>NW_022630997.1:2881316-3096811 GCF_010015895.1 Lontra canadensis
CCCCCCCCCCCCCCCCCCCCCCCCCCCCCCCCCCGCAACCCGCAATGGAGAGGAATTGCAAAGTCAGCCCTAGGTGCTGCGAATGGAAGCGAGGTGCTGTCCTTATTCTGGAGACAAAGCTGAACCTGAGCCTTACAGTTCGTCCTCGGTCACCAGAGCAAATTTCTGTCTGACAACAGAACTCAACTCAAACTGGCTGTGGTGGGAATACAAGGGAGATTTTATCTTCTGTCACCGAAAAATCCCAGAGTAAGGCTGGATCCAGCTTCTGTAGAGCCTGCCTCTCCTCCTCTCTCTCTTTGGTCTTCGACAGAAAGGCCTTCTGCCTCTGCACAACCCTCCCACCTCCCAGCGCCTCTTCTAGGTCCTAGACCACTGCAAGGGGCGCACAGCTTTCAGAGCCCTATGCACCCAGGCCCAGGATTTTGCTCGCACTCGTTCTGATTGGGCCTCATTGAGGCCAGGCGCCTGGGAGTCTCTGATTGGGCAGTTCTGGTCACACGGTCACTGGAGCTTGGGTGTTGGAACCAACTCCACCCAACCCCCCCACGCCGCACAAACTAAAAGCCAAGGAGCGAGGCTCCTGCACTGAGTACTCGAGGCTATTCCTGGAAGAATGGGAACCGGCTGCTCAGCTAGACAAAGCGAATGCTCACCATAGAGAACCGCTATTGTTATTCTCCTCTTAAAAATGAGAAAACTGAAGTCCAGAGAGTTTAAATACCTTCCCCCAAATCACACAGAGATTTGGGAGAAATAGTCGGCATTGTTTAACCACTATGCTCCAAAGAGTAAGTACCCTTGACGCCGGTCACCTCCCGCTGTGTCCTGAAAACCACCATTTCTGCCTGCATTTGGGGAGACAGGTCCTAAGAAGGATATTTGTAATTCAGGAGGCTTTCGTCTCAACAACCACACCATCTGCCTAAAGAAAGCCCCACATCCTTCTCCATGAATAGAGCTCAGAGTCATCCTCCCTCCAACCACCCCCCCCTTTTTTTTTTGCTTTTTACTTTTAGTGGGTTGGAATTGAAACATTGTAACTATTAGTTTCAAGGCAAAATTGTAATTGCTCCTAGATCCACTCACTGGTTTCAAGAGCGCTTTAACCTTTAACTTTCTCAGTATAAAAGGAGGCTTGCTGCACGGTGAATCTAACAAGACCGTCATTTATCCCTGGCAGAGTTCATTAGTCAATCGTAACAGTTTAATTATTAGCATTTTAATGCATGAGCATTTAACTAGACAAAACAACAAGCTTTGGCATACAGAACAAGACTTCTTAAACGGAGCTGAATTAACCCACACAATTGTTTGTGTTGTGTGTTATTAAAACGAGATGATTAAAATTCAAGAAACAAATAGTTCCATATATTTAGCCAACAAACCAGCATTTTGCTTCACGGTATCAAGAGCATGCTTTCTTTTTCAGCTTGAATTCTGGATTTTAAAATCTTTGGTATATTTTTCCTGTTCCAAATTATAAGCTAACATGATATAAAGAAAATTCACTTCAGTCCATAGATAATGATGGGTGGCTTTAATAACAGAACCGACACCCAGGGAGGAAGCCTAGGAATGGTCTTGAGTAGCCCAAGCTGGGAGTCCTTCTATTAGGTGTCCATGGGCAAAATTCCAGATGCACGGAAGAATCACCTAGAGGGTTCTTTAAAATTCACCTCCAGAGAAGGTGACGTTCTAACGATACAGAGTGGTTTCTTGAGTTTTTTGTTTGTTTCAACTTCCCAGGTCATTCTAACATGCAGTCAGACTTAGGAAGCAGGCGCTACCTCTGTGAGACAAGGTGGGTCCCTTAACCACATTTGTCTAATAAGGATAAGTCTTGCCAGTGTTCACAACAGCTCTATTCACATTAGCCAAAAAGTAAAAACAATGCAAATGTCCATCAACAAGTGAATGTATAAACAAAACGTGACTTATGCGTACAATGGAATATTATTCAGCTTTAAAAAGGAATGAAATTCTACACATTCTGCAGCACAGATGAAAAACTGGAAGACATCATACTCCTTGAAAGAAGCCAGACACCGAAGAAGATTGATTCTACTTCCATGAGGTCCCTAAAATAGTCAAATTCAGAGAGACAGAATATAGGTCAGAGGTTACCAGGGTCTGGGGGGAGGGAACAATAAGGACTTAGTGTCTGATGCGTACAGAGCTTTTGTTTGGGAGGATGAAAAAGGTGTGCAGGTGGATAGTGGTGATGGTTGCTCAATGTTGTAAATGTATTTAATGCCACTGAATTTTATAGTTAAAATGGTAAAAATGGTAAAATTTATTTTATGTATGTTTTAGTACAATAAAAAATGAAAAAAGGGAATAAAGTGTACTATATTCACACTATAGAATCAATGTGTGCCATCAAATCAGATTGTGGATAGAAGCCTTTTGTAAGCTTAAAATGGTGTACACATTTAAAGTGGTAGTAATAGTCTTTAATTATTTGTTTTAATCATATTGTTTTAATAAGAGGCTACAATATAAACAGCTGAGAAGGTTAATTAATAATGTCAAACCTAAACGAGTATAATTAATGTCACTCAGCAAAGGCCTTCACTAGACTCAAAACATATTTTCTCCTGGGGGTAATCATGGCCTGATTTTTCTAAACAGTTTCTCCTGTGACTGGGAAGCCGGATCTCGTGAAGAAAATGGGAAAAGATGGAAAGTCTTGCATTTTTTCATCTGAGGCTGGATATTCATAGCTCAGTCTCACATGGTGTCGGGGGCACCCGCATTCTGGCTTCTTGGAAGAGGAGGTCTGCGGGCCCCAGAATGGCCTCTCCTATGACAGACAGAGAAATGGGCCAAGGGCAACAAACAACAATCATAAGAGCCAGCACTGATTGACTTTTTCCTCAATGCCAAACTTCTGATGAAAATAATGGTTGGGGCGGGTGGAAGGATGAACGGGCAGAGAGAAGCGGTGGGAGAACTCCTCCCATGGCCAGGCAAAAACGAACTCAAAATTCCCAAAGAATTTTCTATTACTTCTTTACTTCTGACTCAAGCCATATACTCTGACCCAGGGAGTCTGGATTGGTGGGGATTTGGGCCTGACTCCTGGACTATGAAGATGTCACTTTGCCCCTCAGTAAATGGGGAGAATCCCCTTGTTCCTCCCTCTCCTGCCAGAATCTCCTTAAAAAGTGACTTTGGTTCTGGGATGACACCCAGACTGATAGGCAGTAGAGATTCTAACAAACCCACCCTCTGACATGGGTATTCATTGTGGCTCAGAAGTCTCCTAAAGCACAAGGAACAAAGCCCCACCTAGATCTTAATTTTATCTTGGTGATGTCCCCCATCTCCCATGTGTGATTGGGCAATAGAACTTCCTGGAAGGGTCTTCAAGGTAAACTATTTGCAAAATGAACTCAATAGGCAGAATCAGGGGTTAAGCATCACATAGAGTGATTTTTTTCCCCATTTTCCATTTGCCAACTTTCTCAGCAATATTTGTCTAAGGAATAACAGTAGGAAGGGTTACTCTTTCCACTAATCCTGACAACACTGACAGGCTATTCTTAATACTGACTGTATTGTGGGCCACAGAGTCTTTTCCAGGATGCCGTTGGCCCATTAGTTATTAAAGTTGGATCATGAGTTTCCTGCCTATGACTGTAGTTAACATTTTTCATGACCAGTATTTGCAAAGATCAAAACCCACATTGCCAGTCTCAAAATTCCATCATCTCTCAATGGGCTGCATTAATGGAGAAGAAGTTGGTGCAGATGTTCCCTCTGTTGTCAATTCTGGAATGTGCCCTCATTCTCCTCCTAGAGCACATGTGATTCCTGAACTCCATGAAAAGATTTTCAGTTGAAAACATTCCTTCTTTACAGGAAGTGCCCAGGTCCCAAGTGTGCTGGCTTCCTATGTTTTGTCGGGACCACATCCTGGGAACAAGAAGGGTTTGTAAAGAGTTCACTGTTCTGTCTTTAGGACCTAGGGGAATGACTGGCAATATGTATATACTTAGTAAACATGTATTTAATAACAGAACCCATCTTAGCTCTCATTTCTGAGCATCTCTATAAGGATGCGCAGATGGAGTGAAGAAGTTAGAAAAGGAAAATACTGATGTGAGAAAGGGAGCCACTCTGGGGAATTGGAGAAAATACTGTCCTGAGAATCTGGTACTGCAAGAAGCAGAAGAAATTTCAGTAATGATCTAGTTGTATTCTCAACACTATATCAAGAGCAGCTGATAATTTAAAAATATCAGAGTTCAGGAAATTCTATAAATTGATGAGAAGCACAATTGCTGAAATTGAAAGAAACAAATAGCAGCTTGAATACTTTTTAAATTTTTAAGTCAATGAGATACAAAATAAGGTCAAGAAATCTTCTCAGAATAGAGAGGTGAGCATTTTAAAAGGAAATAATTAAAAAAAAAAACGATCAAGAGATTCAATTATCATTTATCAGGAACGTCAATGGAGATAGTCAAAAAGATGGAAGATACAATAATCTAACAATAGAAGAAAATTTTCTAAAACTTAAATGAAAGAATAATGTCTTTAGATCCACAGTGCCGCCTGAAAGTCAGACAATATTAATTAAAGTAGAAATAGTCCAGAAATCATGTTAAGTCTTACGTAAAGGAAATTCTATAATCCTACCTGAGAAAGGAAAACCTGTCTGGCCTCAGCAACACAAAGCAAAAAGATTATATAGCATTAGCCATTGAGGTTTTTATTTTCTTTTTGGAAAAAAAAAAAAAACGTAAGAAATAATGTATAAAATTTAAAGTGTACAAGTTATGAGTATATGGCTCAATGAATTTTCAAAAGGAAAGCACCCAAAGGGTCAGCACCTAGTCAAGAACCAGAACATGACCATCAGCTCAGAACTCTACTTGTGCCCTAACAACCACTTCATACCCCGAAGAGTAACCACTATCCTGACTCTTAACATCTTAGGTTTGTTTAGCCTCTTTTAGAACTTTATATAGGTGGAATCATTCCATGGTCAGTCTTCCATGTCTGGCTTTTTTTGTTGAATGTTATGTTTTTGCATATAGTTGTTGTTCGTCCATCCTCATTGCCATGTAGGATTTCATTGTATGACCAGACAGCAATTCATCCATTCTCCTGCTGGTCGATATTTCAGTAATGAACATGATTTGTCTTTTGATGAACATGTATATGCGTTTCTGCTGGGTATATACCTACAAGTGGAATTGCTGCATCATAGGTAGGTTACACTTACTGGATATGGCCAAACCATTTTTTCTAAAGTGACTACCAGTTTATATTCCTCTCAGCAGCATGTGAGGGTTCCAGTCGCTCCACACCCTTCCAACACTTGGTATGTCTGTCTTTAAATTTAGTCGTTCTGGCAAGTTTGTAGTGGTATCACATTGTGGCTTTGATTTGCATTTCCCTGTTGACTAATGAAGTTGAAAATCTTTTTATATGTGTATGGGTCATTGAATAACCTCTTTTTGAAGTGTCTGTTCCAGTCTTTTGCCCATAATACTCCTTGTCTTAATTACTATAGTATTGATAATAAGTCTTGAAATCTGGTAGTGTAAATCCTTCACTTTTGTTATTTCTTAAGATTGCCTTAGCTTTTCTTGGCTCTTAAATATCCAAGTAACTTTAGAATCAGCTCATTGACTCCACAGAAAATAAAAACTTTCTAGAATTTGTTTGGAATAGCATTTAATCTATAGATGAATTTTGGGAGAATCAATATCTTTACAATATAGAGCTTTCCAATCAAGAAACATAGTATATCCTTCCATTTACTAGGTGTTCTTTAATTTCTTTCAATAATGTGTTGTAGCTTTTCTTGCATACCCTTTGTAGATTCATTTCTAGGTATATGATGTTTTTTGAATGTGGCATTACCACAAGGATAGATAAATAGATCAGTGGAGGTTCGATTCTATTCTGGAGTTCGATTTTATATCTTAATCTGAGTATTTACACAGGTGTGCACAATTGTCAAAACTAATCTAACTATATTCTTAATTAATATACTTCATCTATTTTCCCTGTTTGTTTTACCACAACAAAGCAGTATGAAAAAAAATATATATATATATGGTAAGGCAGATAATTCAAAATAGAAAAAAATGCTAAAAATAAAGAATATAAATTACAATAAGTATGATGATTTTTTTGACAAATTAGCATCAAATTTTCCTCTTTTTGACGATATTACCAGTATAATAACCGTAAAGGTACAAGAAGACTGATACTTTTATATACTACAAGAGGAAGTAAAAATTGGTATAAACTTACTGGAGGGCAACTTGGGAAAATGTTTAAAAATGTGCATGCAAGTCCACTAGAAACTTCACTTTCAGAAATATATTTTAAAGAATATATCATACTTTTACTTAAAGAATATGTCATAGCATAAATTTAGCTATTAGGATGTTTACTATGAAATTGTCTATAATAATAAAATACTGAAATCTATCTAATATAGGGAATTAATAAGATAAATTATGATATAGAACAATGAAATGATATCAATCACTAAAATTTATGACATAGAAGAAAAGTTAATGATACCGGAAAGTATTCTCAATGCACTATTTGGCAAAATAAAGTAGTCTACAAGAGTGATCATTGAAGAAGTTCCAAATTTGAGTTTTTAAATTCAAATTTATATATCTCATCACAAGAAAAAAATTATAAGTGTGTGAGCTGATGATGTTAATTAAACTTAGAGTGGTGATCATTTCACAATATATGCATATGTCGTATCATACTGAAGACTTTCAACTTTTTTTTTTTAATTTTATTTTTTATAAACATATAATATATTTTTATCCCCAGGGGTACAGGTCTGTGAATCGCCAGGTTTACACACTTCACAGCACTCAGCATAACACATACCCTCCCTAGTGTCCATAACCCCACCCCCCCAACCCCCCTCCCCCCAGCAACCCTCAGTTTGTTTTGTGAGATTAAGAGTCACTTATGGTTTGTCTCCTTCTCAATCCCATCTTGTGTCATTTACTCTTCTCCTACCCCCTTAACCCCCCATATTGCATCTCCTCTCCCTAATATCAGGGAGATCATATGATAGTTGTCTTTCTCCGTTGACTTATTTCGCTAAGCATGATACCCTCTAGTTCCATCCACGTCGTCACAAATGGCAAGATTTCATTTATTTTGATGACTGCATAGTATTCCATTGTGTATATATACCACATCTTCTTTATCCATTCATCTGTTGATGGACATCTAGGTTCTTTCCATAGTTTGGCTATTGTAGACATTACTGCTATAAACATTCGGGTGCGCGTGCCCCTTCGGATCACTACGTTTGTATCTTTAGGGTAAATACCCAGCAGTGCAATTGCTGGGTCATAGGGCAGTTCTATTTTCAACATTTTGAGGAACCTCCATGCTGTTTTCCAGAGTGGTTGCACCAGCTTGCATTCCCACCAACAGTGTAGGAGGGTTCCCCTTTCTCCGCATCCTCACCAGCATCTGTCATTTCCGGACTTGTTAATTTTAGCCATTCTGACTGGTGTGAGGTAATATCTCATTGTGGTTTTGATTTGTATTTCCCTGATGCCGAGTGATATGGAGCACTTTTTCATGTGTCTGTTGGCCATCTGGATGTCTTCTTTGCAGAAATGCCCATTTCTTGATTGGATTATTTGTTCTTTGGGTGTTGAGTTTGCTAAGTTCTTTATAGATTTTGGACACTAGCCCTTTATCTGATATGTCATTTGCAAATATCTTCTCCCATTCTGTCAGTTGTCTTTTGGTTTTGTTAACTGTTTCCTTTGCTGTGCAAAAGCTTTTGATCTTGATAAAATCCCAATAGTTCATTTTTGCCCTTGCTTCCCTTGCCTTTGGCGATGTTCCTAGGAAGATGTTGCTGCGGCTGAGGTCAAAGAGGTTGCTGCCTGTGTTCTCCTCAAGGATTTTGATGGATTCCTTTCTCACATTGAGGTCCTTCATCCATTTTGAGTCTACTTTCGTGTGTGGTGTAAGGAAATGATCCAATTTCATTTTTCTGCATGTGGCTGTCCAATTTTCCCAACACCATTTATTGAAGAGGCTGTCTTTTTTCCATTGGACATTCTTTCCTGCTTTGTCGAAGATTAGTTGACCATAGAGTTGAGGGTCTATTTCTGGGCTCTCTATTCTGTTCCATTGATCTATGTGTCTGTTTTTGTGCCAGGACCATGCTGTCTTGATGATGACAGCTTTGTAATAGAGCTTGAAGTCCGGAACTGTGATGCCACCAACTTTGGCTTTCGTTTTCATATTCCTTTTGGCTATTTCAGGTCTTTTCTGGTTCCATATAAATTTTAGAATTATTTGTTCCATTTCTTTGAAAAAATTGGACGGTACTTTGATAGGAATTGCATTAAATGTGTAGATTGCTTTAGGTAGCATAGACATTTTCACAATATTTATTCTTCCAATCCAGGAGCATGGAACATTTTTCCATTTCTTTGTGTCTTCCTCAATTTCTTTCATGAGTACTTTATACTTTTCTGTGTATAGATTCTTAGTCTCTTTGGTTAGGTTTATTCCTAGGTATCTTATAGTTTTGGGTGCAATTGTAAATGGAATTGACTCCTTAATTTCTCTTTCTTCTGTCTTGTTGTTGGTATAGAGAAATGTAACTGATTTCTGTGCATTGATTTTATATCCTGACACTTTACTGAATTCCTGTACAAGTTCTAGCAGTTTTGGAGTGGAGTCTTTTGGGTTTTCCACATATAGTATCATATCATCTGCAAAGAGTGATAGTTTGACTTCTTCTTTGCCAATTTGGATGCCTTTAATTTCCTTTTGTTGTCTGATTGCTGAGGCTAGGACTTCTAGTACTATGTTGAATAGCAGTGGTGATAACGGACATCCCTGCCGTGTTCCTGACCTTAGCGGAAAAGCTTTCAGTTTTTCTCCATTGAGAATGATATTTGTGGTGGGTTTTTCATAGATGGCTTTGATAATATTGAGGTATGTGCCCTCTATCCCTACACTTTGAAGAGTTTTGATCAGGAAGGGATGCTGTACTTTGTCAAATGCTTTTTCAGCATCTATTGAGAGTATCATATGGTTCTTGTTCTTTCTTTTATTAATGTGTTGTATCACATTGATTGATTTGTGGATGTTGACCCAACCTTGCAGCCCTGGAATAAATCCCACTTGGTCATGGTGAATAATCCTTTTAATGTACTGTTGAATCCTATTGGCTAGTATTTTGGTGAGAATTTTTGCATCTGTGTTCATCAAGGATATTGGTCTGTAGTTCTCTTTTTTGATGGGATCCTTGTCTGGTTTTGGGATCAAGGTGATGCTGGCCTCATAAAGTGAGTTTGGAAGTTTTCCTTCCATTTCTATATTTTGGAACAGTTTCAGGAGAATTGGAATTAGTTCTTCTTTAAATGTTTGGTAGAATTCCCCTGGGAAGCCGTCTGGCCCTGGGCTTTTGTTTGTTTGGAGATTTTTGATGACTGTTTCAGTCTCCTTACTGGTTATGGGTCTGTTCAGGCTTTCTATTTCTTCCTGGTTCAGTTGTGGTGGTTTATATGTCTCTAGGAATGCATCCATTTCTTCCAGATTGTCAAATTTGTTGGCGTAGAGTTGCTCATAGTATGTTCTTATAATTGTCTGTATTTCTTTGGTGTTAGTTGTGATCTCTCCTCTTTCATTCATGATTTTATTTATTTGGGTCCTTTCTCTTTTCTTTTTGACAAGTCTGGCCAGGGGTTTATCAATCTTATTAATTCTTTCAAATAACCAGCTCCTAGTTTCATTGATTTGTTCTATTGTTTTTTTTTGGTTTCTATTTCATTGATTTCTGCTCTGATCTTTATGATTTCTCTTCTCCTGCTGGGTTTAGGGTTTCTTTCTTGTTCTTTCTCCAGCTCCTTTAGGTGGAGGGTTAGTTTGTGTACCTGAGACATTTCTTGTTTCTTGAGAAAGGCTTGTACCACTATATATTTTCCTCTCAGGACTGTCTTTGTTGTGTCCCACAGATTTTGAACTGTTGTGTTTTCATTATCATTTGTTTCCATGAATTTTTTCAATTCTTCTTTAATTTCCTGGTTGACCCATTCATTCTTTAGAAGGATGCTGTTTAGTCTCCATGTATTTGGGTTCTTTCCAAATTTCCTCTTGTGATTGAGTTCTAGCTTCAGAGCATTGTGGTCTGAAAATATGCAAGGAATGATCCCAATCTTTTGATACTGGTTGAGACCTGATTTAGGACTGAGGATGTGATCTATTCTGGAGAATGTTCCATGTGCACTAGAGAAGAATGTGTATTCTGTTGCTTTGGGATGAAATGTTCTGAATAGATCTGTGATGTCCGTCTGTTCCAGTGTGTCATTTAAGGCCTTTATTTCCTTGTTGATCTTTTGCTTGGATGATCTGTCCATTTCAGTGAGGGGAGTGTTAAAGTCCCCTACTATTATTGTATTATTGTTGATGTGTTTCTTTGATTTTGTTATTAATTGGTTTATATAGTTGGCTGCTCCCACGTTAGGGGCATAGATATTTAAAATTGTTAGATCTTCTTGTTGGAGAGATACTTTGAGTATGATATAGTGTCCTTCCTCATCTCTTATTATAGTCTTTGGCTTAAAATCTAATTGATCTGTTATAAGGATTGCCACTCCTGCTTTCTTCTGATGTCCATTAGCGTGGTAAATTCTTTTCCACCCCCTCACTTTAAATCTGGAGGTGTCTTCAGGTTTAAAATGAGTTTCTTGTAGGCAACATATAGATGGGTTTTGTTTTTTTATCCATTCTGATACCCTGTGTCTTTTGATTGGGGCATTTAGCCCATTAACATTCAGGGTAACTATTGAGAGATATGAATTTAGTGCCATTGTATTGCCTATAAGGTGACTGTTGTATATTGTTTCTGTTCCTTTCTGATCTACTACTTTTAGGCTCTCTCTTTGCTTAGAGGACCCCTTTCAATATTTCCTGTAGAGCTGGTTTGGTGTTTGCAAATTCTTTCAGTTTTTGTTTGTCCTGGAAGCTTTTAATCTCTCCTTCTATTTTCAATGATAGCCTAGCTGGATATAGTATTCTTGGCTGCATGTTTTTCTCGTTTAGTACTCTGAATATATCATGCCAGCTCTTTCTGGCCTGCCAGGTCTCTGTGGATAAGTCTGCTGCCAATCTAGTATTTTTACCATTGTATGTTACAGACTTCTTTTCCTGGGCTGCTTTCAGGATTTTCTCTTTGTCACTAAGACTTGTAAATTTTACTATTAGGTGATGGGGTGTGGACCTATTCTTATTGATTTTGAGGGGGGTTCTCTGAACCTCCTGGATTTTGGTGCTTGTTCCCTTTGCCATATTGGGGAAATTCTCTCCAATAATTCTCTCCAATATACCTTCTGCTCCCCTCTCTCTTTCTTCTTCTTCTGGAATCCCAATTATTCTAATGTTGTTTCATCTTATGGTGCCACTTATCTCTCATATTCTCCCCTCATGGTCCAGTAGCTGTTTGTCCCTCTTTTGCTCTGCTTCTTTATTCTCTGTCATTTGGTCTTCTATATCGCTAATTCTTTCTTCTGCCTCATTTATCCTAGCAGTGAGAGCCTCCATTTTTTATTGCACCTCATTAATAGATTTTTTTTTATTTCAACTTGGTTAGATATTAGTTCTTTTATTTCTCCAGAAAGGGCTTTTATATCTCCCTAGAGCGTTTCTCTAATATCTTCCATGCCTTTTTCGAGCCCGGCTAGAACCTTGAGAATCGTCATTCTGAACTCTAGATCTGACATATTACCAATGTCTGTATTGATTAGGTCCCTAGCCTTTGGTACTGCCTCTTGTTCTTTTTTTTGTGGTGAATTTTTCTGCCTTGTCATTTTGTCCAGATAAGAGTATATGAAGGAGCAAGTAAAATACTAAAAGGGTGACAACAACCCCAGGAAAATATGCTTTAGCCAAATCAGAAGAGATCCCAAATCGTGAGGGTGGGGGGGAAGGGGATATAAAGAGGTTCAGAAAGAAAAAAAAAAAAAGAAAAAAGAAAAAAGAAACAAATAAAAAAAGAAAACCAATAATGAAAAAATATAAAAAGGAATATATATATATATATATTAGATAAACTAGTTAAAAAACATTAAAAAAGAAAAGGGTAAAAGTTAAAAAAATTTAGGAGAAGAAGAGAAAAAAAAATTGAAAAAGAAAAAAAAATTAAATTAACTGCAAGGCTAAAGAATCATGGGGAGAAAGCCATGAGTTCCGTGCTTTGCTTTCTCCTCCTCTGGAATTCCGCTGCTCTCCTTGGTATTGAAACTGCACTCCTCGTAAGTGAACTTGGTCCTGGCTGGGTTTCTTGTTGATCTTCTGGGGGAGGGGCCTGTTGTAGTGATTCTCAAGCGTCTTTGCCCCAGGCGGAGTCGCACCGCCCTTACCAGGGGCCGGGCTGAGTAATCCGCTCGGGTTTGCTTTCGGGAGCTTTTGTTCCCTGAGCGCTTTCCGTAGAGTCCGGAGGACGGGAATGAAGATGGCGGCCGCCCAGTCTCCGGCCTGGAAGAGCCGAGAGTCTGGGGCCCCACTCCTCAGTGCGCCCTCAGAGAACAGCGCCCGATTGCTCCTGTCACGCTGACCTCCGGCCGCGCTCCGAGCTCACCGAGCCTGCGACCAGTTCAAGGTAAGCCCGAGCTGAGAGTCACTCCTCGGCTCCGTCTCTGTAGCCGGCTTCCCTGTTCTAATACCTGCGAGCTCTGCGACACTCAGACACCCCGATCCTTCTGTGACCCTGCGGGACCTGAGGCCACGCTGACCCCGTGTGCGCTTCACCCCGGTTAAGCCTCTGGAGCGATGTCCCTCAGCGGAACAGACTTTTAAAAGTCCCGATTTTGTGTCTGTTGCTCCGCCGCTTGCCGGGAGCCGGCCCCTCCCCCCGCCGTCTATCTTCCCGTCGCTTTGGATTCACTTCTCCGCCAGTCCTACCTTTCAGAAAGTGGTTGATTTTCTGTTTCTAGAATTGCTGTTCTTCTTCTCTTCGATCTCCCGTTGGATTTGTTGGTGTTTGCAGTCTTTTCATAAGCTATCTAGCTGATCTCCTGCTACCTGAAGTAGTCTCAGCTGCTCCTTCTCCGCCATCTTGACTCCTCCTGAAGACCTTCAACTTATACAATGAATCAATTATATCTAAACAAAACTGGAAGAAAAATATATAATAGTAAGAAAAATATATATAATAAAATATATAATATAATAAAATAAAATATATAATACATATATATGTATATATATATAAAGAGAGAGAGAGAACAAGGATATACAACTAAATGTCAGCAGGGACCTTCTGTGTATTGTGATCATGGGTGATATTTTCATTTCTTCTTATGCTTTCACTTTTTCCAAATGTTTAACAATGCACATGTATCACTCTTTTTCTAGTAAAAAGAGTATTTTAAGAAATTGTAAAAGAAAGATGGTAGGCACAGCCCTATCTAATACATTTAAAAATGTCAATGAATAAAACTGTTCTCTTGCCAAGAAACAGAAATTGACAAAAGAAAAATATATAGATTTATATGTATTATGGAGAAAAACACACTAGAGTTTTATTGGGATTGTGAGCAACTTCTCCTACTTAACATCCATCTTTAGTTCTCATGCTTCTTCCAATAAGTATATATTCATATTATAATCTGATAAAAAGCCATGTGAACCCAGGGAAAAACAGGGGAACAGCAGGAGCTCCCCGTGCAGTTGGAGGACTGGCCTTTGTGTTGATGGCAGACACTTTGCAGAGCTCTGGACACAAATACCCAATCACCATCTTTACTCAGACTCAGTCCCAGTGCCTACACACTGTCCCTGCAGATTTCACACACGTTCTCTCAAACTTCACAGCCCACGAAGGTAGACATTACTCTTCAGATTTTCACAGGTGAGGAAACTCAGCCCCAACAGGATGGTCACTTACTCAAAGTGGCCAGAGACGTATAAAGGGGAAGGAGGGATTTGAACCCTTTTTGACCCACTTTCAAAGTCTATGCTGCTTACGCTACATGAAAACTTTCTTATTATCATATCACAGTAAGACCACCAAAATGTTGTTATAAACTCTAAAGCCACAGTGCACAAGGGCCTCCTTCAAGATAAATACAATCTGTTTGGAATGCACCAGCTTTATTGAAAAATATTACTGAAATCAAAGCATTTTGCACTACTTTATTCATTATTTTTATGGTACTCCAGGATTTTTGTGGGATTTGTTTTTCATTTCACTTCTGTAAGCCTGCCAATGCTTTAAAGCAATATTTCAATTGAAGGGGTGGGGGGAAACCAGTTTTCCCAGAAAAAAAAACTCAACAGTGTTTTCCATCCTTCCTACGGTTTGGGGAAATCCTCCCCTCCTCCCTTCCCCATCCCCTCTCCCCAAGTCCCATGAAGTGCAAATTTAATACTCAAGCTACTGTTTAAACAGCCTCAAATGTTTAAAAGAAATGAAATCGGCAGTTGCAAAGTTTTGAAATGTCTACATTGCCAGCCTTTCCACCAAGGATGACACAGATCACTCTGATACAGATACAACCAAAAAATACGCTCTGTGGGTCCTTGCAGTCAGACACTCCGTTGCCCTAAGAGATTATGAAGGATTGAGGGAGGGGTCTTCCAGGACTTGAGAAGCCAAACCAGACCCCTGATGTGAAAACAAACGGCTTCACTTGTCTGTTCATTTCACAGACGCTAGTGTTTTCACCAGGTACTCCTGGCCCCCGAGGGACTTACAACCCAGGTCTGGTTTAGGGCAGGTAAATTTAGGCACTGAAGTTTATTCTGCAGACATCGAGCAATCCTGTAATGGTGTGGCTCTGGACAGCCCCCCTGGGACTCTAGGGAAGTCTGGCGGGGGAGGGGAGTGTGTGGGGAGGGAGGATTTGGAAGGGAGCAGAGCCCAGGGTGAGGATAGTTTGCCCACAACCCCACCCCTCACCTCAACTGACGCAGCTTAACTAGGATCTGTTTCATGTACTTGGATTCCCCATCAGTTTTATTTTGTTTGTTTGTTTTAAGATTTTACTTATTTATTTGACAGAGATCACAAGTAGGCAGAGAGGCAAGCGGAGAGAGAGGTGAAGCAGGCTCCCCACTGAGCAGAGAGCCCGATGTGGGACTCGATCCCAGGACCCTGAGATCACGACCCGAACCAAAGGCAAAGGCTCAACCCACTGAGCCACCCAGGCGCCACCCCCCGATCAGTTTTATTTTGGATGAAAGACAATGTGTTTTGTTTTGTTTTTAAAGCAAGTTTGAGAAGAATCCCTGCTTTACTGCCCTGAAACATGCAGAAGAAGAACAGGGGGCTTCTCTGTGCCTCAAAACACTGAAAGAATCAAAGCATTTTCCTTCGATCGCAAATGCCCAGATCGAACCTCCTCTTTGAAGAGCTGAGGAAACTTCAGACCAGAGCAAGGCAGAGAGAAGCTCAGGGTCACAGAGACGTCTCAGCGAATGTTACAGCAAAAATGAGTCAGAGTGACTTGTCCATCTGAGAAAACTTAGCCCCAGGCTTTTAGGCAGCAAACCACATTGCCAAAATGCACTTTTTTTACTCACGTCCTTCTTCTTTTCAAAACCAGAAATACATAGGAGTAACAACCTGAGAGCGAATATTATTATTGAATGTGGAAATTAATTTTGAGCTTCCTACCACTCCAGGTGAAAAGAGAAATCCACAGTGTTCCATCGTTCTTATACATAAGGAAACATTGATTGTTTTTATGGGAAATGATTTCATGAAAAAAGGTGTCCTTATTTAAACTTACAGAGGAAAAGAATTGTGCTCTTTTTTGGACAGAATAAACCAGTAAGTCCTAAGATACTACCTTTCCTACCTAGACAGACTTTTTTTGGTAAGTTTGTGGGTTAATATGTGAATTCACCCATTGGCCACTTCCACGGACATTATAAATTAAATCATCGGTTTTGTAAATTGAGATCATAAAACTTCTATTTTTCTTTTTCTCATTCTTCAGGGCTACATCTTTTTTCCCCCTAAACTTTGCATTCTGTGTGGCTTGTATCTGTAAGCAAGGCGTAAAAATTCCATAGAAAGAAGAGCAGAGAATAAAAGAATAAAAATGTTTGTAATCTGGGGGGCACTGAGCACTCCACATGCCATCCCACAAGCTTGTCTAACACTACAGATTCCTACTTTGTGTCACTTACTTCCTGTACTCAGCGAAACCCACCCTGGACCTCTCTTTACCATACCACAACTCTTTAAAATGGCTCCTGGAATCAAAATACAGAAAAGCCACGGACTAACAGGGCTCAGAAGTTTGCCCTGGTGATAGGGATCTTCCCTCAAATTCTCCAGCTACCTGCTATATGTAAGCCAGGCACTGATCAAGGTACTCCATGTCCCAAAACAATAAGGATCACTCCTCTGCCTTTGGTGACCTCACTCCTGTGGCCAGAGATAGCCAGCGGTCAACACACAAAAAAGACAAAAAAGAACAACATACAAACAAGAAAATTGCAGACTGTGTCACAAGCTGGGAAAGAAAGAAACCAGGAGCAGGGATGGAAGGTAATTGGAAATAGGAGGAATGGGCATGGGGCTTTCCGCTGGTGATCGTCAAGGCTTCTTGGAGAGGTGACGGTTAGGCTGAACCCAGAAGATGAGAAGCAGTTGGGGAGCCAAGGGCCAGGCAGAACCATCGGAGCCTGGATCTGAACCAGGCAGTTCAGGAGGCCTTGGGTCCCGTCTTGCTGAGTTGCTCTGACAACCCCATAAGGTCAGCATCTTCTTCCATCTCATAGGCATGAACACTGGGGCTCAGAGAGGTGGAGTGGTTTGAGCTACACCACACAGCCAATAGCAGAGGAGCAAGATTTTAATCCAACAACATCTGGCCCAAATCTCTGCTCTTAGCATTGGCTTCATTTGTTTTGGCTCACCGACCCATCGGCGACCACCACCGGCAACTCAACATATACGGGGTCGGTTGATTAGCTAGTTGTCTATTCATTTTTTAAATTTAAATTCAACTACCCAACTTACAGTGCATCATTAGTTTCAGATGTAGTGTTCAATGATTAATCAGTTTCATCTAACCCGGTGCCCATCACACCATGTGCCCTCCTTAATGCCCATCACCCAGTAATCCCACCCTCCCACACATTTTTCCTCCAGCAACCCTCAGTTTCCTAGAGTTAAGAGTCTCTCATGGTTTTTCTCCTTCCCTGTTGGTCTGTCCATTTTTACTCACACTCAGCCTCAATCCAAAGAGGGTTTGAACCCCTGGATTCTCTGTACTTGCTGCCCTTCTGTCTCTCCTTCAAATAGAGCCTCCTGCTTCAGCTGGATGGGTGGTACAGAAATGCCATGGCAATGACTTCTCAGGGTTCATGTTCGGACTTTTACAGAAACTCACAGACAAGGAACCTTCTCACCCTCTGTCCGGTGTTCCCCTTGGATGCTGCCGTTCAGTGTTCCAAAGGTCCTATGGATACCTAGAAACTCGACCCTCCCTTTATCAGGCCAAACACCAAGCAAAAAAGCAAAGAATCTCCCCAACTTCTCTGGTGATGCAGCAAACATCCCCTGGAGAATCAAGGTGGGGGGGCTTGTGTGCTCTGCTCCTTTGCCCGTCTCTGCTGTCATCATTATGAACATGGACGGATGTCACCATGGAAGCATCCCTTCATGCCCTCCCAGCAAAGCAGCCTGGGGTGGTAGAAAAGGTTCCTTCTAACCCCATGGCTCATTCCCAAGCCTGCTGGTTGATGAAACCCATTGCAATGACTTCGATGAAGTACAGGAAAATGGGTCACTCCCCGAATGACCGCATCTGCCAAAAATAGGCATGTTACATCATGGCCACACAGGACCTGACTCTTAACTCAACCAGGTGTGCAATTTGGGGGTTTTTCTAGTAATCTGCCAGCTGAAAAAAGAGGCTGCCCTTCAGGAGCCCTCATTAGCTCAGAATAACGGTCACATGTGTTCAGCCTTCCCAGCCACTGGGAACTAATCTTGGCCTTTTACCACATTAAGCCCATAATTTTCCCAGCAGCTTGGCCCAGGTGGGGGGCTGGTGGTGTCATCATCACTATCTTCCAGATCAGAGCACCAAGGCATCTCTTGCATCACTTGTGTGACATCTCCAGCTAGAAAGGGGTAGGGACTGGATTCAAGCTGCTTCCCCCCACTCTGCGGGGTTTCAGGCAATGAAACAGCTTTTCCAAGTCATACGAGGTTTTTAGCCTGTTACTCTCATGCCCAAATCAGAACCTCATATCCAGCTGTCATCATGGACAGGAAAGGCGGAAATGTTGGGGATGACCTTAGCAGGCTCTTCTCGGATTCTGATTTCACTCTGAAGTGTGCAAAAACCATGCATGACAAAAGTATATATATATATTTTTAAGAGAGGAGGCTCAATGTAGGTAGGCAAGCTTGGAGACGATATTAGAAGGCTTCAGTGCGAGGGTCCGAATTAGCAACTTCCTGGGATAGGTCATCACCCAACTCTGGTGGCCCTGTCATTTGCAGGGTGACAGGCCTCCCTCCCTTAGACCCTCATGTGAATTTGAGTCAGAGCCACAGGATGACCTTTCAGGAAATGGTGTTGTCTTATGGGCTTTCCCAGCCGCCTGGGTTCCTAACACCCAGCTCCCAGAGGAACCGTCTCCCCGCCCCACCCCCACAGCCCTTTTTACACTGGGTGGTGATGTGTCCATCCAGTAAGGAGCTCAGGGCTGAAGATGAAGCTGGCTTTATCTTTAACTGCCTCCAGAGCGGGTTCCAAGAAATCACATTTTCGAGGTAGAAACCCATGACCCCCATGGTGGCATAGCAGTACCTGTCCTGCTAGTTAGGAGAGAACGAGAGGGAGAGAACATACAAGCTCCCACCTTGCCCTCTGCCCCAACCCAGGCAGACTGGAGGCTGGAGACCCCTGGAGCTCTGTCTCTCCCTGCTCAGTGCCTCCACCACTGGGAGGAGATCGGCCGCACATGTGCCCCAGGGCACACACAGGATGCACACAAGGACATGGGGCGGGGGGACATCAGCTTAGAGCCCTGGTGAGAAGCCAGTCTCCTGGGGGCTTCCGTTCCCAAGGGACCAGAGCGATAATGTGGCTCAGCGCTGCCCTATAGAAATAAAATAGGAGCCCCTTGTGTCACTTTAAATTGCCCAATATCCCTATACAACAAAATAAGTAAAAAGAAACAGGTGAAATTAATTTAATAGATTACTTAAGCTCATCAATCCAAAATATTATCACCTCAGCATGTAGTAAGAATTATTGAGATATTTCACATTCTTTTCTTACATACTAAGTTTTTGCGTATTTTGCACTCATAGTACCTCTGAATTTGGACTAAGCCACATTTCAAATGCTCAAGGCGAGTGGCCAGGGGCCGCCCCCTAGGACAGCAGGGGTCCAGCTCATTGCTCTGTCTGGATTATCGATGACCTTCTGCAGCAGTTTCCCAAGGAACTAACCAGCTCCCTGCCACCCAAGGGTGGTCATGGGCAACACCAGCATTCCCCGGGACAACTTAGAAATCCAGAATCTCAGGCTTCCCCCACGACATATTTAAATCAGAATCAAACTTGAACACTCTCCCTAGCTGATTGTCACACCAGAAACTCTGAGAGCCTGTTGCCTTCTCTAAAGGACTTCCAGTAGCATGGGACTCCCTCCCCCCCATTCCCAAGGAAGCTCAGGCCACATTTAACTGGTTCCAGTTATTAGAAAAGCACTCATCCTTCCTTCCATTACTGAGCATTCTCAATGACCCAGGCACTGTGCTAAGTGCGTCACACCAATGATCTCATTTAGGCCCAGCACCGCCCTATGATACGGTGACTAATTTTGGCTCCTTTTTTATAGCTGAATAAATGGAGGTCCCACAAAACCTAGATAACTCACCCCAGATCGTGTGGCTAGCCAGCCGCCTGTCTCAAGACATATTTTCTTAGCCACTCACTACACCAGGGGAGGCCTGAACCTTCTGCCTGCTGGTTTCTCCTACATACTACCCAGAGCCAATTTGGAGCCTAGGAAACTTTCCCATCTTCATAGTAAAGGAAAGTGTTTTGCGGACTCAGTAGAGATGGTCTTCAGTACCACAACTTAATATTTTTGTGGGTTTATTTTATTACTGATTTCATTTCTTTTCATTTAATATTTCATTTATTGCTTGAACAAAAGCTGCCTGCTCAGCATTTCCTTCTCTCATCAAGGTTCAAGACAAGTTTAGAAATTGGCAACTAAGCAAATAGGCAGAAATTAATAAAAGTCAGATGATGTCATTAGATAGCTCAAAGGTTCCTGGTTTCCAATTAAATAAGGTAGGTGGTTAGAGCAATTATGTAAGGTACACATATTACGTGAGAGACCCCAATTATGTGAGGTTCACGGGTAGGTACTACGCTGAGGACAATACTGAACTTGCACAAAATGTCACGAGACACAAGCAGGAAGGCAGGGTGATCAGATGGGGAAAGGAGAATGCAGAGGGTCAGAGAACACAGCGACTATGGGGAACACACAACTTCACTTGGGAGGGTTCCAGGGGATCCCAGAGAAAGAGACGGTCCTCCTCCTGAGCAGTGGGTAGTAACCAGAGGACCTTTATCATAATCTGTGTGATAGTGTCAAACATACCAAGAAGCCATAAAAACAGAAAAAACAAACAGTAGCTTCAAACACGAATCCCGATTTAGAGTCCTAACAGCAGACCATCTGAATTACAGCCCATGATTTATGATCTAGAACCTTCTGACATGGGTATTTCTACATGGCTTCAGGCCCTGGTTGATTGGAAGATGGTTAACGATTGTCCAGCACAATCCAGAGACTACAGTGAAACACACCCCACACACCACCACAGGCCCCCTCAGAAGCAGTCCACTCTCCAAGGTCACTGTCACTCCTTTTATTCATCAAATACCTCACACCAGTGATAGGTGTCTTCCTGCAGTACATGGGTCAGGGTCTTCAGAATAAATAAGATTCCCACCAGCAGGAAACTGTATTTGATTAACGTGCAACAGATTCTCTGGGACAGAACCAACCTTTGTCACCATGGTAACCTCAGAGCCCAGGACAATGCTTAGCTCCCTAGGGCAGTCAGTATAAAACTATCAACTGACCATCCTTGGAGACCTCACTCCTGTGTTCTAAAACTCTTCATTGCTACAAGTAGTAATCACAGCCATTAATATTTATTGGAGGTTTATTTTGTCTCAAACATCATGCTAAACACTCTACTGATATTAGCCAAACACCAAACACCCCTCCAGCATGAGGAGATCATGACCATTATTTGTATCTTCCATGCAAGGAAACAAAGGCACCAGAAGGTTCAGAAACATGTCCAATATCCTCTGCCAGTAGGTGGCAGGACTGGGATTTGAACTCAGATCCACCAGCTGCCTTGTCTGGAAACATCTCGCTATAATGTTTCATTTTCCTGCTGGGCATCCAGAAACACACAGTAACCCCAAATGCTCCTTCTTGGGCGGGAGGGAAAGGATGGGCATTCCACAGCAGGGACAGCCTCCTTTGAAATGCCCCTCCACAGCTTCTTTCAAGGGCTTACACAATCGCTCATTCTGAAGGCTGAAAGTCATTCTGGGGCTAGGACCCTGGGCCAGGCACCAGAGATAGAAGGATGAATAGTTTCTGGTTCCCACTCTCCATGGGTCACAGGCTGGTCTCAGGGGGCAGAGGAAGAGTCCAGAATGTCGACAAAGTGGAGCACTGAGATAAACTTCTACTGGACATGGCGAGGCTGGCATCAGCAAGCTAGGTGCTGAGCAGGGTGTAAAGACACTGTGTACCCTGCCCTCCAGCGGATCTCCACCTGTCTGCCCCCAAACAGACCAGGAGCTGAGCAGTCCACACTTGTGCCCAACTGCAGGGTCAAGACCAAATGTGTTAGAGGCATGCGGAGCGGGTGAGATGATTGTGAGTTGAGGTCATTGCCATTCTCAGGGAGATGAAAGGAAAACAGCCCTGACAGATGCCTCGAGTGTCCCTGTCATTTCTAAGTATTTCCCTGGAGATGGTTATTTGGAAGAAATGGGATGGTAATTCTTGCTGTGGTCACATCTGTACAGCAGTCCTAGGCTGAGGACACCCCAGGACTGCCTCTAAGCTTCCATGGTTCCACCTTGGTTAGAAAACCTCAGAAGAAGGTCATCTCAGTGAAGGGTGCACAGGGCTGGATGTGGTTAGTAACTACAGATTGCAGAGGTTCAGGAAGGTCAAGTAAGTTTCTTGAACTGGGCTTTGACCTTGAATAACACATATGAACTGCTTTAACACTCCAAAGGGTAACTTCTAGCACAAATAGCCTAGAGATCTTTCTCCAGAAGGGCCACAGGGGCAGGCCCACTACACAGAGCCCTGACCACAGCTCAGGGGAGCCCTTCCATCCTTCACTGGGCTAATTTTCCAAAGTGCTCTGTAATTAATGCCTCCCAGAAGAGAGCCTCTCCTTGTCACAGAGAAGAGAAAAATAAAAGCATTCCTGCAACAGGTTTGTACTTTGGGCAGAGCAGACTGATTTTTAGTCAGCTCAAATAACGGGCCATGATGTGAGTGATAATAGAAGCCAGTAGGTTACAGGACAGCCCATCAAAGGCCCCTTAAGCATGTCCATCATCTATGAAGTGCAGAACTACAGCTGACACAGAGTCTGCAGAAGATGTTAGTGCTCTGAATAGAACAATTTTGTATTTTCCCCCTTGTGGAATTTTTGCAAGAAGATAGCTGGTTTACTCTCCGTAGCACCTGCAAGTACAATCTGTTTCTACACTGTGCATTATTTACTCACTCACCAAACATCTATTGAGCCCCTCCTAAATGCAAAACACTTGGGTATATGCTGGAGAAAAAGACAAAGTCCTTGCCCTCATGGAGCTTGCATTCTTGTGAGGGAGACAGACACAAGTAATAAGATAGAGCTGTTAAATACCTCAAGACTTATGATTGACTTTGTGCAAAAATAGAAAAAAGAAGTGACTAATATTAAGGAAATGTGTATTTTGGGTTCAAGCTCAAGAAAGACCTTTCTGCAAAGGGAACCTTTGTACCACATTCAGAAAGGAGTCAGCCTTATAAAGGACAGAGAAGCTCTTTCGGGTATGAGCAATAACTTGTGCAAATGTCCTGGGGCAGGATAGAGCACAGCTGAACTGGAAAAGCTGAGGGAGAAGCATGGGGCTGAACTATAATGAGTGGGAGAAAAGAGTATGGAGGAGTGGGCAGGAGCCAAGCCAGACACTCCATGCTCTGAAGGTGGCCTCTCTTTTCTACTCTTCTGCCTAGTTTCACTTAACAACTCAACACAACAGACCAGTGCCTGACTCCTCCCACTCTCCCCCACTCAGCACCCCAGGACTACTATCTTATGGCTTAAATAGAAAAACCAACACACTCTGGCCACTCTCTGCTTTGTTCCAGCAGCTTCCGCAGGGATGAAGAAGCAGGCTCCATAAAAAGAGTGTGGGTGATGTCCTCCCAGCGTGCATGTTCTTCCCACCCCATCGAGCCAGCCTGGGGTGGCTGCACTCGGTATGCTGCCACGGTCGTTGATAATAATTGTTGCATTAATTGGTGCTGTCCGGACCAGACAGAACGTAAAAGATCCCACTGTGTCCAATAATTAATGTTTTTCCCTCACTGCAACGCCATTAATAAGGGGCTCTTCCAAGAAACGAGTAATTGGCTGGTTGGGCGTCATTAGGGTATTTATAGATAAGCTTTGGTCTGAAGACATAGAGGAAAGCTGATTATGTTTATTTAGACTCTATTATCTATCACTAATGTGTTATCCTGCGTTCCGATCATCTCCATTCTCTGGGTCCTAATGATACAGGGCACACTCACAATGTGATTTCAGTGACCTGCAACATGGCTTTATCTCCGCTGCAAGGGACAGAGCGGGACAGAGGGGGCGGCTGTTCACAGGTTCCGCTTGCTCCCACTCATCCGCCGTGAACCTTCTCTTGCCGCTGAGAAATTTAGAGCAAGGCTCTTGGAAGTACTAGAAAGACAGTTTTTCCTAATTAAACCTCAGAGGAGTGGAAGTTTCTTGGGTCTGTGATTATCTGAAGGGTTTTTGAAAATGTAAATCTGGTTGGGGAAGCATGGCTTTGAAAAATAGAGGGAGGGAGAGGCAGCCCGGTTTTGAGATGCTCTCTCCGCGGTGACAGGCAATGAAGTCTCACGGCTGGTAAAACCTGGCCAAAACAGACATCTTAGCAGATAAGCACAGATGCCTCCAAGCGCTCTCCGGCCCCCAGGGATGTGGACAAGGTGGCCTCTGGGGCTGCCTTTTCTCCCAGAACACTTCGATCCATTTGTCCTTTGCTAGAATTTTTAGAAAAGATTTCTTAGTTGGTTTTATAAAGTAGGTATGTGCCTGTGAATGTACTTGATGTCATTGGACTGTATAGTTAAAAATGATTAAAACAGTGCAGCACAAACACTAACATTGGAATGATACAGAGAAGAGTAGCATGGTCCCTGTGTAAGGATAACATGCAAATTCATGAAGCTTTCCATATTTTTTAGTTTCTTTATGTTTACAGGGAAAGAATGAATTTATTCTCCTCAAAACTAGCTTTTTTCACTAATAATCAAGTTAAACTTCCAAAAATGATTAAAATAGTAAATTTAATCATATATATATATAACTATAACAAAAATTACTAGGAGAATGAATAGGATAATATCATTTATAAGCAGAAATTGAAAGCATAAGGAAGATCTAGGCTTTTAACTTTGTAGCTATAATGTATCTAACATTAATTTTGGAAACCAAATTCAAAATGATCTCTTCTGCACATGAAACTACCCTCACATTAATATTCAAAAATCCTTACATTAACAAAAAAATTCAATACAATTATTTTGTCCGTTGGTTGAGCTGGAATTTATGGGTTGGAAGATTGAACTCAAACTTTATTCATTTTTACCACTTCCTGTTAAACTTGTTCTGCAGACAACTCTCTCTCTACTTCTGGCTGTAATCTCACATGGGTTCTGTAGCTTTCCATGCCTCTTATAAAATAAAGAACCCAGACCTATCTAACAACAACAACAACAAAAGTATACCTCGATGGGTATGTGCTTCTCCATGATATACACATATGATAAGCTCTATACCTCATACATGTCTCAAGTCATGGTGAGAGTCTAGAGACCTGAGTTCAAGTTCAGGTTTGCCTGTGTCACAGGGCGTGTAAGGGGTAAAAGTATGCATGATGTCATGTAGCTCAGTTTCTGCACCTGTGAGATGGGGGTGCTTCAAGTGTACACGGGGTCTTTGAAAGATGAAGGATGACGTCTATGGAGACAGGGGCAGAGAAGGGGCCCTGTGAATATCCATCTCTCCCCCATCTGACCTTGTAGACACGAAAGCATCTGACCTGCACAGTCCTCCCCATCCTGTCCATGCTGTCTTCTCTGTGAAGAACACACTTAGGAACACGGACCTGCCTCTGGTCTTGAAATAAGTTCCCAGAGAGTTGGCCTGTGCATGAATGTGTGATGTAACTTTGCAAATTAAGTGTGTAATGCTTTTAGAAAAACGATGCCCTTTCCTCCCTTGCTCCCCACCACCTCCCACTGGGACCAGGTAATTTGTGGACACATCTGTTACTGGTGTTGGGGAATACTCTTGGAGATATTCTTAGATCCTGGCCTGGGGTCTAAAGGTTGAGAAGCCGGATCCTGGGATAGGAGTAACGGGAGTGAGGGGGAAGGCCTGGGAGCAGGACCCAGCCTGGGCAGGTGGCCAAGGTTAGTGGGTGGATTGGCCAGGGAAACCAGAAAGGACCAGGACGGCTCTCAGGGGCAGGAAAGGGAGGCAGGCACCAAACCCAAACACACATATACACCATGCTTACCAGATACTACTTACCACCTGGCCCAGACAAGCCACTTAACCCCTCTTGGCCAGAGCGATCTCACTTGTAAGGAGAGGCGCAGACCTGCTAAGCTCTCAGGCTGAGGTTGCTCCGGCTGGTAGCTCTTTAATTTACCAATTGTCTCCTGGGTACCAAGAGCTGAGGGGAGTGGGTACGGGATCAAAGAGAAAAAGAGAAAAAGAGGAGGTGTAATCAGTACCCTTGCCTCCAAGAACCCATCACTCTTCTTACAGTCTTGTCAGGGCTCCTCAATTGTCTTAGCATAAAATCCAAACTCGGATTCAAGACCCACACAGAACAGTGGGGTCCAGCCCTGGTGCTCTCATCAGACAATATCTGGTAATGCTTCTTTGCTACCCTGAGACAAAATTCAGAGGTAGTACAGTATTTCTCTACACTAAAACATTGCTTGGTGTTTTAATTGACATAATGCCTTAACCGTAATATAAAGGTGGGAAGAGAAGGAGTAATTTGTAATAAAACAATACACATTTCAATAAGTAAATTCTCTGGCATGACTTCATTCATCAACACAAGGACAGGCCTTTGTGTGCAAAGACAGAGTGAATGCCATAGCTACAAACACACGTGACAACAGGTGTGTTGTTCAGGAGACTCAAATACCAAATGGGACATTGCCATGAGTGACATGATTTTCCCAACATGGCGAACATCACTTGATAATGTTCCAAACAGAGCCCAGTGCAATCTTCCCTTAATTTATATGGTAGATCCATTCTTAGACAATTCAATATATACATGATCCTGTGCCAAAGTTATGTTCAGTTTATATGAACAGGAGAGTTAGGTCCAGGTTAAGATCATGAGAAATTGGCTTTCCACCTCCATGAACACCCATTAGGACACCCCAAATTCATGCAGGAACCAGGACAGTCCATTGCTGGGTCAGACTATTCCATGTACCTCTTGAAGTCTTCCATCCTTGGTGCCTGCTCACTGAGTTTATGGCACACCCCTCACAAATATCCCAAACAAGCTCAAGAGGGCAATATGGCCCCCTTGGGAATCACTGATCTAGCCCCTGCCTACACCTCCAATGCTGTTTTTGTCCTACTCTCTCCTTGTCCACTGCATTCCCAGCCGCACAAGCTTCCATCCGTTCCTACAACACATCAAAGGCCTTTAGCATATGTTCTTCCCTCCCCCGGGAATGTTCTGCCCTAGCAACTCACAGAGCAGCCTCCTCAGCCTTCGTGTCTCAGCTCACATAACATTTCCACGAGAGCAGCTTTCCCAGCTGCCCCTATCTGCTGTAACACATACATCCCCAGGCCTGCCGGGCTCAGCCATATACCCTGTCCTTGCCTCTCACACATCATGCTGGAATGATCTTTTTCTAGGTTGTCTTTCTCATTAGCACTGGGAGCAGCAAATCTTTCTGTAGAGGTCCGGAGAACAAATATCTTGGGCTTGGCAGGCCATGTGGTCTCTGTCACTGCAACTCCATTATGTCACTGGAACTCAAAAGCAGACAAACACATGTGAACATGTGTCCACATGTGAACAAATGGAGATGGCTGCGTACCAATAAAACTTTATTTACAAAAACAGGTGGCAGTTGGGCTCACTCCAGCTGAGGGGCTGGGGTTTGCCAGCCCCGACACTAGACTATAAGCTCCTTATCTGTTCAGTTTCTTCTTGAATTCCTTGGGTCCAGCACAGAGTGGGGCCAATGATAAGAGCTGAATGAGTGCATGTTGAAGAAATGTGTTTGTTGTCTGGCTAGAATGAGGAACCACCAGAAAACACAAGAAAGACCTTCCAATTCTTAGCACCTAGGAAGGCATTCACACTTTGGTCACACATCCAGAGCTGTAAGAGTCTTGATAAGAAAGGGCATGAGAATACAGGGAGGGCTTCCTGGAGGAAGTGACCTTGAACAGCAGCTGAAGCAAGGATGGCATTTGGACCATGGTAGTCATGGCACTCACTTATTCAATCATTAATTCATTCCCTCATTTGAGGGACTTGTGATGAATGTCATATCAGGTCAAATAACACAAAGAAGACTTTGATCCTCTTGCCAGAGTAATCTAGAGTTTCTAGG
Organism: Lontra canadensis; assembly: GCF_010015895.1. NCBI lineage: Eukaryota > Metazoa > Chordata > Mammalia > Carnivora > Mustelidae > Lontra > Lontra canadensis. The sequence continues at coordinate 2,909,288 of NW_022630997.1, forward strand.
AACTCTGTGTTCCACTCACACTTCGAGGTACCTGATCTGTAGGAGACACCAAGGTCACATCCGAGCATGGCTCAGTAATGCCATAACTGGATTGGTCTCCCACCAACCAGCCACAGCGTCCAACCCACTGTGCTTGTGAAATCAGTGTGCACCTGTCCTCAGCATCACCCCAGACCCTCACCCTCCAACCCCACCCAATTGCAGAGCCCCAGCCCGAGGCCCTCCCTCACCTCGATCACAGCCTGCTCGTGGGCTCTCCATCACCCAGAGGCATAATCAGATGCTCTTCCCAGAAAGGGGTGCCCTAATGGAAGGTCTGCAGACAAACGCCTGGGGTGACTTTGAGCAGCAGTACTCCTGGGCCATCGGAACACCATGACACACCCATTAGGCAGTTCCAAGTAATTGGGGAGGGATATTTCAGCAGGAGGATGGGTACCCTGAGACCATGAGTGACAGGTTTTTGGTCTTTTAAGGGGTTATTCAAAATTATTTTCCAAAGAAATAACAGATCAAGATTATCCTCACTCTTCCCTCTTGGTTTTCTTCCCTCCAAAGCCCAAGGCCTTGAACCTCCTAAAAACCTCATCACTGCTTTTCCTTTCTTCTTTGCCTTGGCTTCTCAGAAACTCAGAGCCAAGAGTATAGCACACAACCTTCCAGGCCCTACCAGGGATGTGCTGCGTAGTATGTCTTCAGGTAGACAGATTTTGCTGCTATATTTCTCTCTCCCTGGGATTTCTTGTAATTGTGAGAGATGTACCTCTGTAGGGCAACTCAAGTCCTCTCAGAGGTGAGCCAAGTGTCTTTCTTTTGCATAAAAAAAAAAAAATTGCAGAATGTTCTCCCTATCACCCCACCCCCTCCAACGCTGAACCCATTTTATTAATATTGAGCTTTATAATTTTTGAAGTGTAGTTTAATTTAAACCCAGGTTATTGTTAACATTTCATAAGTAACACAGTCATTTTCTACCTGCTAATGAAGGGTAAAAGTAAACCTATTTCTCAACACAGTATTGATACCGTGTCATAAAAACAAATAAGAGAAAACACCCCATATAGGAACTTGAGGCCATGATCATCTTCTTGTCTTCATTTCCTCAGATCTGTGCCCTTATGGTGACCCTAACTTCAAGGTGAAGGCCACAGCCCGGAAGCTACTAAAGGTCACAAGTGAAAAAAATCCCCAAAGGGCTGCACTTCGAGAAGTGACCAAGGGCCAGGCTTTGGGATCAGAGAGCCCCTCATGCATTCCATTTGGCCCATTCAATAAATCAAGTGCCTTTCCAGTCAGACACACTGCTGAGCAGAGGGAACCCACGGACAAGACAAAGAAGGTTGAGCCGCAGTGGGTTAAAGCCTCTGCCTTTGGGCTCAGGTCATGATCCCAGGATCCTGGGATCAAGCCCCAGATGGGGCTCTCTTCTCAGCAGGGAGCCTGCTTCCCTTCCTCTCTGCCTACCTGTGATCTCTGTCAAATAAATAAATAAAATCTTAAAAAAAAAAAAAAAGAAGAAGGTTGAGCCAAGAATCCCCTTCTTCTAAAACAAAGCAGTGGCCTTGAGCAAGGGGACACTGCTGGGATTTGGGACTCCCAGGAAACCATCGGCCAGTCCCTTCAGTTATAAGGGTCCTGTCCCTTCCAGACTTTGCTGAAGACCCCAAGCCCCCAGCCCAGACCACACCGGAGGCTCTGGGCCCTTTACTATGCCGTCTAAAGGACCGTGTTGGGAATCCCCGATGATCTTTCATTAGCCGATGAGCTAAAGCTCTTCTCTCTGCTTCTGTCTCGAGATAGCGCCATCCAGGCCCTGCCTCGGAAGAGAGACAAACCCACTTGACAAACACCAGGGGATGCTCGCCCCATCCACGAGTGGGAGACGCTTTCAAACCCTTCAGAAAATAGTCGCCCATGCCAGCAAGCCGGGGGCACTCCTCTGGGGTCCGCTGGTGACATCTGAACACCAGGATCCCACAGTGACAAGCAGGGAAGGCACAAAACTCTACCTCGTCACCTTTTTAATGAGTACAGTCCTCTGGCTGCTGCCGGCCCGCGGAGACCTGCTATTAATGAGCGCCTAAAATAGCCTGAGCCTGGTTTATCCGTGTACGGTGGCCTGGGAGAGACACTTCAATTTCCATTTTACGTCTGCCGCCATGTTCGAGTGGCTCCTTCAGGGCAGGAAAACACTTGGCAAATTCTGCCTTTAAAGAGATACGTTCAAAGAGAGCATTTGCTCCCCACAGCCACATTCTATACGTGAACGCTTTTCAATTTGCAAAGCATATATTTAGACTATGTATATGGAAACCTGGTGGGCAGCAGGTCTCAGGGCACACATGCCCCCCACCCCCCGCCGCTCCAGTCTGGTGCTGGGATTCAGTGGCTCCACTCACGGATCATGGGGAGGGGGACAAGGGAAGCCTCTGTTTTGTGCCTCTTCTGGAACCTTGGTACGAGCCAGCCCACGCTGTGACTCCTAATGTCGCCAGCACACTCTGTCCACAGGGTTGTGCGCTGGTGGGGATCCGGGAAGGGGGTCGGCCCAAGGCGTGAGCCACCTGCGGTCCAGAAAGGAGGTGTGCTGCCCGGAGCCCACACGGGGCCTGGAAGGATGGTGCTGGGCTCCTGCAGGGGTCTTTCCAAGGCTATGGCCAGGTCTTGAGTAAAGGAGAGAGGAGGAGGAAGTGAAGACAAGAAGGAACTCTGGACCACGGCATACACCTGGAGGTCTCAGCGATGCCTTCCTTGTCGCAGGAGCCACCACCCGCAAGAGGGGTGAGGGTGAAGCTGGGGACCCATCCAGCGTCGGGGGCTGGGGTGATGCAAAGCACCACCTTGGGCTCTTGCATTCACCAGCTGTCTTAGTTCTGCCCCTGTTACAGAAATACCACAGCCTGGGGGCGGGGCGGGGGCTTACACAGCAGACATCTGGGAAGCCTGGGGGGCTCAGTGGGTTAAGTGTCTGACTTCAGCTCAGGTCATGATCTCAGGGTCCTGGGATCAAGCCCCCCCCACCCCTGCAGCAGGCTGCCTGCTCAGTGGGCAGCCTACTTCTCTCTCTCCCTCTGCCTGCTGCTTCCCCTGCTTGTTCTCTCTCTCTCTCTCTCTCTCTCAAATGAATAAATAAAGTCTAAAAAAAAAAATAGCAGACATCTCTTTCTTTCAGTTCTGGGGCCTGAAGTCTGAGGTCAGGGTGCCAGTATGGTGAAGGACTGTGAATAGCTGCCTTCTAGCTGTGTCCTCATATGACAGGGACAGAGCTCTGTGCTCTTTACCTACTTATGAGGGCACCAACCCCATCGTGGGAGCTGCACCCTCACGGCCTTACCCAAACCTAACTATCCGTGAAATGCCCACCTCCAAACACCACCACGTTGGGGATTAGGGCTGCAACATACAAACTGGGGCGGGAGGAGGGGGAACAAATGTTCAGTCCATAGCACCACTGTGTGATCTTGGGCAACGGCTTACCCTCTCTGAGCCTTCTCTTTTCATCTGTAAGATGGGACCACCAGGCCCCTGGCTGTGGGTCTGGGGATGCTGTGACCTGCACATGGCCAGTGTCTGGCACACAGGCAGAGAGGACACAGTGGTATCTGTGCTTACTTCTATAGCCCAGTGATCATCAGAATCCTCCAGAGGGAGAAACCCATTCTCCAAGCAACCTCAGAAGACCCACCAGATAAATGTGTCATGAAGAGAAGAAATCTTGAGAAATAAAACTTATCCATACTTTGGAGGGACAATGTGGGATGAAAGCCGATGACAGTGTGAATTACTGCTGATTTCATCATTGTTGCCATCTTCAGAACAAACAGCCCCAGAAAACACAGTGGTTCCAATCCTAAGCCTGCGGCATCCCCAGGCATTTCCAATGATCTCCAAGTGTGTTATAGAATGCTCACCAAAGATAACTCGAGTTTTCACTCATTCAAGATGCCACCTTTCTCCGTAATCAGCACATTGGCAAGTGGGAGGGGAGCACAACATCATGGTGCAGCAGCATCCACCTGCCACTTCCCTAGTACCCGTCCTCCCTCATTGACGAGCACCTAGAGTCTGGAGGCGGTGATGTGCCCAGTTACAGAATGTGCTTCTCAGCCTCTCTTATAGCTAGATATGGTCACATGACAAAGTTCTGGCAACAGAAGCAAGAGAAACACATAAAAGGAATTCTGGAAAGATCCTCTGAAAGGGAGAAAAGACACTTTCAGAAAGACCCTTTCCTTTCCCTCTCCTTGCTTCCTGCTGCCTGGAATGTGGACGTGATGGCTGGAGCTGCAGCAGGCATTTTGGAAACACTGAGGACAGAAGCCAAATGTGGGCAGTGACAGAGCATGGGGAGAGACAGAGCCTGAGCCCCAGAGGATCATGAAGCTACCACACCAGCCTACCCAGGACTTCTTGTACATCAGAGGGGAAACTATGCATTTCAGTCATTGTTTTCTGTTAAGTACAGCTGAACCTAATCCTAATATATATACTGAGTTACTAGAGGCTGGTAAGTGTGTGAAAGAGGAGCTCTGGGTCCCTGGTTATCTGGTTACCAATCCGTCCTGACAGGAGACACAGGTGGGATGTGGGGAGGAAGGGGACGGAACATCATGTGCAGGATGAGGGTCCAAAAGCACCTCCTGGCTAGTGCCTACCACATTCGGCTAGTGCTGGACCCCAGGTAAGGGATCCATTTCTCCCTGTAACCCCTTCTGTAGCCCTCTAGCCTGAGCCAGAGTCTAATAGTGGGCTGGGTATTTCCAGAGCAAACAGCTCTGGTTTTCTCTGGTGCTGCCAGAGCAAATAGCTCAAGTCAAAATGAACTCTGGCTCAAGCCCTACCTCTGACTCACCAGTGGTATCACTCTGGTGAAGTCACTTCACCCCCGGGCCTCAGTTTCCTCCTCTGAAAAATGGGAGTCACAGTAACACCCACCTCAAAGGGTTATGAAGAAAATGTAAACCCAGTGCCTGGAATTCAGGCCTCAGAAATAATAGCTGTTACTATTAGAGATGAGTTATGAATTAACATTATTTTCAGAGAGAGGTTTTGGGGCAAAGGCACATCCTCTCTCTGGAAAGGCAGGAGGGAGCAAGGCTCTGGCCCAGTGGCAGTGTTCCATTCTGCCCAGGTAGGGGGAAATCCGCTCATGTACCACCAAGTTCACTCCCAACTGTCTGCGAACCAGAAAGAAGACAGAACCGGGAAGGAGGAGACCCAGCTTCCATCCCTGACATCACCACTAACTAGCCGGGTGACTTCAGACGAGTCCCTGTCTCTTTCTGAGCCTCAGTTTCAACCCCCATGAAAGGAGGATGCCAGCTTCCATGTCTGAGACCGCCCCCGCTCCAGCATCAAAGGGCAGCAATCCCACAGTGCAGAGATACTGGAGAACCAGGACGGAAACAGTCAATCCACTGATTTGCCCCCAGCGTCCTCACTCCTATCATCCGTTCTTGGATATTCTTTCCAACTGTATTCTGATCCTTTTGAAGGCCTGATTCATGCAGAAGCATTCTTGTTGCAGATACTAAAGCTAGATCTAAGGACAGGGGTAAGAAGAGATCTGAGACAGTAGTTTGTCAACCTTTATGCACACCTGATTAAAAAAAAATCAGGTGCACAAACCCAATAAACCGGAAGATTCTCGGTTTGTAGAGAGAATCATCTAGAAATGCAAACAGTTTTGCTCATCTGGGTCTTGCTCATAGGAGTCTGCACAGATGCTGGGAAGGAAATCATACCGAATGTTAGCTACCAAGTTTGAGGTCTTAACCACATGGTTCACATACTATCACTAATGCAGTCCTTTTTAAAAGAATCCCATCAGGGAAGCACTCCTATCCTCATTTTGCCAGCAGGGTAGAGGGACAGTTAAGTTGTATGTTTGTTGCTCAAATTAAGGTCATACTGACAATCAGTGGTTGAGCTGGGATACTAATCTTGAGCTCATCTAGGCTGTTACCATCACACCATCACATCCTAAAGAGAAACAGCACAGATGGGATGATGTCCGGCAACAGAACAGGATTCCGTCCTAAAGTTAGCTGGCAGTGGCTGGCTATGTGACCTTGGGGCCGTCCCAGAAGCTCTCTTTGCTGGTGTTTTCTCATATAAAGGTAGGCACTGGAGAGATCAGAGGGAGCCCCACTCTGCAGGATCTCCTAGTCACTGGGATGCCCTGCCACACTCCACAGTCAATGTATACCAGGACTGCCAATCGGCAGGCACGCGGCCCTGGAACAATGCCTTGCTTGGGAAAGTCCAGATGGGAAGTACAGATGGCCGGCGACCTTGACTTCACATGTCTTCCCTTCCCCCCGACCCCTGACCAACACCAGAACCCTGTGGGTCCCTCCTGTGTTTCCAAACCCAAGCAGATCTGCTTACAAACCTAAACGTGTAACTTGGAATATTTGGGAAAACTGGAGATCGCTCCAAATGTCCACCCAACTCCCATGCTGGAGACTCCATTTACCCACCAATGTCGTTGGGAGGTGGGAAACCCTGGCTTGCATTCAGGTTTACCTGCGGTGCCAAAGGATGCAACTAAAGGGTGCGACTGCCCCGTGGCATCTCCTGAGACTCTTGCAATATAGAGACGGTGTTGCCGTAAAGAATTTAACAGGCCGGCGACTGACACTGACTCTTTTGGATTCACCAATGAATCAGATACCCACATGTTGCCAAAAGCATTTATTGTCTCATAATTTGATTTACTTTTTTCCAGGCTGCTCCCAGTGCCTGCAAGTAGGGGCAAAATGGCTGATGTCTCCAGATGCCACAGAGGCTAATAAAGCTTGCTGTGCTCCCAGCATGCTCTCTGCTGTCAGAAACCGGCAATTAACTTAATAGGGTTCTTGAAATGGAGTCGATCCGGGAAATGTGGCATGTGTTGACACTCTCCCGCTGATCCAAGCAGCCTCCCACCATTGACTTACAGGGTCTGTTTGCTATTTGAATTATTTAGGAGCTTGTTATGTGAATTAAAAAGCAGCACTTTGCAGCATTAAGTCTAATATTTTATGATCTTCAATTGATTAGGTGGGCTTTCAGGATTACATGGAAAGGTTAATATAAAACACGCCTCAGACAGGCAGATCTCACCAGCCTGCTTTGCTCTTCAAAAACCTCGATGGAAACCCAAAAGGAGCCTGCCTCTCTTTTCCATTCCAAATGAGTCCTCTGGAACCTGTGTTTGGACCATCAAAGAGCTTTTCCACCCTGAGGACACCAGGTGCCCTGGGTTCTCAGAACCAAAGGAGGCTGGTCCCCCATTTCTCTACCTTTCATCTATGTCTTTCTTGGCACAAAGATGCCGCTGACGATGTGGTGCCCAGAGGGCTGCATCCCAAGCCTGGGCCTGCAAAAGGAAAGTCCTGCTGTGGGTTCCGAGCCACTCAATTGGACCTGGATAGGGCACCACTGCCCATGGCACACCTGCCCTTGGCCAAGGGTGTGTCTAACACAACTTCCTCCACTGTGGGTGCCAATTCCTGCTTTCTTTGCCCTGCCAGCTGTCACCACCCTCTCCCCTGGCCCATGACCATAGTTTTCCACTGGGCTTCCCCCATCACCCCCATTCCAATCCACCCTACATTCCGCAGCCAAACCTAGTTCCGGCCACGAAACTCCCCCTTTCAGAAACATTCAGTGCCTCCCCATTGCCATTTGTTAAGTATATACGCATCGATCTCAGCCCAGACTCTCTTTCTAGCCTCATCTATTGCCCCCCGTATCAGCCAGCCAGACTGAGCTACTTATTATTCTTTAAAACACTTTTTTGCTTCTCAACTCTCAAGCCTCACTCATGCCATTCACTGGGTGTGTTAAACCTCCCTTCTTCACCTACTGAAACTCTCCTAGTCCTTGTGATGAGAAGAGTAAATAAGTACATAACATAGAGCTTCATTCCAAGCACTTTAAATGTTATTTAATGCTTGTAATCCTGTAACGTGGGGACCTTTGTTATTTCCGTTTTATAGACGGCAAAACGGAGGTTCAGGGAAGCTAGCTAATTCGCCCAACGTCATTCAGCAAGCTGGGATTTAAATCCAGGTAGACAAAGCTCATCTCAACCCCACTTCCTTGGTAAAGCCATCCCTGCTGTTACGTGGCTGCACTTTTTCCTCCAAGGTTTGCAGCATCCGCTTTCCCCCGCACTGACTTCTTCAGGCAGCAGGTGCAGGTACACAGCTCTCTTCTCCACCGACATGTCAATTCCTTGGCAAAGTCGGGGCCTCTCTTGTATCACTGCAGGGCTTAGGACACAAGTTTGCACACAGTAGGTGTAGACTCAAGCAGGCTGTCAACCTGACTGCAGGGTGGCTCCCCACCCCAAGTCCCAGCCCCTGGAAGAGTATTTACTGGTCCCTCTTGCACATTCTAAGAGGGGAAAGGAGGCATTGCCAGGTGCCAAGGGAGTGACAGTGCCAAAGCTCTGAAGAGTGACTTGAATTTGAATGCAGGCACCACCTCTTTTAACCATACAACCTTGGGGAAAAGAGCAAATTAGCCTCACTGAGCTGGGGGGGGGGGTCTCATCTCTAAATGGAAATAATTGTAGTCCCCACTCCATGAGGAAATTCTCAAAACCAAATGCAATAATGCATCAAAAGCACTTCGGTAGCACATAGTAGGGGCTTAGAAAAAGTCTGCTGTCATTGCCATTGGATCGACCCCCATAGAGTCTCTGAAGTACCCCCAGGAGCTCTGGGCCCTCGGCCAGGCATCTCCACACCTCCAGATCCTTACCAGGAACATGGGCTATTTCAAACTCATCTGATAGGATTATGGGAAAAGATTTAATGAAATAATAGGTGGATCTGGAACAGAACACTCACTCACTATATGACTAATATTATCTTATACTTAATTACTAGAGCCCTCAGCCAAGCTGAGAGTATTTACTTTTCTAGAACGCCATAAAGATGGTTCTTAACCCCCCGGAATCAACAACCTTGTGTGAAACACATGATGTCTGGCTCAGCCCAACTGCAGCAGGCTGTGAGGAGAAACGGGATCGAAGCCGTCCAGTCCGGGCCTCCAGGGAGCACTCACCAGAACAGGGGAGGCAGGACCAGGAGAGCTGATCTCCTCCAGGGCAGGAGGAGGGCAGGGCTGTACACACGGGGGCCCTGAGCAGAATCCCAGGGACTCAGCCGGGAGCAGCCGCTGCCTGGTCCTGTGACCTGTACCCATCAGATCTGTCGGCTGCACCACGAGGATGAGAGCAAGCACTTTGGCAGCTGCAGCATGGCGGAGAGCGTCTGTATGGTTAGCAACGTTTGCATAGGTGACCTTTTCCTGGAGAGACTAGGCTGTCACTAAAGTCCCTTAAGCCTTCGGGACCTCTCTGCTGCAGGGAGGCCCTGAAGCCGGAAAGGCATTCCCAAGGCTGTTTCACCACCACATCCGGCTGGTTCTTATTCCTTAAGGCAGTCCAGGTCCACATCTAGGGCCAGGAAGTCTCTCAAATCTGTGCAAAATCTTACATGAATGTATGCAGGTGTTTATACTAGGTAGAGGCAAACCTCTAGGTAGAGGCAAAAATCTAGAAGATTCTGTATATGTCAGGAGAGACTAATTGCTCGCTGCAATAAAAACCCCTAAGTCTCAATGGCTTAATGCAACATGTCACAGTCCAAGCAGGCTGATAAGGCATAGGGGCAAAGAGCAGGGCTCTGCTGGCCCGGGTGCCACCATCTCCAACATGTGGCCTCCATGGTCACCATGAACAGTGACATCCTTTTGGCAGATGGAGGAGAAAATGAGCATGAACTATCTTACAAGAAACTTTAGGGGCCAGGCTTGGAAACAGCATATGTTACCCCTACTCACATTCCACTGGCCAGAATTCAGTCACATGGGGCCCCTGACTGCTTTGGAGGCTGGAAATGTAGTCTTCCAAGGTACCGAGGTGGGAAGGAAAACCGGTTTGGAGAAGGTATCTCAGAGCCTTTCAGAAAGGACTTGTATGGAGGGGCGAGTGGGGAGGCAGATTATAAAGAAGACTAATAAATACTATTTGCTCTATGTACATTATTCATTTACTCCTCACTATTAGTAGTAGTTTTTTAAATTTTTTATCCATTTTATAGATAAGGAAACAAGTTCAGAAGAGTAAGACACTTATAAAGGATCACACAGTAGTGAATGGTGAAACCCAGAATACACCACATGCTCCTTTCTTATCAACATACAGTGTAAAAGACACTCCGTTCTACTACTCTGTGCATTACAGGTTCTGAGTGGGAAAGCAGACATAGATGAAGAAGATCATTTTGAGCTTGTATTTTAGGGTCAGCTAACATTTATGGACTGTTTATTCTGTGCCAGACACCCTTTAAAATGCTTTTCCATGTACTGCATAGTTAACTTCTCCCACTGACCTTGTAAGATTCATCTAGCTATTAGCTCAGCTTTATGGATGGAGGCACAGAGAAGTGACACAATTTTCCCACCCCCCTACAGCTAGTAAGTAGGGGAGCAGGGACCCCATCCCTCGCTGTTACGCCAGTCCCATAGGTCTGCACTCCTCCCACAAACCCATGCATGCACCCATTCAGCGTGCAGTTGCTCTAGGCCACCCCATAAGATCAAGGCAAATGGAGAATGTGTATCCTTCATCCTCGAGCCCCATCCTTCCCCTCTCCCACCACAGCCATAGCCTGACAGTAGGAATCCTCCCACGGATATGTGGACACACCAGCAGAGTCACCAGGCACCTGTTGTCTGGGAACACCATGACAGAGCCTATCAGCCCATGTAGAGGGGATTCTGTAACCCCATGGGTGGCTGCTGTCCCCTTTCCAACCCCTTTCAATCTGCCTGATGGTTTCATGAAGGTAGGGTGTTTACTCTCTCCAACGACTGCATCATTTAAGCCAAAATAAATTTAGTTAATGGGGCCAGAAGCCCTTCTAGGGTGAACATGGAGGGGAACCAAGGTAACAACATCTCTCCTCATACCACCCTGGCCCCCTGAGGGATTGTTTCACCCAGGGGGAGGTCCTAGGGTTGGGACATGTCCTCACTTGGCGCCTTGTACAAGGCCAAAGTGTCAACCTCAGGCTCTTTCACAAAAGCAGCAGGCTGGTGGGCGGGTGTGTGGAGGGGATACAGAATCAGCCCTTAGGTACTCAACAGAGGCACTGTGTTAACAGACCCCCAAGACTGAGAAGGGGTGAAGGCTGTAAAGCACCAAGGCTGAGGTGGGGGGACCTTCAGACAAAGTAGAGCTAAAACCAAACGTTCAGAACCAGAAGGGATGAGGGCAGCCCCCCAAGCCAGCCCCGCACTAGGACCTGTGGAACTGTAGCCCTGGCAGGACCGGAGTCAGCTAGACTTGCTTCAACCAGCTCCTCCATTTATTAGCCCATTGTTTTGGCTCAGTTTCTTAGCCTGTAAAATGGGTATAATGTCTGTCTCTCCTCACAGGGCTGCTGGAAGGCCTGGGGGCTTGAGCACATGAAGCACCAAGCACAGAGTCTGACATGAGGCCAAATTCAAGGGTTGGCCCAGAGGCCTTTGAATACAGTCCTCTTAGAAACAAACAAACAAAAAGTAACAGACTTAATTGTGTACTCATCTATATCACCAAACATCTCGTTGCAGTCATTTGTTTTGCAATTAAAATTATCACCCCTTCATTTTTCCCGGGCTGCATGGCAAGATCAGTGAGGTAAGACTGTCCCTTGTCCCCTGCCCCACTGTGCCCATCGTGGACCAGCGCCCATAGAACCCAAGGCTTCCGAGGTCAGCAGTTCACACTTTACTGCACCTGTCCCCAGACATGATCTTTATTAATCCTCGCAGTGGCCCTATGAGGGTTTCAGTTAGCAAGGAGCAGCTCCAGGGCTCCAAGGCAGGTCCTCTGGCTCCAAACATGGTGTTTATGACGCCTGCAAAGGGGCTCAGCACCCTCCTGGCTGCCTGAGGATGGCCAGCCAGGCGCCAGGGTAAAAGCACGGGCCCTGGAGCAAGGCTCTGCGCATCCCCATCCCAGCCCTGCCATTTAATATCCCTGAGACCTCTGGCAAGCTGCTGGACCTCTCCGTGCCTTATCTATAAAATGGAGCTGATGTCACTTCCTCCCTCTTAGAGTGCTGTGATATGTATAAAACAATGAAAACGGGGCCTGGGGTAGACAGTAAGAACCATGAGGCATCATGACTGACACCCTGCGTGGAGAACCACACCCGCCCACCTACCTTCTCTGTTTGCTTCTGAGGCTCTGTGCCCCTGGAGGGCCACGGCTGTGTCTCATCCATCCTGGAGACAAAGACAGAGGGTGAGTGCAGCGTGGTGGTTAGGAGCGCACGCTCTGGTTCCAAGTCCTGACCCTGTCGCTCCTCGGCTGTGTAACCTTGGTGAACTCCATGTGTGCGTGCTCTGGGCCATTTCCTTCTGCAGAGCGGGGATAATAATAGAATCTGGTTCATAGAGCTATAACACCGTAAGCGATGGAACACACACGAAGCACCTAGAACAGTTCCTGGCCCAAGAAAAGGGCTAAACAAGTACAAGCTATTATTGTATCCATGTCCTCAGCGTCTGTCACTGTTCTCAGTCCAAAGGTGCTAAAGCAATGGGTTTTGGATGCATGAAGGAGTTGAGTGTTTGTACTTCTTGGTCTCTGGATTGCCAGAGGTCCTCAAATTCTTTCCCAAAGTTATGACCCTGGGATGGGATTTGGCCACCAAGTATGGTGACCGTGTCCGAGATACTCATTGTTTATAATGACCTCACCAAGTAAATAAACAGTGTGAGATGGAAGCCAGAACAGGCCTTCCAGAAATACTGTCCCTGGCTCCAGCTTGGGCACGGAGACACAGTGACCCTAGCTAGTTGACTCATCTCCGCAGTATGAGCTGAGCTGCTAAGGCCGCCCCACCCAGCCTCTCTTGGCCCTCACTGGCTCCTTCCCGAGGTCTGGCAAGCCTGGCAGGAGCCAGTCTACTGGAAGCAGCTTGCTCCAGGGCGGAGGAAAAGCAGGTGTGAATCTGTGACTAATGCCGAAGAGGACCCATCAAAGGAGTGGAAAAGATCTGGCTAGAGAGACTGAGGACAGAAGGCCAGTGCTGAATGAGGTGGTCACTGTGGGGGTTTGGGGGGGGCGGGTGACAGTGAAGGGCAGGTAGCCTGAGATGAGGGTGGGCACTGCTGCTTTGTCGGGTGGAGGTCTGCAGAGTTCCTGGGCAATTACGGAAGAAATCAGGACTGGGAAGAAAATCCAGAAGACCCCTCCATCAGGAACTCCTAAGATCAGGTAGCCTTGGGGAGAGCTCAGAATAGATCTGTTCCACCCTCCTGGTCAAAACTAGTCAGTGTAGAAAGACGGTGACACCCGAGAAAAGTCTCTAAATGACACCCTTTTGAAAACCTCGATCTCTTTCAAAAAATTATCTTTTTAATTAAAAAAATAGAATGTCCATGCTGACAATTTCACTTGTTAAACAACAGAACAAGGCACTTAGGCGTGACGGGGTTCAACCACTTTGATGTACAGGTCAGAAGACGTGTCTCCATCCATCCATCTACAGTTTTTACTGAGAACCTACTCCAGAGCAGGCCCCGATCAGGGTGCTGGGACCTACAGAGAACAAGACCAATGAAGCCCCCGTCCGGCTCCCCAGCCCCGACTCCCCCCCCCTCCTTCACAGAACTTTGATTTGGGGGAGGAGATAGACAATAAACACAAAGCAAATAGAGAAAAACATTCCGATCAGGATAAATGTTAGGAAGAAAACAAAGAACTTTGTAGTAGGGATGGGTGGTATGGCAGAGCTAGGGGATCATGAAGATCTTTCCGAGATGACAGCTAAGCCGAAGCCTAAAACAGAAACCAGGACAAGAAGAGAAGAACTCTGCCTGGAAAGGGCCAAAGGCCCCTGGGCAGGGACGCATTTAGGGAGATCCAAGAAAAGGGAGCAGGTGTAGGTGGCTGAGGTGGGGTGAGACTTGTTAACGGGTGTAGGTACCCCACTTTGTGCCCAACGCCCCACCCTCCCCCGGCACGGACTGGCAGTTCATTTCGTGCCCATGAGGACCCTTGAAGGTAGGCGCTCCGGCATCAACTCCGTTTCCGTTGTGGAGACTGAGGCCAGAGAGGTGAAGTAACCTGCCCCGAGTGACCCACTGAGGTCAGGCAGGCAGGACCCCACCTCTGACGAACCCAGAGTTCACTGGAGCAGACCCCAGGCAGGAGCGAGAGGACACAGCCCCTGTGGGCCTCAGCAAGAAGTTCGCACTTCCTTCAAGTACAAGGGGAAGTGACCAGTTCACACAGTACGTTAGCGGTCAGTTCAATGACTCCTGGTGCCTAGCGGGTGCCTGGTGCCCAGCCGCATCCCAAAGCCCCCTCCTGCGCCCCAGACTGCAGTCTCCAAGCGAACCCCACCAGCGCCCCTCCCACCGCCCCCCTACACACACCCCCGACTCCCCCAGGGTCTCCCTCCCAACCCTGGCGCCACGGGTCTGGGGGTGAGAACTGGCGAGCTCTGCTCTCGGGGCCCCTCGGACGGCAGGCGCGCCCCAAGCCCTCCAGCGCCGCGCCCAGACGGGGGCTCGCCCACCGGCCTCCCCGCACTCTCGCTCTACCACGCCGCCTCCTCCCGGAGCCCCCCCGGGCGCCTCTCCCGGAGGCCGGTACGGCCAGGCCATCGGGAACCCTTTCTGCCCTCAACACGGCGGAGCACGTCCCGCTCCGTAGGCCTGCCCCGGGGGCCCACGGAGCCCAGGGTGGCCACGCGGGGGACGCCCCGGCCCGTAGCGCGCAGCCGCGGCCTCCTGCGGGCACCTTGGGGTCCGGGGACCGCCCGGGGCCCCGTGACCCCCGCGCCGCCGCCGCCGCCGCCGCTGTCGCCGAACGTTCCATGCCAGAACCTCCGCAGCCGCGACCCGAGGATTGCCAGCCTAGTGGTGGCGCGGCCTGATTGGCAGGTCCCCCCTTGGCAGGGGTGGGGACCGGGGAGGGCTGTTGTGCACGATTGCTGTTTTTACTCCTGCCATCATTAATTCAACTGCTGACAGAGAAAGGAGGGTCCGCCTCGGCTTTGTGTCGCGCACTCACTGTAATTTACTTGGAAAGAATTAAATCACAATTACCTGCCATTCGTTTTGCATAAAACGAGCTGTAAGGAGCTCGCCATCGCTGAGCGCTTGGAAGGACAACAGCCCCATTGTTGCCATATTAGAACAATATTTCTCAATTCGAAACTTAAAACATTCGAATTAGCAGCTTTGTTTGACTACGGTGGCCCGCGGATAGGCAAGGCTGACGCCCCACCTCGGACTCCAGACGTTACAGTTAACAAGCATAATTTTCATTCATTTGAGTCTAGACCGATCTTTTAAAATCAGTGCATTTACTGAACAAACGTACCTCCCAAACGTTGGAAAGGAAAATGTAACCTTTAATCTGTTATGTAGCCCAGTTGATAAATTATCTAAATGCCATGAAAATTCCTCCTGCCGGGGCTAAAATCAGTGCAAACTGTAATTAACTCACTTGAGATTTGTTTAAATGTCCAAAGAAATCACACTGCTTCTCAAATAAAGTTACTTCTGTTCTCATTTCTCCCCTTTCAGATATGGTCATCAGGTAAACATGACTGATTAGCTTTTAAACCAACATTTTTCAAGCGTATTTAAAATACTCAATTCTGCAAAATTACATCACCGTGAACCTGTGTGTTCAGCAAATTTGAAGCCAGGCTGGGTTTTAACAACTTCTGTAAAAGTAAACTGCTTCTTTGAGTGAACTGTAGTTTCCATTAACATTAATAGTTTTCAGTAACAAAATGTAACTGTTCAATCAAGCTTGAATATTAAAAGGAACCCGGTTACTAATTGTAAGAACTCTGGAACCATCAGGAAAAACAGCAAATACAAAAATACAATTGGTAACAGGGAGAGTTGTGGGCAGAGAGAGTAACGTATAACAGCAACTTTCTGCATATGAAAATAAAGAGAAGTGACAGAAAACAAGGTTGAAATTAGAAAAGATGGAAGACCAGAAAGGTAGAATTTTTAAAATCTGAATGGTAAAAAAACAAACTGAAATGCAGACTTAGTGCAGAGAATAATTAAAATGTGAAATAAGAAAACTTACAACCTAGAAAAGCAAGTCAGTAAAGGAGTAAAAATGCATTTGCTGTTGTTAACACTGGATTTCTCTAACTTTAAAAAGTACAATTTTGTGATTAAAATGTTATTAGTATTTTAAGAGGTTTATTTTAGAGTGAAAGTTGCAAGTTGTTTTTTTTTTTAAATGGGTGGCTCTTTCCTTTAAAGAAAACATATTTTATTGTCTCTTCCCTTTTATTGTTTTAATGAATGTGAAAATCACAATGTTTATTTTGATTTTTAATGACTTAAAATTTTTATTAAGTAATTTTTTTTTGTGTGTGTGAGTGTGTCATAGAAAGAAAGGGAGAGAAGAACCGTTTGGCTTCAGCAGAAAACAAATTACAAGTGGATCAAACCAAGGACTCAACTCTATTTTCATGACTGTGTTTTTGAAGAATAATCCATAGAGATGGGGGAGGAAGGGATTCATCAGGCAAATGAAACAAAGTCCCTGATCTATATTCTTATTCTGATATCACCTCCTGGAATATCGGCAACATTTTAAGTTCCAGCCTAAGCCATGAATTCCTTCAGAACAAATCAAATGTCTTTAAAGAATATTTCTGTTTGAAAAGGAATTAAGCTCTCCTGAAAGAATTTTAAAGGTTGTGATATTCACAGTCTGATAAAGCAGCACCTTTAATGAAATTCTAATTAGCAATTTCATGCACTTTGCTATTAGTCATATCAGATTAGTGCACATTTTCACAGCCTTCCTTTAATTAAGTGCACTTATTCCAAGTTTCAAACACTTTCCTTATAAGATGAAAACTGTGCTGAAATGTTATTTAGTAAACAGAGGAAGTGTGAAAGTGTAGGTGTGCGTGTGTACAAGGGAGGACATTTTTAACTGTCTACAAATTTTTTTTTACATTTATCGAGTTGGTGAACTCAGGTTTTCATTCCTTTTTTTCTTGTATTCTCAATGTTTCCTTGGGATTTCTAAGGGATCTATTCTAATCCTTAGTCCAAGGGCACATAGTGTGTATTTTTGCTTAAAACATATATTCTGGGTGTGTATATATGTGGGAGGATTTTTTTTTGCTTAAAACATCTTTTCTGTATGTATACCTGTGTGTATATGTAGTATACATGTATAATATATATATGTATATACACATATATGGTGGGGGAGAGAGAGAAAGAATCAGAAAGAGAGGGAGAGAGAGAGGGAAACTACACAACATACCATATTTCGTTTTTCGAATCTGAAAAGCAATGATAAAGCATTTGCCCATATAACATCCCCCAACCCTGTCACCTTTTGCAGGCACCTCTTTTCCTTTGAAAACAGCAATAGGATTTCATTCGACCTTCTAAATTTCATTCTGAAGCTCCAGGAAGGAGAAGGCAGCTAGCTTCATGAGCCAGATCCATGGGTCCCCGGATATTCTCCTTCATGTCAGACCCCACTACTCCACTGTGAGAGCTCAGCAGTCCAGCCAGTCTTTTCCAGGCAAAGCAGGACCTAGTCCAGGGGCTCAAACCCTACAAACCCCTGAGACCCCCACCCCCCGCCTCTCCCCCCCACCGGCCACCCCAGCCTGCTGGAGGGTTGCTCCAATTCAGGGAGATTTGTATTGTCTGGGAATCAACCTGATCTTATCTGTAGCCTTTTGTCAAGCGGAAATTTTTGTTGCCTGTTTTGCTCAGAGGTTGAAACTTGTAATATATTAACTAATTGCTTGCATCTCTAACACATGTTCTCTTGTTGGTGTCATTCATTTATACTGTAACATTTTTGACATTTTTAGATCGTCTCTTGGGACTCCTGGGCCTCTTAGCTGTTCCCTCCATGAAGAGTGTTTGCCTAATGATTACTGACTGACATCTCAATAACGAGCAATGTACGAGTTGGGTGCATCTATTGAAGAGTTCGGGCATGTGTGTGTGTCTGTGTGTGTGTACGCGTGTGTGTGTGTCTGTGTGTTTTAATTCATGGTCCACTTTGTCAAGTCATGTGTGAGCCATAATTTAAGCTAATAATTACCAGACATGAATTCAATGAAACATTGGTGTCTACACTTAAAAAAAAAATAGTCCTGAATTTTAATGCATTCAGAAAACGTTTGCCTAGGGCCAGGCTGGGTCCAACACGCATATGGAAGCACTTTAAAAGTGATAAATGATTTGGAATCTACCCTGTCTACTGGTGTGCTTCTCAGGAAAGAAAATTAGAGCTAACAGGTGTTAGATAGGGAATGCTGGGGCATTTTAATAGAATTGTCAAAATGTTGGTACCAGATGTTGACATTAATGCACACAACTCGGAACGTAATGCCGGGCCGCCATTTAAATGATTATTTGTTTAAATTTCAAGTCGCCAGCAGGAAATCCTTACTTTGTTCAGCACCTTTCTCTACCCACCATCCCCCTGCTCTTTCCCCTACGATTTGCATCAAAGTGCAGTGGCTGCTGAGCTCACATATGCGTGCTTTAAATAATCCATGCCTGTCAAATTTCATTTTTTCTTTTCAGATCATACTCATCACATCCCCATCCTCGCCAGCCTTGAAGTCTGCCTCAATGTATTCGTTTATGAGAAAAAAATGATTTAAATACTGCCAGTTACAGGCTAATTAATCTTTGAACTCCTCGGCAACTTCAAATGTATATAGCAAGTAATCTGCATGAACTTGTAATTACTATGTATTTATACGATCTTTTCCATGTAATCACCAAGTCGTTACATGGTTATGTGAGCCTTGTAAATCATGGTGATAGCAGAAAACGAATCTTGCCCGTGCCACTGCAGAAAGCCCATGCAGGAGCCACTAGTATCCACCGCAGTCCGTTAATCGAAGGATCCAGAAAGACTCTATGCTTTAAAGGATACTAGAATGCTCCCCAGCAATAGACTCCCAACTTAAAGGAATATCAGGGGATTGAGTGACTGGTGAGGTGGGCAGATAGCAGCCTTTTCTTCCAGCTTTTGTACAAAGACTGTGATTGGTTTGGGCCATTTATCCCTGCAGGAGCTAAAAGGCAATTAGAAAAAAAAAAAAAAAACAAAAAAATGTCTAGGCAAAATCCACCGTTGGTTGTGCAAGCAGCGTTCTGCTGTGACTTGGGGAAGGTCCTGAAATAAATTCCAGTGTGAGTTTCCAGAGCAAACCCTGAGGCAGACTTGGGTTGTCATCTTTTTTGAACCCAATTAAAGTGGAAGCAAAACCTTCAGTTTTTCCAGACTAGGGCTTCTGTCCCAACTCTTCAAAAGTCACCTCCTTTGTAAACAAACTGTGTGTGTGTGTATGTACATATGTATTTGCGTGTCTGTGTGCCTGTGTGTGTGAACTAATGTTAATATCTTCAAAAGCCACATTGGACCCTGTTTGAAAAGCATCCCCCCATATGGGAAGGCCCTTCTCTCCTCCTCGGGAGGTCCCCTCCTCTCTCCTCAACTGGACAGCTGAGGTCGGGTTTTCCTTGGCACAAGAAAGGGTAAAGCAGAATACAGAACCATGACCTTTCAGGGAGTCCCGAGGGGCCACACCGAACCGAGCAAGGAAGACCAAGAGGCTAAAAGCGTGGCGGATTCTGAATTTCTGCAGTCATGAGCTTCCCTCTTTGCTCAGCCCTACTTGGGAATAAGGAGGGACAAATTAAGCAACAGGCCTAGAGGCTCTACCAGCACCAGCTGCTCAGCGGACCCTCGCCCGGACCCTCACCTGGGGCTCCCAACACCGCGCCAGGTGACATCCCCACCCACTCAGACCTGATGGCCACGTGGTTCAGCGTCCTCAAAGCCCTTTCTCTTCAGACGCTTACCCACCTAGAACCGCACTGTCCGACATGGTAACCATGGCCACGAGTGGCCATATTAACTAATTCATTAAAAGGAAAGATTCAGTCTCTTGTTGCACTAGCTGCATGTCAGGTGTCCCAAATGTGGCCAGTGACTACCATTCTGGATAGTGTAGATATAGACTGTGTTCAAGATCATTGGTCTAGAATGCTACATAATTCTCTGTTCTGTCCTAATAGTTCTCTGCCCAGAGACAGTGGCATTTAACAGGGTCAAAGCACAAAGCCAGAGAGGTTTCCCTGAGCCTTGCCTCCTCAGCAAGACCCCTCCTCACTGTACCTGGCCTTTTGTGCGGGGCCAAGGTCAGGCCTAGGGCCCAGCGTGTCACCCAGAACTCAGTGGGCATTGGCCATGAGGAACAGAAGCCCCGGGCCGCACAGAGCCCTGGGATATGCCTGAGGCCACAGAGGCCTTCAGTGGCTAGTGGCCAGTTCGGCCAGCCAAACTGGTATTGGCATCGTGGCGATGTCCGTCTTTGCCGGTATGAACCCGGGACGCCACTCTGTCTTCTGGGGTAAGAGATTCCAGGCTCCTTAGTGAGGAAGAAATTCTAATTATTCATTATTTTTCAGCATAGATGCTGATATTGGCTGCTTGACTGCTATGATATGCTACTCATGATTGTGGCTGTTTTCCCAGAGTCACCATGTGCCAGGCTCCTTGCATGTGAAATCCTCACAGTAACCCTATGAGGCACAAACTGTGGTCCCATCTTACAGATGGGAAAACTAAGGTGAAGACGTACTCACTGACTCCGCCAAAGCATAGGGCGCATGGACAGTGGATCGGGATCCTAAACCTCACTCCTTTCACCATCCCCCACACCCCCCACTCTTCAGCCTCATATGAGCTGCCTCTACGCCCCACAGGCAGCCAGGAGGCTAAGTGGAGTTCCTGGCCTCCCAGATCCTCGGCAGGGCTCAGTGTCAGCATGTGATCCCTTACCTGCCTCACTCCCTTAGCGGCTGCTGGTGGACCAGCCCTCACCACCTGCAGCAGTTCATAAGCTAGCCCCCATTTTCCACCTTTCCCTATATCCATTCTTCCTTTGTGATGGAACTTAGCAGCTCCTTTCCTCAAGAGCTGGGGTGTATTTTGCAAAGTGTGTTTCTGAATCTAAGCTGGTCCCGTGACTTACTTTCGCCGGTAAAACGTGGCAGAAGCATTGAAGAGCATACCCTGCCAAGCAGACCCTCAAGACGTTGCGTCCTCTCGAATCCTGCCACCACCACCTAAATGAGCCCTGGCCAGCCCGCTGGATGATGGGAGATAAATGGCCCAGGTGTCCCCCCTGCCCGGCTAATAGCCAGCCAATGTCCAGAAGCAAAGCCACTTCATGGACCCACAGCACACCAAGACGCATGAGCGCGTATACTCAGGGAAGAGCAGCCCAGCTGAGCCCAACCAAATTTGCTGACCCACAGAATCACAAATAAAGGCTGCTTAAGTCACCATATTTGGAAATGGCGGGTTTCAGAGCAGACGGCAACTACAACACCCCCTCTAAGCTGGATGGTTTTACTTATGATCCGTGATCTACTCACACTGTGCCCTCCAGTCCCTCAATGGACAGGTTATCTTGTAGGGCTACGTAAGGACTTCTACTGGAGACCCGGAAGCCCATCACCCTGGCCAATTTGCATGAGCTCCTCCTGTCCCCCTCTCCCTGAGTATCTGGAAATCTCTTTGCTTGCTGAGCAACTGACAAATGAGAATTTTTATTTAGATCGAACTCGGTGGCCATTGGACATGAGACTCCTTCCCACTTTTGGTTCTGACTTTGGACGAAACCACAAAACCTCCCACATATTCACCAAGACGCTTGCCTCTATTTTCTTTCCTTTCATAGCCAGGAATCCAGAGGCGCGTGCTGGTCCCTCCCAGATCCGTCAGCAGCCAGCAAGGCTGAATGAGACGCATCCAGCTTTTTTTCCATTTTCCCGTTGGATCCGTGGATTCTGGGCCTCCCCAAACCCAGAGTGGAACTCACATTGGAAACGCTGTAGGGACTCATGTCTGGAGCCACGCTGCAGAGCACCCAGCACATTCCAGGCAGCCGGGAGTGAGATTCCGGAAGCTGGGTCACGGCCAAGCTGGGCCATTCCAGCAACCAGCTCAGTGCTTTGGGCTTCATGGGTTTCCTCTGGAGAGGTGAGTTCCTGAGATCCCGATGCACTATACACTCCACGTTCATGCAATGTGCAGGTCTTCAACCTACCGTGTGCGAGCAAGACTGAGAGGGAAGGAAAGGAGGGCTACATTTGGAAAGAGCGCCCTAGTGGAAAGGTATAAAAAATGACAAACAGTGTGGAAAGGCAGAGTCAAATGGATGTTTCCCAGAGAATAAAAAATGAATAACGGGTATTTATGGATGCTCAGGACTTGCCAAGTCCTCTTCCAATTAGCCTAACAGGCATTAATTCACTTAACGCTCACAACTATCCCATCATGAGGGCACAAGTCTCATTTAAGAGGTGGGAAAACTGAGATGTAGAGAGGTGAAGTAACACAAGCGGTCCCGTACCGCATTCCTGACAGTATCCATGGGGAGTCAATGTGTGGAAGGTGACTGATAGACTGAAGGGTTATGAATGGGAGCTGGCAAAGTGCTTCTCCCTTGTAGCCGGGTGTCCTTCAGCGCCGAACCTCTCTGAGTCTTCTCCGTTCCTCAGCTTAGCCTGGATAACAACTTTCCAGGCCTCTCGGGCTTTTTGTACGTACCGGTTAGAATGTTCGATCAATATGTTGTCCCTCAGTCGTGCGAACCGTCAAGCACTGATGCTCCAAGTCAGGCTTCTCAAAGTATGGTCCACGGACCTGCGGTATCAGCATCACCAGCCAACTAGCTAGAATGCAAATTCTCAGGCTCTAACCCTCTGGAATCGGACTCTCTGAAGATAGGGCCCATACATCTCCTCCCGCAATCCTTAGGCTTGAAGTTTGAGAACTACCACCTTAAGTAATGCCAGTTCTGCAGGAGAGCCCCAGGTGACCACCGAGATCCCAAGAGAGATATGGAGCGCGGCCTTACGCTCTCAGGTGTCTCAAAGTGTATGCTAAATTGTGTGATCCCTACAAATGACTCATATGAGCCCAGCAGCCTTCCTAAGAGATGGAGATCACATTGTCACGGAGATAGGACTAGGAAAAGGGAAGGAAGGAAGGAAGGAAGGAAGGAGGAAGGAAGGAAGGGAGCGGGGAGGGAAGGAAGACAGGTGGGCAAACTTTCTCTAGTAGTAGCCCTTAGGACAACTAGAAACAGCTGGAATTCGAGACCACGGTCACAGGCCCCAAGACCTGAGTGGTCCAGGCTATCCTGTTTGTAGGGGTCATTTCTATGTCAGCGATCACACCGCCATCTATACACTACAGGTCACTCACTGATCCTTGCTTTCCCAGAGCCCAGCTGTGGCCTCAAACTTCTTCGAACACAGTGCTCCATGCTGCCCCTATTTCCTTGCCAGACCTGACTTGGACCCTACCCCTTTGCCCGAGACATGAGCAAACGGAGGCCCAGATCACAGCTCTCCTGTGGCATCCTGTGTGGACACAGCCCACAGTGCCTCACAGAACTCATTCTTTCAGGCCCTTTGCAACTACCCATCACCTGGGATCGAACTCCCTCATACCACTGGGCCTGCTGAGAAGGAAAAACGGGAGAAACATCACAACATTGGGTGAAGCCAGCCTGAGCCGTCTGAGGAAGGTAGCTTCAGCTATAACCTAACGAGTAGAAATCGCCCATTTTTCAGATGAGCAAATGGGGGTGCAGTGAGATTAACTGGCTTGGCAGGGTGGCTAAGAGGAACCTAACCTGAATTTCCTGACGCTACTTGGCCCTTGGATATTGGATCTGAAGCTTAGTTTGCCTTTGACCTAAGGGCTCCCACTTGCTGCTGGCCTGAAATTCTCACATTGGGGATTCGTTCCAATGGATCTGGAGAACAGTTTGGTCTTCTAGAGTCTTATCTGTGCCCAATTTGAAAATGTGGCCAGAGCTTGGCAGTGAGCTGAGAATAAGGCCATCCCACCGGTTTAACCATATATGTGTGGCTGTCATTATTTACTCAAAACTGTACTTTACATTGATTTGCTTTTTTCTTAGTCACTTTAAGACATCCATTTTAAAAGAACCCTTCACTTTAGTACTGGAAATGGAAAACCAAATTCCCTCACTGTAACTCATTAAAGCAAATATATAACCTTCAAAATATAAAAATATTCCTCGGTGTTAAGACCTCCCGTCAGCTCACACACCACTAGAATGAAACATAGGGGAGAAACCCCCACATAGGGAAGCTTGAGGCTGGGAGAGGGGAAGGGAAATTCCCATTTCTGTGGTGAGGCTGCATGGCAACTTTCAATGGAGTCCCAGGGTCACGGTCTTAACTAAGCCCCTTCTATTGCAAGTCTCAATATCCTCGGCTCTAAAATGAGACTAAGTATGATCATTTTCCCCCTCAGGATGCTTGGAAGGTTTATTAATTGGGATTGTGGCTGTTTGTGGGCTTTACAAATAGTGACACAGCAAAAATTGAACGTTAGAGATTTTTTATCATTTTATTTTATTTCCTCATGGTAAGTGTACTCATTAATCTCCATTCTGATTTTCCCCATCCCTTCACCCAACCGCCTCCAGTAACCATCAGTTTGTTCTCTATAGTTGAGTCTGTTTCTTGGTTTATCTCTCTCTCTCCTTTTTTTCCCCATTGCTAGTCTGTTTTGTTTCTTAAATTCCACATATGAGTGAAATCATGTGGTATTTGTCTTTCTCTGACTGACTTATTTCACTTAGATTTTTCAAGATTCTTGTTCCCAGTTCTCCCCATAGTGGAGATGCCAGTCCTGAGCAGATGAAGGTTGCACAAGGGAGGTTGTTGTTGGAGGAAACTTTGTAACATTTGTCATGACAACATGTAAACACAAAACAGAAACAAACCATCAAGACCAGGGAGAGCAAAAAAGGAGTATGCAGGACTCATGGGATCACATAGTTGCCCTAATCTGGCTTCAGATTTAACACTGAGCCTCCCAGTGGCAAAAGGGAAAAGGGGAACATGGTGATAAAGGAGGAAAGCAAAGAAGCATTTTCTCTTCTTGGGGAATACAGAGCTCTTCCTAGTCTTGAATTAAAAACTTCATTTTTCACACAAGGTTTAATACAGGGACACTAGGTGACAGGAAAAATAGTCCTATCCCAGGATAGTACATCCCACCTCAGCAGCCCCTTGCAGATCTCAGTGCCACTTCTGAACCTGACAACACATCTTGCTGGCTTTCAGGTTCTGTTTCATGGTGTGACCATCTCTGCACTGTGCACCCTGGGAAGAGTGCTGAACTGTGAGCCTAAGAACCCCAGGTCCAGTCCTGGTTCGTGGGACCCCACCCAAGACAGCTAACTCTAGCTAGCCCAGACTTCTCCATCTGGTGGTGCGGTACTGAAAATCACTGCAGTCACATGGGGATGGAATCAGAAATGCTCAGAAGGGAAAACTGAAGGGAAAAGGGCTGGAGGCAGTCTTGTAGCTCTGGCAAGATTTCCCCTGTAGTACGGACGTATAAAAAAGGCAGAGTGGTTCGAAACATAGGACAGGTGGTGGAGTCAGTCAGTCTGTCTCGGTTCAAGCCCTACCAATCACTGCCACTGTCTGTGTGGCCTCGGGCAGCTCAAAACCTCTGTGCCTCTGTTTTCTCTTCTGCATTGAAGATAATAGCAGTCCCTACCAGCTACAGTTTTAAGGAATAAATAAACTAATAGGTACCAAGCACATACAATGGCACCTGGCACACTGAGTATTCAGTGTGTGTGTGTCTGTGTGTCTGTGAGTGTGTGTGTGTGTGTGTGTGTGTGTGTGTGTGGCCAAGGAGAAGAACCCAAAAGGAAAAAAATCAAAACCAGCAAATATCATCTGATATTTTTGTTGATTTAGTTTTTCTTCTCTATGCTTTACTTTTCAAATGATTTTCTTTATTCTACTTTTCTGCTCAGGGGTGTGGGATGTTTTACATTTGACTTTTATCACCTGCGAAGTCAGGATGACAAGCTTCGTTTGGCATACCTCCCAGGGATACCACAAGGTTTCAAGCAGACTGTGCGTGTAGGGTTTCTAAACTGTGAAGGGCTGTACCCGGGGCGAGCGGGTTACCTGGGTAAGACGACTTGAGCTCTTCGAGCCGGGTTCCTTCCCCACGGGTGAGTCCTGTGGCTGTGTCTCCCTCACACTCCGGGCCAGGATCTGGGCTGGGGGCTTCCTCCCTCATTCGGGTGAGTCCTCTCTGAACCTCTCCCCCAAAGTTCCCTTGAGCAGCAAAAACCTAGGTCCCCCTGTATCCATCAGAGCTTCTCTATTGCCTCAGATTAACAGGCGGTTAGTCCTTTATCATCCCCTTCCTGGTGGGAAGAATATCTTTCCTACCCTCCCCCAGCCATATGCCCCCCCACTCCTATTGCAATCCAGCCTTTGAATGTTTTCCATTAAATTCAGTGATTCTTAAAAAAAAAAAAAAAAAAAAAAAGTGTGCAGGGGTCTCCTTCCTTGGGCATTTATCCCACCACTCGGGGGATATCTGGAGCCAGACTTCTCCAGCTTCCTGATCCAAATTCATATCTAGAAGTGAAACTTTAAAATAACCAATAGGCCCTTCTGGGATTTGCCACATTTTTTTTTTTTAGTTTTTTTTCCCCCTTAAAGCAAATTTGGCATCTTAAGCAAGATACCACCGTATATTTATGGGAGTTTAATAACTTCTTCCATTAATAACATAGACAAACTAATTTACCCAAACGTGTCTGTTTTAAACTCTGGGAACAAAGGGTGGGAGGATGAAAATCAATCTTTCCTTTGTACTTGAGCCACTGACCCGTTAAAGCTTTGAAGATCATTTCTTTAAGAAATTGTGAGGAGTTATTTAACTACAAACAGCAGCTACCTTCCCATTCCAGCTGCGTAATCAAGCATAATAAATTAGAACTTTAAAAAAGTTGACTCCATTTTTTGGGGGGGGAGTAACCAAAAATCCTTAATAGCATTTTGACAAATCAGCTTTGTGGCTGACACTGGCGAGCCCGCCTCGCACTGGAGGCCGGATAAGCCAAGCCGAAACTGTCTGGAGATATTCCTGATCGGAGGCTGCGGAGAGAAACCCAGGTTTTACCTTTGAAGCAGCTCGATAAGGCTCCTGGGGCGGCAGGAGGGGCTCAGGGCCAGCCACCCTGAGCCGGCCGCCAATTTCCGGCCTCCACCCCGACACCCACCAGGCCCAGCGCCACTGAGGGAGCAAGAGCAGCTCTGGCTGGGCCCCGGGAGCGGCGCAGAACCTCCCCCCCACCCCACCCCCCAGCGAATCTGGGCAGCATTCCTCCATGCAGACCCTGATCCACTCTGATAAAAATCAGCCTCCATGGGTCTTGAAAGAGTCAAAGGCCCTTCTTAATCAAATGATCAACTGTTCATTTTGAAAGCTTGACTGGTTCAATTAAGATCACAGGCAGGAGACGGCCGGTCATATTACCCTCCTTTCCAGCTGGTCTGGCCAGTTGCCGTCCCCAAGACCTACCTTTGACCAGCCTACCCCTGGGCCCGCCCAGAATGCTCCACCACCACCACCACCCCGCCACAAGTTCTGACCACCCTTCTGGGCCCTCTTCTGTGCCCACCTCCTCCCAGAAGCCTGCCCTGGCCCTACCGGCTGGCCGTGACCTTTCCCCTCCCCTGAAACCTCATAGGCATCTTGTGGGTCCCTTCGCTCGGGGTGTTACTGACATCTGCCTTTGCCTCGGGCGAATCATGGGACTGTCAGCTCCCTGAAGAGCCCCCCAACCCGTGGAACAGGGCCTCTGTGAGTCCGTCCTGCTCCCTGACTGAAGATGGCCCTTTCTAACCCCGCTGTGGGCTTGCGAACAGGCAGTCCTGGATGACAAAGGGTTGGTTGGTTTCCAAAGGTTTACTTGTGAATCAGTTGTTTGGAATTTCGAAGTAGCCTTTCATTTTTCCAGAATAATAGTGTTCTCAAACGAGGCAAGAATGTTCCGGAGGGGCCTGGCCCCAGGCTAGCCTACAAAGTCCTATTTTGTCTAGAACCTAACCACAGGGCTATCCAACAGGCAGATGCCAGTTAACAGCATTAATCCACCGTGAGCTAAATAACTTTTCATGGGCTAGCCTCGGAACTTGACCCCATTATCCACTAAAGGGAAATGCTCTGGTGAGAAGCACACTCACCTCACCACCCTTCCCCCCATCCCACGCCCCGCCACGGCAGCTGGCAGAGTGCAGAAAGGGGCAAGGCTAGGAATCCCCCTCTCCCAGCCTTGAGATGTGTTCTCTCCCAAACACTATTTTAGTCGAGAGGTAGAGAGCAGAGAGACCCCCATAGGCTCTAACGTTACCCTCACTGGCTCTCTGATCTTCCCCCCTTCTGTCCCTGGCATGGGGCCACAGCGAACAGAGCCTCCTTGCATATTCCCGGCCTCAGAGTGCAAGGTCAGCTAACGCCAGGACCTCCCGGGCTCTGACCCTGCCCTGCTATCTCCTTGGGGCCCCCAGCCACCCGGAATTTTTTTTTTTTGAAACAGTAACCCTTCACAGCTTTTTCTATCTTCCCACAAGTTAATCCGCCCTTTAATTGCTCCTTCCTGTAGGATTTGTGCACTTAACAGACAATATGACATACATGTCTCTTCTGATCAAAGAACCTCGATATTAGGTTTATGTCCGTTGGTTTTTTTTTTTTTTTTTTTAGAAATGTCTCCACCGCAAATTTCAAGCGCACTCTCTCTCCAGTTCATGTGACCCCAGAACACCTTCTAAACTAACATATTAACCCCAGGGAGGGTGAGTGGGGAAGGAACGTCAAAAGAGGCCTGTGTCATAGGACTGGCATGAAATTCAAAGGGCAGAAGCCTAAAAAGGGAAGATTTCCCAGCTGCCTTACCTTTTCGCTACAGCACTTTGCAGACGCTGTGTTAGAACCCATTTAAAGCATTCAAGCATATAATCAAATTTCAGTAATGAGTTATTAATTAAGCAGGGGCAACCAATTCTCCGCTAACTGCCTCATAAACAATCGACAGGAGATTTGTGAATTTTGACTTCCTGACACTATTAAACAAATCAATATTAGGTTTCAGACACAGCAATTCAGACAGTTTTCTCTGTTATTTGGCAGCCTTCTGCCTGGAATACTAATGAAAGAATTAAGAGCCGGAGATTTTGCATGTGTTCCATCAAAAAGATCCTTATCTGTGGGGAATTGGGGCCTGATTTGCATGGAAGAAATCTTTGCTTTTGTAGGTACAATTTTTCTCAATATGTCACTCATTAGTATTTATAAAAGGGCTGGGCAGTGGAACGTCCACCAGGCTTCAGAGCAAGCAGCCGGAGCCCTACTGGAGATGGCTCGGAACAAAGCAATTCATTTATTTATATATTTCACAGACTGGTTAATTTATAGCTAACCCAAGCGATGGAAAACTTGGGTCTAAGAATCCAGCCAAGCTTCTTACTCAGCCTTTATTTTTTAAAAAGAGCTGTGTTCCAGTGTGGCAAAGGCTCACCGAATGAGAGAGAAAAGAGTTTTGTAAAACTGGGGCAACCTCTAAGTGGCAAAATGTGGTCATCTATGACATTCACCCTTGACCTCCTCTCTCTCTCTTTCTTTCATTTACTTCCATTCACAACGTTCCCTCGATAGCAGTGCTGTTAAAAATACCCTGTGGAGACGATGACAGATTCAATTCCGTTTACCTAAGGAAGAAATATAGTACGGGCAGTAGCAACGTTAGGGATCTCTGTCCTTCCTCCACGCACCCCAGACCTAGAGTGGGGGATCGGCTCAAGGGGCCACTCCAGCGGGCAATCCATTCACTCTGTGGCCTCCTGGATTAGGAGGGCAGAAAGGTGCCAATTAGGAGTCAATGCGAAGGTTTACAGATGGAGACTAACACAGTGACAAGGACCCCTTCCAGACTTGCGGAGGTGGAAGGTCTCCTGCTTATCATATATTTATTTAAATTCCTTGAAGCTAAAACAAAACAAAACAAAAACAAAACCCTACTGTGAGTGTTTCTGAGCATATATACACATACCTATGTCAAGATGATTTGATATTCCAAGATTCAATTCACATACATTTCAGAAGTGTAGCAACCAACTGTGTTAGATCTCTCTAGTCACAGAAACAGGTAAGAGGAAGACAAAAAGAGGCTTCCATCATGAGCTAGGTATTTACTATGCGTTGGGCCCACTCCCTTACCTTGTCTTACTTAATTCGTATTGCAAAGTAAAGTAAGCCACGTACACTTTCCATCCTTGTCCAGGGTCACCCAGGATGTGGCACAGTTGGGATCTGGAGGCTGGTTGACAGCATACCCCATTCTCTCTCTCTGCCCTGGCTTGTCATGAGATATCTCGCACTATTTCTTTGTCACACAGAATCCCTGTTAATCTTGTCCAAAACCAGCGATTAAAACAATATGAAAGATTGACTATACATATGGTCTGCTGTTTGGGGACATGGAAACCTTCTTCACTCTTTTGTAGAATTATAACTTAGGTTTTCATTTTATTTTTTTATTACTTGGTTTTTAAATTTTTAAATATCCATGTTATTACTTGGTTTTTAAATTTTAAAATATCTATGTCGTATTTGCAGTCAACTTCTCCTAGTGCTCCAGAACTTAGTTTGAAATTACTACAGATTATCAAAATCATTTATATAAAAAAATCAAGAGAAAGTTCAGAAGTTATCTCTGTTCCTCATCAATCTTTTTCTTCTCCTTGAAAAGGCCACCTGGAGACATATTATGTATTTAAAATTAAGTTCATTTAGAGAGCTGGCCCCATGACAATGAACAACTTGAACACTAAGGTTGACACTGACAACACCCTATTCCTGGTTGATACTATGTCAGCCTTTGAATATGATTTCTGGACAGCAGAATCAGCTCTAGTTAGTTTAAGCAGAAAGGGATTTATTTAGGAGGATTAAGTAGTCCACAGAACCTCCAGGAGGGCTAGAGAACCAAAACTGGATGCTACGAGAAATTACTGCAGCCAAGCTACCACTTTGCTAGAAGAACAACCACACACCATGGGACGGCTGTGCTATCAAACCCGCTGATCAGAACCTACCATACTGAGCAATGAACTTCGTACACTCCACCATAGCCAGCTCCAAACCCAGATGCCTACCCTCCACTCAACGGCACATCTGATCTTCTTGGGTACGGCCATCAACTTCTGTTGCTCTCTTCACTTCCAGGTCCGGGTGGCACACCCACTTGGCAGAATTCAGATCCCATGCAGATTCCTAGCTGCAAGGGACTCTGGGAAATGTAGTTTTGTTTTTAGCTCTACAGCATCTATAATACAAAGAGAAGCTAGAAGGGAATTTCGATGAAAAGAAAGTGAGAGAATCTACAAAATCGGTCCTGGTTTTTCTTTTATAAAAATGAACCCATAGACTGTAAGGCTCACAACATACCTACAGTGTATGGGTGCTCATCGATAACACATCTATAACAATCTAATCGAATTTCCACAAAAATCCTCTCCACTAGGTACTTAACAATCTTATCTGCAGTGGAGAAGACTGACGCTTGGAGGTGTTAAGAAACTTTCTTGACCTTGTATAGAGAGTGAACAGCACAGCTGGCCTTATTCTAGGCCAGCAAAAGAGCTACTACAGGGAAAACACAGCAGCTTAGCCGCTGATGAGCTCTGTGCCCTTCAGAGAGTTTTTATTTGGCTTCCCTAAGCCTCAGCTTACTCATCTGAAGAATGGAAATCATTACTACTTCCTAGGCAGAGCGGCAAGGATCAAATAAGATCGTGTAGGTACAGCCTCCACCTTCAGAACCAGAATAGAATGTGCCTATATTAAGTGTTAAATCAATACATGTATGAACAAAAAAAAAATTTTTTTAAGGGAAAATTGTCCTAACTTTTCACTCCCTGACAACCATCCTTCTTTTGCTGAGTAGGATTTGATCTGCTTGATAATCTGCCTAACACAGGAAGGTCACATGCCCAATAGCTCAGTGCTCAAACAGGATTATGTGCCCAGGGAAGGGAATCTTTTATAGCAGCAGAGGCTCGCTTTAAAACCAGGAGGGCCCCGAACACTCAGGCTTAATTAAACTGATTTCTTGAAGAATCCGGTATGACAGGGACCAGCACTGTTAATTGTTAATCTGGGAGCCGTCCTAGGCTTTCCCTGGGGAGAGGGAGAAAGGGGCATTTTAAGTCCTGTCGTTGAGGTCATTCAGTGGATCTCCCTTAATGTTTCCGCGATGATGTTAAGTCAAATTCGGAATTCCTTTTTAATTAGTTTTGGCTGATGGATTGTGCTCCTTTAAATACGATCCTATAAAGACTGGGTCACATAGGGACAGACTTCTATTTGGGTTACACTAACTTTTTAAAAATGTAGTCATCAAGGCTGTGGTGTTGCCTTATTTAAAGGTTCAGAACTTATGGGTTTGGGGCCCTCAGAGAGTGGAGCATAGGCAAAAATCTTGCAAGAAATCTCTGCCTTTGATATTTAGCAAAGCATACAGATTGAATACAGAATATGCCTCGAATGCGCATAAGTGCTCAACAATTTTTCTTCTTTTTATTGGAAAAATTTTAATTATACAAGTAATACACCTAATACTTGTTGCAAAATGTTCAGAATTAGAGACCCCCCTAACCATTCATTTCATTTAAAAAGAATAAAATAACACTGTGTACTTACTTGTCCCAGACACTGTTCTGAGTACTTTACATGAATTAATTCATATTCCCCTCCGGACAATCCTGGAGATTGCTGCTTGTATTTTACCAACATTTTACAAATGAGAAAGCCAAGACACAGGGAAGTGAAGAACATGCCTGAGGTTACACAGCTAGCCTATGGTAAGACTGAGATCTGAACCCAGGCTGTGTTTGTTCCTAACCACCACAACATGCCAATTTCAATCCGATTTCAATCAGACCTCCCCAGAGAAAGATACTAGCGTCTCTTCAGGGTGGTACCTCCGAGACACTTTTAGTCATGTCGACAAACACAGGCAAACCTACAAAAATATTTTTTAAATCATGTGCGTTCTCTGTTAACAGAAAGATTCTCAAAGTGTGGTCTTTTGCAATCAATCGGCATCACCTGGAAACTCATTCAAGTGCAAATTCCCGGACCGGACCCTAGAGTGCGACTGAATCAGTAACTCCAGGGATGGGGCCAGCAGCCCCCAGGTGATTCCAGGTTACACTGAAGTTCGAGAACCACCGCCTTCATGGTATGCAATGGGTATTCCAAAAGGCTGAAACCCAAACAAACGTAAGTGTGTACGATTTTCAGTAAGGGAGGTCCCTGGAGGAGAGGATATAGGGCAGGCGTGATGTAGGAAGGGAACAGAGTGGAATTAGGAGGAATTCTGGGAAAACCATCAGACCACAGAGCAAGTGTGACCCCAAGGATGGAAAGGAAAGAAGGGTAGGTGGGGGAAGGCTAGACAGCCACAGAGGAGTCCCAGAACAAAGTTGGCCAATGAAGGAGTCCCGTCTCTTCCGGGAACAGGTTTATTCTTCCCACACCAGGTCATTGCAGGCGAGCAGCCCACGGGGAGCAGGACTTGGACTCAAACACAGGGATGGATTTGAAAATGCAACAGCTGGGATCCTCAGTCAATGCCACTTGGATATATGCAAGACTTTCCATGGGCACCATATAATATCACAGGGAGTATCGGCATTCTGCAGCTGACTCGTTTGCTCGACTCACGGTATACCTGGGAAACTTTGTCCCTCAGTACCTACTGATGTGCTAACTCCATTTAATAGTTGCATGGTATTCCATTGTATAAACATTCCATTTTTTGTGTAATAACCCCCTCCACTGATGGATATTTAACTTATGCCCAGTGTTTTGTTCTGCAATACAGTGTGTTAACGTCCATTTCATTTTGTCTTCTAGAGGAGTCACCAAGAAGTGAGGCGGTTAAACTAGTATGGGTATGTACACTTCCATTTTAAGACCCCCCTCCAAACTGGCTGCATCGATTTCTACTCCCATGAACAGAAAATAGATAACAGTAACCATTTCCTCACACCCCAGACAACACGAGATAACATCGAACTTTTAATTTTGCCTATCTGATGAGTGAAATGATTCTCATTGTTGTTTTAATTTGCATTTCCCTGATTACTAGTGAGATTGATCATCTTTTCATACATGTGTTGGCCATTCGTATTTTCTCTGTGAATTGTCTATTTTATCTGCGTTGTTATTAATTTACACAGGTGTGATAAATAAAATACAGAAATATTTCCAAATATTATTAAATCGGGAGTATCATCATTTTTGATCAGTTTGGTTTTTTTTTAATTAACAGGTACTAAAAATATTTTGCATTTTTTTATGTTCAGTGGGTCCTTGTCTGCAAAAAGGTTTAGAACAGTGGATTTTGTGGACTCTGGGCTCCCGGGGCCCATGACCTTTTGCAGAAGGTGGAGGGGGTCGAACCCCGGATGCCTAGGAGTGCCAGGCCCACCACTACTAAGCTTTCACAGACCCTGCCAATGTCAGGCCTGCACAGAGCAGGTCCCAGACACCCAGCCAGCCCCAAGGTTGCCTGGATGGGTCTCCCCATGTGATGTAGAAGGAAAGATTTCCCGCCTACTACATTTTCAGTCTGGTGTCCCGCCATAAAGTCAGGTGACAATGACTTGAACACTAGCTCTGCTCTTTACTCTGTGTAAGCTCAGGGTAATCATGGAACCTCTCTGAGCCTCAACTTTCTCATCCATAACACACAGAGAAATATGCCCTTCCTAAAGTGGTAGAGAGATCCAAGTGCAAGGGCAGCCCCCCCTGCTCCATAGAGAAGCCCATCAGACACCCAATGAATGGTTGCCATGACAACTGTAGGATATATTACTCTTGCCAATCACCATAAAGAAAAGAAGGGGGTCAAAACATCATCCAGGTTCCTTTGAATTAGAGAGAAGGAGTCTCCAGTCCTAACCTTACCCAAGAACCCCTAGCTGTGGCTCTTCCCACAATGCACTTCTTCAGCCCCTTCTGAAGAAACGCCCAAAGCAGAGCCTGGGACTGCCACTTGGTGTTGCCCCCCATCCCAGAAGCCTGTCACTCTCCCGGCACCCTGGCCAGGTGTAATTTGGCACTGACTTCTTCATCTCTTGTTGCCTGTCTTAATCTTGTGACCATATAATATCACAATTAACTTTAATGAAAGTTACATGGGAAAATTGCGGGGTGTAGATGCACAAATATGTCCTTAGCAGGGAAACAAGGACAGCCTCAGAACTGTGGTGATTTC
Source organism: Lontra canadensis (assembly GCF_010015895.1). NCBI lineage: Eukaryota > Metazoa > Chordata > Mammalia > Carnivora > Mustelidae > Lontra > Lontra canadensis. The sequence goes on from NW_022630997.1 coordinate 2,944,546, forward strand.
CAGGTGGAAAGAAATGTGGAGCTTTCTGTCTCCTCTGGGTAAAAGAGGATTTGCGAAACCAAGGAAAATAACTCTTGAAGCTGAGGTTTGAACTGTGCCAAGTTTGTGACACAGAGGAAGCCGCTCCCAGAAAGGAAGTTCTGATTGAGACTGACAGGTTTGCTGCCACTCCCGGGGGGACGGGACGGCATTTCTCTCGGACAGGTAAGCGGGCCCCACCCACCCACCACATGAGCCTTAGCAGGTCTGGGGACACACCTGACTGCGGGTGATGGATTTCCCCCACTTTTATTTAATTACCCTAATTCCTCACATCTGTAGAGACTTTCAGAGTTTACAGCACACCCATTATCTTGCTTTGGCCTCATATCCACCCCTTAGAGTAAGAATTGTTTGGGTCCCCATTTTTGTGCATGGGCGAAAACGAAACTCAGAAAGGTGAGGTGATTTCCCCAGTGATGAAACTTCCAGAACACAGATACTCCACTGCAGCGTGCAGCCTTCCCCATAAACATGCTGGTCTGGCTGGCTTTCCCCCTCACTGTCCTGAAAACTTACTTCCTCGTGGTGACAAGCAGTACTTCCAGGGGACATGAGAACAAATTCACGTTCCTTGATGTTCATCACAATGGCTTCCTGCAACTGCCACCTTATATCCTCATATTTGAGGGACATCTCTGGGCTGTTTAGGCCATACCTCTTTGAAGGCTCTACCTGAAGATGTCCCTGAGGCAGATGTCACATCCTACAAGGGCTTTTGCCTTCAAGACCATATACTCCCTGAGTCTTGTCCAAGCATTTGTGGCTGGACCCTGTTTTTTTTTCCATACCACTCTGCCCCACCAAAGGACCAACATTATAACATTCATTATAAAAGAATTCCTTTGAAATTATTAAATAGTAGCTCCCATTTCTCAAGTGCAGACTGTATGTCAGACCCTGTGCTTTGCAGGTTACACACATTACATGCTTTAGTCCTCACCACGGACATCTGACATAGCCATTTGCGGGAAGACAGATAGGTATCCACCAAAGAGCAATCTCTCCTCCTTCCATAGAAAGAGAATTGTAGCTGAATACATCGTTGTCCAGCTAAAGACTACATTTCCCAGACTCCTTTGCAGCTAGTCTAGCCACGTGACTACATTTGAATCTGTAGGATGTTACTGCAAGTTATCTGTGCAATTTTTGAGTCTTTTTTTTTTTTACTCCAAAGGCAAATCCCCTTACTTACCTCTCTCTCATTCTCATCCCTGTGTATTGGTTTTGACCATGTGGATGAGAAGAATAGCCCAGGGGAGGCAGAACAACAAGAGGGATGGAGTTTCAGTCCTAGAATGACCACGTGAACAGAACTGCCTGCCAGCCTTTGTCATTCACCCAGGCCTGATCCATGGGAGGAAAGTAGAACCGTCTTTTTTTGAGCCACCGTATTTTGACATTTCTTTGTTTTATTGCAACAGCTTCATCTTTACTGCAGTATTATTATGTCTGCTTTACAGACAAAGGTTCTCAGGCTCATGAAGATTGAGTGCCTTACCCAAGTTCACACAGATACAGAGCAAAGATTCAAGCCCACATCTGTTGGATTCCAAAACCTCTGTAATGAGTCATTCACTCATTGATCCATCTAAGCTCTCCTGACTATCTGGGTAATAGAAGCAAGAATCCCAGGGTTTTGCCCGTACAGGAAGGTCATAAATCCATGTGTTGCCTCCTTCCCTTCGACTCTCAGGAGAATGCCCTGCTCACCCGTTGAGTTGCTTGGAGATGCAAGTTAGAGTTCATTTCAAAACTTCTACCTGGCCTTTATGAAGTTTGAAGTGCAGACAGCTCTGAGACGGGCACAAGTTCCTTATGCAGCCAGAGCTCAGCAGGAAGCCTGGGACTGGCCAAAGAAGGATTAAAGGGAGATAGACCACCTTGATTAATACTCTAAAGGCTTTGGCCTTGGATAACAGGAGTCCATGAGGATGAGGTTGCATTTGGGGAAATGTCTTTACTCCTTAGTATATTCTAGACTATTTGATCTTTGAGAATCAATAGTTGTCATTGAAAGAGATGCAGGTAGGTGTGTGTGTGTGTGTGTGTGTGTGTGTGTGTGTGTGTGGTTTGCTTATGTTCTTATATTTGTGTGTATATGTAGTTACATGTGTCTGGTCCTATGTATGTGTCAATGTATGTATGATGTGTGCATCTATTATACGTGTGTTGTTGTGGTTGTGTTTGCAGTGTGTGTGTGAGTGTGTGTTCATCTGCAGTTGTATTAATGTTTGTGGGGTTGTCGGGGTGGGTGGGTGAGATGATAACCCGTTGTCCACTGGTTAACTGGGAAGAATTATCCCTTCAAACCTCCCCCACTGGAAAATCTGGAAGAAGACCTGAGTTGGTATGGCCAACTCCATCTAAACAGTCCTGTTCAAGTCCCTCTGGTCTTTTCCCAAACACACACATGCGTGCACACACATACTCACTCCTCTTTTTTAGTCTTGACCAAATCACTCACCTTCTGGAAATGAATTTCAGGGATTACAGAAGCTCGAAGACTGGCTGCCTAAAGTGTGAATTCCAAGGCCACGCCAATCCTCCAAGCAGAGCATGAAGCTTCCCTAGGGTCAGGTGGAAATTCATCTAGAAGGTTTAAAGGGGGAGAGAGGCTCTTAGGACAGGGAGAACCCCAGAATAGGTCCACCCCTGCTAGGAGCTCACACCTGCTGTGAATAACCATCCTTGTCTTTCTTTTGGAGAATCTTGGTGGGAATCCCATTAATTGGGCATGTTCCCCTTCTGGTGTTGTAACTCCTATCCCTCCCATCTCTCCAATAAAGTCTGCCTCAGCTGTGAAGCATGAAGTGACAAAGTTGCAGGGACAGAGAAACAGGACCGTACGATTCTGTGTGTCCTCTGCCTCACCCTCACACCCCAGAGGTTCCAGGCCCCTCAGCCTGCCAAGGCTCACCACCCAAGAGTGCCTAGCAGTGACCACCAGTGAGGCACACAGAGGTACCAAGGACAGGGCCTGGAGCCTAGAGAGGCAGACAGGGGCAAACTTTGAGCTGCCCCCTGTGTCCTGGGTAGAGGTAACTCAAGGTGGGAAAGACTGAGGCTTGGGCTACACCTGCTGTGTGTCAGGCCCAGTGCTTAGTTCTGTGAACTCTAACCAGGCACAGACCCTCCCGGCAGTGAAATACAGTCCCAGAGGACAAGCAGACAGGACACCACATCATCAAAAGGCAGAGAAATGACCATTATGGCAGAGACTGAGCTGTAAATACCAGAACTGTGAGCCCTTGCTGACCTCCCTGGGAGACCCCAGGGGCTGGTACAGGTGACTCCTCATGTATTAACTCATTTGATCCTTATAGGAGTCCCATGAGATAGAGATCATTATTATCACCCTCATTTTACAAATGGGGAAACTGAGGCACATCCTGCACAAAGGGCTTGCCCCAGTCACACACCTAGTCAGAGTTAGGCTAGGATCTGAGCCCGGGTGGTCTAGCTCTGATGGTCCGTATTGTCCTCCTTGCTGTGCGTGAGGCATGGCGGCAACACCAAGCAGCAGGAAATGGCCTCTGCTTGGGGGAAGTCGGCGCAGGCTTCAGAGGGGATGCCTGAGGGGCGAGGGTAACCTGGCAACTGATGGGGGGCAGAGAGGGTGGGGGCATTGTTCTGGGCACCATCGAGTATAGAGCTGACTGGTGGCAGTTTTCAAAACTCCTTGTCACCGTGACCCACGGTGTCTGATGCATTTCACGCCATGACCTGGTGCGCGCATACAGACGTGTCACTGAGACCCAGTCCCTGAATTACAGCAGATGAACTTTAATATTTCTAACCTCTTCCACTTCCTGGTTTATGAGTGCTGCATTTTGGAATCCGCTGTTTCGGAATCCTGTTTTGGAATCCGCTGAAGTTCTATGATGAGTGGTTCGAAAAGCACGGTGTGCAGGAGCCGGAGCTCTGGGGATCCGCAGGACGTCACCGCCAGGCAGGGCCCAGACGAGGAGGAGGTGAGAGAGCTGCTAAAGGGGCGGTGTAAGCAGGTTCTCCCTCCCAGGGTCTGGCAGGTACAGGGGTGGCCCCAGAGAGTGGGCCTTAAATTGTGCACCCCACTTACGTCTCTTGCCACCCCATCGTCTCAGCCTGGGAACCCAGCCAATGTGCTGGGCCAGGCTGGGAGCTGGAGCTTGCCGGCACCATCGCCCTCCATCTCCCCAGGAGACCTTCTCTCCGTGGAGGAAACCGAAGCCCAGACAGATGCCCAGGAAGCATTGGCTCCGACTGGTGGCAGCTCCCAGAAATCTTGAGTGACTGAGAGCATCCGGACAAGAAGAGGACAGGAAAGGCTAGAGAGAGGGTGAAGACCCAGCCGAGGGCCACCAAACAGCCAGGCTGTCATCCGTGCCCAGGTGCTCCCCTGACTGGTGATCCGGAAGGCCAGACACCGACATGATTTTCCACAAGGCAGCTTCTCCCCACTTTGCCTATGAGTTTCAGGGAACTCAGCCTGGGAAATCCTCAACAGCCGTCTACTCCTGTGTGTCAACAGCAGTGACACCAAGCGCCCCAGATGCTGGCCAACTGGTAAGTTTTGCTAGAAGCTTCAGTTGATACTGTGGGAATCCCATCGACCTGAGAAAAACCTATCTGTGCTTCTCCAGAACAAACAGCATCATAAAAAAAATGTATCTGGGATCACCGTGGAACATCACTGCACAGCCACCAAAAAGCCAAAAGTGTTGGGGAATTTGTGGACCAACCAGACCTCCCACGCCCTGCCGCCGGGTCTGTAAATGGACACAACGACTCTCATCAGTATCTACTAAAGTCAGGACTGCATGTCCGTGATGCTGAGATCTCCCTCCTAGCGTTACTGAACTCAGGAAGAGACATAAGAGTGCTCACAGCAGCAACATCGTAATACCCGAACTGGAAACAGCGCAAATGTCCGTCGCTAGAGAACAGACAAATAACTTTGCAGAACAGTCACATAAAAAAATGAAAACAAACAGTCGATCGTCTAGGTGAGTTTCACAAATGGCTTGTTGGCCAGAATAAGCCAGACGCCGCTGAATCCACGCGGCATGATCCCCGCTCTGTAAAGCTCAAAAACCAGGCAAAACAAAACGGCGCGGCTTCGGCACATCTGCTTAGGTGAGAAAACCAAAAAGAAAAGCAGGGAAGTGAGCTCTGTAAGAGAATAGGGTCCACGGCTGCACAAGATGGAGATGGCCATGGCTGGGAGGGAGCATAGGGGGCCGCTGGGCTACACAGAATGGATCCCACGTGGAAGTTACATGAGTGTTAACTTACAATGATTTATTAGCATGTAAATGTCTGTATTCTGTACTTTCCTACATGTAAGTTATGTTTCACAATTATATATATATTCACAATTATATCACGTGGTCATTCACTGACTCACATTGCCAGGTTCAGCATTTACGTTGAGGAGGTTCATGGGACTCAGACGGAAATCGTTCCTAATGGCTGTTCTTTCTCCACCTCAGGCCCTGGGGAGGCCAGGCCCCCAGTGTTTCACATTGAGAAGCAGCATGAGATAGAGCCCGAGACCTGTTCTGATCAACACATTCATCCCCAGGGGCTGTGCCGGGATCTGGACGACTGGCAGGGTATAACCCACCCAGGGGCAGAGCAGACCCTCTCCCCATATCCAAGCTCTGGGAGACTTCGCACATGCTTGGATGATGACCAAGGCAGGGGTGAGGGCCCCGTATGAGATGCCCTCCAGACTCGGCAAGAGTCTAGCTTCTAGACTCGGGAAGAGACTAGCTTCCCGGCCCTGTCTAGAAAGGGAGGTGTTACTGTGTCCTAGAAAAGCTGTCAGGTCTGGGCGCCAGGAACCCTAATCATCAGAAGTTACTGCAGGTATCAGATAAAGGAGGTTCCGCCCCTCAGAGCCTGGATTTGACAGGCCCATAAAGGCTGCCTAATACCGCTGAGCCCCATGTGCTTTTGATATCATGTCTCATTTTCTGCATGAATGAGAGACCCAGCCAATGGGAAGAAGTCTTGAGTTTTCGCTGACAGCGCACGAAGCCTGGCTCACCTGCGCTGGCAGCCTTGAGGCCACGGGGCTCTCCCAGCAAACCCCAGCAGCCTGTCCCAAGCCGCAACTTGGCAACTTAACAGGAACCATGGGAGGTCCCCTTACCCTTCAGAGGGTGGGTCCTAGCAGACAGGGTTGCATGGCCCAGTGTAAGCCCTGAAGACCTGGTGCTTTGAGAAAGAAAACGAATTCAGGGCCCAGTGGTGAGGTCAACCCTTGGGAATTCTGCTGAGTTTGGGACCAGTGACCTGGATCTCCACATTCAGGCCCTCCACTCTTGCCCCCTTCAGGCAAAAGATGGAAGGGAGCGGACACTTATTTAGTACCTACTGTTATCGGGCTTTATCAGACTGTCTCCAGCTCTGGTCTTTCTTTAACCATCATTCCCATTTGACAGGTGGGAATACTAAGTCACACAGCTGGCAAAGTGTCAGCGCCAGGCTTCTCACCCCCTCAGAGAGCCAGCGACCTCTGGGCTCTCCCTTCTCCTCCCCAACCTTTGCTCTCTGGGCACCTGCTTTCAAGAAAGGGTCTGATAACAGCACTTGACACCTCAATATGAAAGGGTCTGTAGGGCACGGGTGGCCGAAATCTGGTAGGAGGGGGCTGCGATGCTGTCTTGAAGGTACACATGCAAAACGAGTACCTAGAGTTGGCTCACATCCAGAAGCTTCCACTGGAGGACTCTGCACTGAACTTGTGTATTCCAAGGCCCTCTACATTGTTTCATTCACATGAAATTCTACCCACAGTAGTTTTCAAAGTCATCTTTGCCAGAGTGGACTCCTGGGCTTCTGGCTCTCCCAGTGGGCCTCAGTGGCCTTCTGAGGCCACATGCTGTGGCCCTGCCCACAAGCCTGCATGGAGACAGGGTTGACCCTCATGCTCCACACTCTGGCACAAGGCGGGAGAAGCCAATCAAGCAGATCATCTTGGGGCTCTTCCAAAGAGCCCCCAAAACTTGAGGCTCCCCTGCGTAACAAAGGAAGCTAGAGGCTCCCCCATTCATCAGTCACCCCATAAACCAAAGTGCCTCCTCAAGAAGCCTCCCCTGATTTCCTTACCTGCTATAGATTGAATGTGTGTGCCCCCAGCCCCAAATTCTTGTGGTGAAACCTAACCCCCAGTGGGACGGTATTTGGAAGTACAGCCTTTGAAGGGTGATTTGGTCATGAGGGCACAGTCATCCTAATGGATTAATGTCCTTAAAAGAAGAGACCCCCAAAGAACTCTTTCACACCTTCTGCCATGGGAGGACACAGGGAGAAGTATGCTGTCCATGAATCAGGAGGGTCTCACCATACACAGAATCTGCTGGCACTTGATCGTGACCTTCCCAGCCTCCAGAACTATGAGAAATAAATTCCTTAATTTATAACCCACCGAGTCTGAGGTATTGTGTGACAGTGGGCCAAATGGACTAAAACACCATGCCTGTCCTCAGTGCTGATACCTTCAGATTCAGCAGGAGTTATTCAGGAAAATTCAGGAAAAGAATAAAGGATAAATTAGCCATCGGGTGCCTGGGTGGCTCCTTGGGTTAAGCCTCTGCCTTCGGCTCAAGTCATAATCTCAGGGTCCTGGGATTGAGCCCACATGGGGCTCTCTGCTCAGCGGGGAGCCTGCTCACCACCCCTGCCTGCCTCTCTACCTACTTGTGATCTCTATCAAATAAATAAATAAAATCTGAAAAGAAAACTAGCAGCCATCCAGGCAGACACTGCAAGTGGACTCCCAATTATCCATTCTCCCCTTATTCCTTCCTCACAAAATCCCAATTTTGTTCAGAGTCGCCTTGTGCCTACCTAGAAAACTTCACTTCCCAGCCACCTTTGCCACCACAGATAATCACGTGACCCCATTCTGGCCAAGGAGGCACAAGCGAGAGACGCTGTTTGGAAGTTAAGGAAAGTCCTTTGATAAAGGGGTCGCTCAGTCAACTTACACCTTTAGCCCTTTGCCCAGATCCCTCTTTCTGCAGGAAACGGTCCAGCAAGTGAGGCTATCACCTTTGAGACCCAAGTGGCAAGCCTGAAGACAAAACTCCCATGTTCAGGCTGGTCATAGGCAGGTCTCCCGTGGGGTCAGAGAGCCTCCAATCCAGCACTGGCTGCCTCCCCTCGATCTCCCGCTATGTGAGACAGCGGCACCCCACTTGCCTGGGCTGTGATTTTCCAAGTTCTCAGTTACTTCCAGCCCCAGAAACTTAACTCTTCAGCTCTCCTCCCACTACCCAAATACACCTGCTAATATTTTGCCCCATTTCCTTCTAGCCTTTCTCTGCATAGAAGGACACGCCCTTTCTTTGAATTCAGGCTACTTCCCTAACCAGGTAAGTCCCAGAAGCAAAGTAAATTACATAACCTCTCCATATCTCCGTTCTTGATTTGTAATTAACAGTAACTTCCAAGTGGAGTTCTTTGAAGGCTTAATGAAATAATACATAAAGTGATAAATACCGTGCCTAAAGTTTAATATGTGCTTAATAAATGTGATTATTACTAATATCAACATTTTATATCCTGCTTTTCTTTGCATGGTATTATACCATATGCATTTTCTCCTGTTATTAGAAGTCCTTGTAAACACCATTTTAATGGTACTGGGAACTTCATGTATATACCACAAATGTTAGTTACTATTATTAGTACCAAAATTTCACATCCTATTTTTTTTTAAAGATTTTATTTATTTATTTATTTGTCAGACAAAGAGAGAGCACAAACAGGGGAACAGCAGGCAGAGGAAGAAGCAGCCTCCCTGCTGAGCGGGATTCCCAGGACCCTGGAATCATGACCTGAGCCAAAGGCAGGCACTTAACTCCTCACAACCTTTTTTTACTTAACATTATGACATATGCATTTTTCCATGACAATAATAAAGTCCTTTATTAATATCATTTAAAATGTTTGTCTGGCATTTTTTCATATGGCTTAATCAGGAATCAGAAAATGTTTTATTAAAGGTCCAAATAATAATATTTTAGGCTTTGTAGGTGATGTGGTCCTTGTGGCAACTACTCAACTCTGCCATTGTCGTACCAGAGCAGCCCCAGACAGTAAGTAATGCAATGGTCATGGTTGTGTGCCAATAAAACTTTATTTACAAAACCTGATGGGGAGCTGGATTGGCCCAAAGGCCATAGATTCCTGGCCCCTGGGGCAGGATCATCACTTATTGAAACAATCCTTCTTACTGTTACAAATAAGGCTGGTTCCAAATTTGGATAATTAATCTTCGGAGATCTTGGTGCCAATGTCCTTGATTGCATTTCTGATTATTTCCTTAGGATAGTTTCTCAGAAGAACAATTTTAAGGCTCTTGAGTCATACTGACAAATTCAGTAGGCATCCCTTTTTTTAAAACCACACTTTGAACTTTATCCTGTGTCTTTGCCTGCCATCCCCACCCCCCATCTGTTTTCCAGGTATTTCCTGAGCAGGAACTCTGTCCCTTCTAGCAGACTTCCAGTTCCACAAGTATAAGGATATGACATCTCATTCTATCACTATATGCCCTGCCTTCACTTTACCATCTCCCTCCCACCCTCGACACACACACACACACACACACACACACACCTATGCAATATCTATCATGACTGCACACGTGTGATGTACAAGGGAAACTACTAGGTGGGTGGCTGAATGAATGATCCCCACATGTTTAAAACCCCAAGGAGGCCTGAGCCAGATGCAAATGGCCAATTTAAATCAGTAAGACTTAAATGTAGGGGACCTTCGCAAACTAGGTGAGAAATAAGCTTGGCCCTTTCCCAGATGAGTCATGGCAAAATGTCAAAGAAGACAGTGATTTGTCCCCAAGTCCTATGTCCCTCTTTGCTTTCCTAGAGCTTGGTGCCACTCCTGCCTCGCCGCTTCCCCAGAGAGCCTCTTGGAAGACCCTCAGAGGCCCCACGTTGACTCTTCACACCCCTTTCATCTTCCACTAACCCCCACTTTTTTCCAGTCCAGTGCCATGGTGGGCCTTCTCACCATCGAGACTGAAGAGACGTTCCACCTCTGCCAAAACCCGGTTCATGAAAAATGGAAAATATCCTCTTACATTTCTTTTCACCTTGAAATTTTCATGAAACCAAATGGCAGTTTCCAAAGGTGAAAAACTGTTATTTTCCCAGACAAATTCCTGTGAAGTGAAAATTGCTAGTTTCACACAGCTCTACCACTGATGACTATTATTACTATGGGCGCTAGGTTAGCACACTTTGATCAGGAAAAAATAAAACCTGGGTTATATTCCCAGCAGGCCTTAAATGTTCCTGTGGCCAGACTTTCACAGACCAAGAGCCAGAGGGAGATCTTCCTGAGGCTCTGGTCACCAGGCCCACCATCACCATGCCTGTGGACGCCTGCTGAACCCAGACCCCCCATCAGGCATGGTTAAACTCAAGAACATGCCACTTATCCTCCCAAAGACAAGGCTGTATTCCTTGGGAAAGCAGGTGCATCTCCCCTGTAAAGAACATGGGCTTAGACCCTCTGAGAGGAGATACACGATGTTCCTTAGGCATTGTAGAGTGGGATAAATAGAATTCCTTAAAACGGTGACCCATGTGGGATAGTGTTCCCCCACCTTCAGAATATTAGATCATAGGGCTGCCCTGACAACGGACCATGGACTGGGTGGCTTCAACAACAGAAATTTATTTTCTCAGTGCTCTGGAAGTTAGAAGTCTGAGAACAAGGTTTGTCAACCATCAACGGTAAAAGGACTTTCAGGGCTTAACGAGTTCTGTGGTTTTCAAATTTTATTCCATAGAACCCTTGTGGTTCCTAAAGTGACCCTAAAGGCTTTTTTGGTGGGGGGGAGCAGAGCACGTGGAAATCTGAGACTCCTATACTTGCTTCATCTAAGATTTTGTTTGGCCAAAGCGTTCTTTGTTTTACAGTGTTTGGAAGTGGCTGATGGTTTTTCAGATGGCCAGACTGCAATGCAGAGGGGTGAGGAGAGTGCCTGGGACAGGACAGCCCCTCGTCGGTGTTGCTGGGGTAGAGCCGAGCTCTTCCAATCTGGTTTAGAGTCACTTCCACTCCTCCCTGCTGAGGTGGCTCTGACTCAAGACCTCGAAAATCACGGTGTCACGTAAGGATTTCGGTGATGCCTCAAGGTGAGCATCCTGTTGGAGTCGGATGCAGAATTGGACTCACAGATCATGGAACATCATCTTAGCTGTTTGGACATGTGGATCTGGGCTTAAGTGTCAGAAAATTTGAGTCATCATCGTCCTGACGTCAGAGGTTGCTTGGAAATTTTCATTCCAAACAAGAAGCAAAACCCACCCCATTTAGGTGCATTTGAGTGTCTCATTTAGGAGTCACACAGAGTGCTGAAAAGTGATAAATATCTTTGGCAACAAACCGTGGCTAACTGTGTTTGCACGCTTTCCTGGGTGTCTGGCTGTCAACAGTGAAGATGGAGATGGTGGAAAAGCATCAGTCTATACTTAAAAAAAAAAAAGAAAGAAAGAAAGAAAAGAATTAAATCTCCTAAACCCTAACCTGCTGAGTCAGAGTAGAGCAAGAGTTTGGTCCCACGTACGTTCTGAAGACATGCACTGTGCTTGGAATATTCCAAGAAGTTCTTGGGTTTGAAAAGCAAAGTGGTGATTTTATCTGGAGACGGAATAGGGGGCAGCTTGGGGCTAAGAGAAAAAGGTGCGTTCCTAACCATACATTTGTGCAATCCCTGCGCACTCGCTCCCTGCCGGTCAGCTTTGGAAGTCCTGAACAGGACATGGGCGTTGAAGCTGAGTCCGGTCTGTGCTTTCCCGGGGTCCAAGATAAAATGGATGAGAAAAAAATGGGAGTCTCACCCAACACCGGAGTCCTGACCAGCAGTGGGAATCTGCTTCCCTACATTTTTCTTTGGAACATCCTGGTAGGGACCACACCAAGCAGTTGGGGCCACCCAGTTTGGATGAGCCCCTAACGATACAGGGAGCAACTCTTTATGAAGTCATTGAAAGAATTCCTGGAGGAACAGAGGACCCCGTGTAATGTAACAGGTGTCACCAACTCACAGGCTGCTCCTTTGCAAGGCCTCGCTCCTTGGCCTGGCCAATTCTCACCGTGCCATAGCCTGGCTGACCCGGGCCTTCCAGCAGGGCTCAGCTGGGGCGTCACTGCTACCCACCTGCTGCCCATGACCAGCAGCGTCAGCCTACACCAGTAAGAGTTAGAATACAAACATCTCCCAGCTGCCCTACACCAGCTGAATCACGATCTCCATTTTTGCAGGATCCCCACTAAAATTTGAGAAGCGCTGGTCTATTGGAAGTTACCTTCAGGGACTGTTCTGAGGCACAGTGGGGAAGAGAGCCCCGTGGGATAAACAGCGGGCAGTCGTACCGACCACCAAGGCTCTTCACGGACAGAAAAAAACCACAGTGGTTGACGAGCCCTCCGGTAAGAGTGACAGCGCACACGCCAGGAAAGTGTTCACACGGAGTAGCAGGAAAATGGACTCCTGAAGACGGTAGGTTCTTTCCCAAGCTCAGCAGGAGAATGGAGCCAGCCAGCCATAGGTCCCACGTCCTGAACCTCTCCTGCCCATGTACAGGCACTGTGCTGAATGCTCGTGTGTTTGCGTGCATTAATTCTAGCAGCAGCCCTATGAGACTGCCCTCTACATGACAAATGAAAAATGGAGGATTTGGGTACAAGCATCCTGAAAAATAATTTGATGCTGTCCCATAAAGTTGAATCTCTCTATTTCCTGAGACCCAGCAAATTCCACTCTGATAGCCCTGAGCTGTAGACGCTCACACACGTGTGCAGGAGAAGGCATGTGCTAAAACATTCATAGAAGCACTATTAATAATTGTGGGGAAAAACCAGATAAAACTCAAATACCCATCAGAAGGAGACTGGATAAATAAATTACGGTATATTCAGATGATGGGTTAGTGTCTAGTACAGAAAATAGATGAAACATGGCCTCACACAATCACGAATCTTAGAAATATAATCTTACGCAGGAAGTCACACAGACCCTTAGAGTATGATACAACCTTCCCAAAGCTCAAAACAAAACAAAAAACCCACAAGCAAAAATAAGCTAGACATTATTTCGGGAGGTATATATAAACAATGAGAAAGTTGGTTTTGTTTTTAAAAACTGGAACTGCAGACACGGTTCAGGATCCTGGTTATTTCTGTGGTAGAGGCAGGGGCCTGAAGGGCAGAGGGTCATCAATGATTAACAGATATGGGGAAAAGCGGACTTTTTAGGTCGGGCAGTGAGTTCCCAGGGATTCATCACTGACTTGCACGTCTCACGTCTTCTTTTATATGTGCATTAAATTATAATTTCTAGAAAACCTTGCAGTGCTGAAAGCCAGGGCTCAGAGGGGCTGAATAGCTTAGGCAGGTTTACAAAGCTAGTAACTGGTCATGCTGGGGTTTGAACACAGTTGGCTGCGGAGCCCACGCCAACGCCCCAGCTCAGCTGCCTGCTGCGTGCGAGGCTGGCTTCGAGAGCCACGGTGGATATTAGTCGCACGTGTGACGGCAGGACACAAGGAGACAGATAGTGATGACCCATCCCTCTCCATAAGGAGAGGTTGTGGAAACCAGGGGCTGGAAGCCTTCGGGGCGAGGTCAACGCTGTCCTGTGTTCGCTCATGCTGTGTTCACGGACCCCGATCTACCTCCGAGTCTCCCACCTGCCTCGTGCCACTGGACACACCGTGACCCCGGCTCACAAAGGACTCGCAGAAATCTGCCTGCACTTGCTTCAAGTTCAGACTCCGGGCCGTTATCACAGATTGGTAGAACAATGGAGACAGCCAGAAAGCAGAAAAGTAGGTAAAGCCAGTTCCATTTCAGTTCATTGTTCCAGCTCCTAACCCTTCCTAACTGGAATTCGAGGGCCTTGCTTTTGGGCAGCATGTCGCGATCGTTGGAAGGTCTTCCCCTCTCTGGGGCTTTGCGACACTCGCCCCTGTGAAAGTTGCTGTAAGAGCTATCCCTGCTTGTCAATAAAGACAAGTGGCACCCAGAGAGGCCAAGCAAACTGCTCAAGGTCAAGGCTGTGTGACCTTGGCTGATCATTTTCCCTCTCTGGGCTTCGACTTCCTCATCTATAAAACAGAAGGGTTGACCCTGCTGATTCATAAGGGGTCTTCCAGTTCTGACAATCTGCAGTTCTCAGGGGGACCAAGCCAAGGCAAAAAACCCATCCCCCGGTTTTACTGTTTCTTCAGGAAGGAGTGAATCACTCCGGCACCCCTACACCAGGAAGAGACAAGTTCCAAGTAACCAAAAAGGAAAAAGAAAAGACAAGAACATACAAGACGCAGATTTAAATCGTCATCATCATCATCATCATCATAAACACTTGGGTCACATTCCAGAGAGGAAATAATGTGGGGGTTCTTGTCCCCTGCATGGCTCTCATGGTGAACGGCCTATTGCCAAGGGAACACAAAGGAGAGAAGAAACAGAGTCATGCTGCCGGCTGCGTGACCAGCATCGTGCAAAGACAATGGGCGCTGGTTTAATTTCCCCACCGCCTCCCAAACTGTGCTCAAAGCAGAGTCAGATGTCTTCTTCCCAGAAAGTGGAAGAGGAAAATATCAATCTGTTTCGGGGAAAGTTACGAATTGCGTGTGCCTGGAATCCTTGATATATGACTGTAGCCTGGTGAGCAACAAGTGATTCTTGCTGTTGCATTTGATCTCGGGATGGTAATGTGCTCTCCTGACATCATCCAAATGGAGAATGACTGAGGATGTTTTATATAAGATGGTTGCAAACTTCAAAGGCCACTCTTAACCCTGAACCGCCCCCCACTCCCTCCCTTTCTTCCTCCCTTCCCTCTGGGCCCTTCTCTCCCTTTACCCGGCAAATTGTTTCGGGGCCAAAAGTGATTGTAGGACGATCAAGAATCAAGGAACTTGTGGCAGGTGGTACCACCTGTGTTTGGGCAACAGCCTCACGGACGGCATCTGCTCCCCAGTTGTGGAGGGAGGGAGGGGGCCGCGTCTGAGCGGGATTCCCAGACAGCCAAGCCAGCAGCCAGGGCCGCCACGGGAGAAAGAGGGTGGGGGCCAGAGTCCCTGCTGCCTTCTGCTTTGAGAGAGACGGAGGAGGGCTCCCTGGGGACCCGAATTTATCACACGTAAGGAAACTGAGGCCCCGAGAGATGAACCTACAGTTCCTCAACACCGAGGGGGCAGGCACGGAAGCAGAGCCCAGGCACCTTGACTTCTAGCCCAGAATTCTTCCCCTACACCCGTGTCTGGCTGGATGAGAAAGTCACCCCAGGCATCCTCTCCCTCCCTTGAATTAACAAGAGCTTCCGGTTATCTGGGCTTTCCTCTATGCCAGGCACTGTCCTCAGCATTTCACACGCGTTAACTCGTCTTACCATCACATTAACCCAGTGGTTCTCAACTGCAGTGATTTTGTCCCCCAGGGGACATATTTATGGTGAGGGGGTGCTATTAGCCTCTTAGTAGTAGAGGCCAGGGATGTTGCTGACCACCCAACAATGGGCAGGACAGCTCCTCAAAACGAAGAGTCATCCAGCGTAAAATGTCAGTGGTGCTCTGATTGGGAAGCCCTGTATTAATCCCATGAGACATGTATGTGTACAGTATTATTATTATTGTAGAAGTAGTCACTGTTGTCTTCATGGTGGTGATCCTGGCCGTTATTCTCACGTTGCAGATGTAGACACAAAGATAAGGGACTTACTTGCCTGAGGTCACACAGCTCGTAAAGGCAGAGCCAGGGTGTCAACCCAGACAGTCAAACTCCCAGTCAGGACACAAGTTTCCTCTCTCAAATTATGCAGGGAATGTAGGAAGCCAAGTTCATCTAAAAAGTCCCAGAAAGGCAGATCAAGCCAAAGAACCCTTGGCCCTCACCCAAACTCACTTCCCTCCCCAGAGCAATGCTCACTCCCCAGGGGGTGTGTGTTCTTGTCTCTTTCTCTCCATCAGCATGTCCCCTGGTCTATTTCTCTCTAGGAGCATAAACATATAAAGCTCCATAGGCCTGTTGTGTGGTTGAAATGTACTTAAATGAAACTATTCTCTACTTACCTTATTCAGCTTGCTTTTTCTCATTTGCCCACTGTCTTCAAAATCATCCCATATCAGGACATGTAGGCATACACAGGCATACATCATTTTTAAGGAGCTACTTAATATTTCATGGTTTTGATATCATCAGTCCCCTACTGATGGACCTTTAGGTAGTTTCCAGTATTTGACTCTTTGAAGTATAGTTATGGTTCAGGAGTCAAAAGCAGGGGCTTTGGAATTAAACAAATCTGGATTCAAATTTTGGACTAGCTGTGTGAACTCCAAGGAGTTCTCAACCTCTCTGAACCTCAGATCCCTTGTCTGTCCAGTGGGAATCTCACAGGACTAGTGTTTCAGTTTTCAATGACATTGTATAAAAAGGGATAAATGAAGTAGCTGACACATAGGAGGTGTTTAAAAGTGGCAGAATTTACCAGTATTATTACCATGCATCATTACAACATATCACCATCATCATTGTCATTTATATTATGGTTACTATTCCAATTAGTCAGCTGTCTGCCCAAGCCAATTCACCCAGAAATGCTATCAAAAATGCTTTGGGAAAAGTGGGTCAAACGGTGCACTATCCCATGTCCAAAGACTTGTAACAGTTTCCCTGCATGAACGGACTCAAAGGGGAAGGTCACCCATCAGGATCCTGGGGGCTGGAGAGGTTTATGGTTCTAAGGTGGGTTTCATGCAGACCACTTTCCATCTTCACCAACACAGAAATGTCAGCCTCAATGGGGAGCCTTGACCAATGAGTGTGCACAGAGATCAAAATTAGGAGAACAGCTGTGCCAGCTGACCGCTGAGCCAACTAGTAAAGACATTGTACTTGACAAGCCCAGCTCATGACACAGTGTGGTCCTGGGTGGGCAGAAAACCCAATCCAGCACTGGCATCTCAGGGAGTGTGCCTACAGGAACGGCTCAGAGGCTGAGGTCGGTCTCCAGCTAAGTTTTATAAACAGCCTCCATTTAGCTCCCTCTTGGCTGTGCCCCCAATACAGATACCCATATCCCTTGGGAATAGGGGTTTGGAGGGATGCTCCTTTTAGGAGCCTGAAAGAATAGGTCCTAGAACAGAAGCTTGCCAAGAAGCTTGCAGATTGAGACAATGATGCCAAGAAAAGATCTCCAACTACTTACTGTTGCTATTGTCTACATCCTAGGTGGAAGAGCAGGGAAACATCAAAGGCCATTTGTAATAAACACCCATGGTTCCTTTCCCCACTCTTCCTCCATGAGGGATTTCAGTGAGGACAGATTCTGCCATCTGGCTGGGGAAGTGGGTCATACCAGGGTGGATCCATCTCAGTAGAAGCTCTAGAAACAGTGATGGCGCCTAAGCATGACACATGACTTGAAATGAGCCAATCAGAGATCTCCTTCATTTTTCCAAAGTAGGAGGAGAGGCGGAATAGCTTTTCTTCCTAAGATAATCTGTGGATTTTTCTCTGGAGTCGCTGGCCACCGTGGAGGTGTCTGAGAGCACAAGACCAGTCCAGAAATGTCCGTGGGGAGGGGAAGAGGTAATCTGACAGCTGTCCAAAGTCCCAGAAGCAACTCCCCACCCACCCACCCCCCGGCAATTACCTAAGCCAATTGATTTATCTTGTTCAAGCCTGTTTGAGTTGGGTTTCCATTATTTGCAAAAACAGGGAAAAGGTGCAGGTTCTAAGTCATGCATCAACGAAATCTGCTAAAACAGTGCCACTGCTGATAGGGTCTATGTGGGCATGAGTAACACCTCAGTGACTCCTAAGTAAAGCTCATAGACCAGGAGCTCTGGAAGTCTCGCAGGCCAGGAGCTCCAGAAGACTTCTTCCTGATCACAGAGCTCCTCACAGATCGTCACCATTTGTGATGGAGGTTTGTTCCACCCCAAACAAGAACCCAACCCATCTGCCCTTGGCGGTATGTCGTGCACTCCTGCCAGCATGCTGGATGGGAAACTTCCCGAGTGCTGGCACAAACTTGGGTTCCTGAAGGGGGCTTTGGGGAGAAGGACCCTCAAGCTCAGAGTTGGGCTGAGGATAAGCACAAAATCCCCAAGAGGAACTGAGTACTAGGGATGAAGACAGACTTCAGCCAGGGAGACACAGGGAAGCAACAAGACCCCATAGAACAAAATGGAAATGGAGGGGGAAAAGCATCGCCGAGAGCTCCAGGGAGACAGGCCAAAAAGAGTGAGCCTAGAGTCAAGGAGGGACTTGGCAGATCTACTTGGGAGCCAGAGCTCCGCAGGTCAGACTTCTGGTTCCCTGCCCTGCACACACTGGCTCTCTCTAGGACACCTGCCATGCCTGGTCACCTGCCAGGCTTGGCCCCCAACCACCTTGTGTGTCTGAATGAAGGATCCATGCATTTTCGGTACACACGCACGTATGTGCATGTGTGTGCAAACAGGAGCATGTGTGTGCACAGGAATTGGGAGGCATCTGAGTTGGGGTTGCTGGATGACCTGCTATTTTGGCATGTGTGTGTGTGTGCGTGTCTGTGTGTGTGCGTGTCTGTGTGTGTGAGGGACATGACGTTCATAAAGATGGTGGGTGCACGTGGGTGAGCGAGCACGCCCGTGAACGGGGTAGCAGAAGGAACATGAGCAAGAGATACTTGAAGAGAAGGAGGAAGTGGGTAAAGGGTGGGAAGAGGATATGTCAACACCATGTGTGTGTGCGTGTGTGTGCGCGCACATGCGTGCCGGGGTCTGCACCGGCATGCGACAACACGAGATATGAAAAAGAAGCCCAACTTGACCCGTGCCCATGAAGGGCCGAGCGTCTCTCTGCCGGGTGCTCCTGGGGGAGATGTGAGTTCAGAGCACACTGAGCAGCTCGTGGGGAGAAGCCCATCTCCCTCCCCGCCCTTTCCCGGGAGGCAGCGGGCAGCCCATCTTGTCCTGGAGCCTGAGCTCCGGTAACCAGAAAAGACAGCGACAGGCAGGCCCATCCAAGGCCATCCCTGACTGGCAGGCTGCGCACCTTAGACATCCGGCCCAGAGACGCAAATCCCTCCCCAACCGTGTGCCGACACCTCATGCGTCCAGCGGGCTGCGGACAGGATCTTGGTGGGAGAGACACCCTACTTTGCTTTTCCAGCCCTGAGGCAGCTTCCAGATGCCCAGGAAAGAGGCGGTGAACATATCCTCGGTGGTGGTGGTCATCTGTCTGCTGGGGGCTCTCCTGGCGAGCCACCCACAAGGACTTTCGAGGTGGCAGTGGATTTTAAGAATTAAGAGCTGTGATCTCATGGAAACAACTACCCACTGTGGATGGGCCATACCGGAGACACTGGCGTGTTCCCATCTCAGCAAGGAGAGTGTGGGACTCTCTCCGCGTCCGCCAGGCCCATCTCACCGAGGCCAACACCACCAGGAAATCTGAGTCACGAGGTCCCCAGGCACCTTTTTAGTGTGAGAACTGGAACAGGTCTGGCTTTTGTCACATCCTGACTTCTAATTCTGGTTTCCATTCAACACCCATACGCCATGCTGCTCGCCTGTTTGGGTCTCTCTGGTTGTCCGTCTTCTCAGGCCTTTTGCACCCGAACCAAAGGACACTCTTCCCCCCACAGTTCCCACAGGCCCCGGGACTGACAGGGTCAGTGGCCAGAGGGAGGCAGGCTGGCCTCTGGTTTCACAGGAAGGCTCCTGGGGCAGACCCCCACGTCTCCCCAAGCTCTGTGCATGACCCACATCCCGATCCCTTCCTCCCGCCCTGCTGATGAAATCATAGCCTCAATCTGGACCTGTTCATGCCACAAGATAAATTGTCAAAATGTTTTCATCTAATTGGGTCTTTTTCAAGTCAGCTGAAAACCATCAGGCGGGGAGCCAGATGGAGCTGGTGATTAATGAGGGACATTTGGTCGCTTCTCCACATCCATCATGGAGCCCGTTTGGGCGGGAGTGTTCTAGTCCTCTGCCAGGAATGGGTATGTGCAGGCAGATAACTGAGGCCTCGCCTTGCTTCCGTGGGAGGCAAAGTGTGGCCTTTTCCCCCACGGGGCTCCAGAAACACACAGAATTCGTAAACTAGAGGGAAAAAAATCACATCTTCAACCCAGCCAAGCCCCACTGACAAGTGAACCGGGAGTCACGCCTGGATTTCCTCCCCTGATGATCAGAGCCCTTCAAATCAGCCCCGTAGGAAGCCTTGGGGGATTTAAAGGCAAGGGGCATCTGAGAGGACACTGAATGGTTTCTGAGGGACAAGGAGGATGAACAATCCAGCATCCTCCCTGTGGTCATATCAACAGTGTCTACGTGTTATTCATTTGCCCAGCAAACATGTACTGAGCACCTGCTGTATGCCAGACATCCCTGAGAATGCAAAACAGAACTGGTCCTTCCCCTCGAGAACCTTGCAGATTCGTGAGGGAGGTGGATATTAATCAGTAATGACACCAGCATGTGATCACAATCTGTGACATGTGCCGTGGAGGCCGGGGGAGGGCCAGGGTGTGGGCGGGAGGCTTGGAAATCTTCGCCAAGTGCTGAACTAAAGAAAAGATAGGCCACTCGGTGGAGGGGTGGGGAATCTAGGCTCAGGCAACAACATTTACTGGTTACTACTACTAGTGCATTTACATTTGCTAGTTATGTTTTCGTTTCTTAATAAATGTGCTGTTTTTTGCTACATACAAGTGGTTCAGAGCAAGAAGAGTGCCCACTAGACAATAGGGGTGCCTCACCTCTCTGTGCCATGATCATCCTGAGGTCTGTCTCCCCACCTGCGTGGGAGCTCTTCGTTCTGCACACGAACGGGGCCTGACATGGAGCCTGACATGGAGCCTGGAACACGAGAGGCATTCAGTTTATTTGTATGGACTGGTGGATAAAATGAACAAAATCTTACTTCTGTTGGCATCCTTGCCCTGACTCCAAACCAGGCCTCCGATGACAGCAAACATCAGTTCATCTGGGGAAGCTGTTCTGCCCACACCACCCAATGGTCCCCTGCCCTGTGTTCTCAGAACCTTAGTGACAGGGTTTGAATGAAGATGTTCTAAGAGTGGGATAAGTTACTCCAACTCACAGTCTCGTAGACATCCTTCAAACGCTAGCTTGGATAGCCCTTCCTCCAGGAAGCCTTCCCTGATGCTCCAACTACCAGCAGATCTAGCTTCCATGATGCCATTGTCACATGAGTCACGTTTGATCTGACGTGTTGGTTGTGCGTCTACCCACCTCTCCTCATCTCCAATAATACCCCTCATGAGTTCTGGGGCCTAGGTGCTTTGCTCACCATTGAATCTCTAGCACATTGAAGGTGTTCAGTAAATAATGAGTCCATGAACACCATAAGACTGGAGACTAGTTATGATTACATTCAAAGTTCATCTGCATGCATGTGCAAGTGTTTTGGCAAGCAGGAGGATGAAGGAGAAGCATGGGAGGCATAGGATTGGCCCTTCGCTCCTTCAGAAGGCCTCCCAGGATGGGCTGCTGGGAACCTTCTGGCAAGTGAGGCCAATCTGGGCCTGGTATTCCCCATGCCAGGAGCTGAGAGATAGCAGCTTCTGGGCCTTCACCAGTTGTGTTGGAAAACTAGCCACATGCTGCCTGCAGGTGCCCGGGCACAGGAAGCAAGAAGACTGTTCACTCCTCAAAGAGAAACTGAACCCGGTCTTTATTCTGAGTAGTTGCTGCATCTCCCTGGAGTGCACAGACTTGTCAACCAGTGTCAGCAGTGGACTGACCACCCTCGCTCCCTGCTGCAAACCTGTCCAGCTGAATAGTCTTGGTTAAAATTTCACACCCATCCTGAAGTCATTCCCAAGACCCGGGATTTGTTTTTCCTGATGATCCTTTTCTTTGATCATCGAGACTCAGTGAAGTGGAATTTACTGCACAATTTATTTTAGGTAGCTGAGAAGTCATCTCTCTTCTAAACAGTCATGGGTCCCTCCTTCCCCAGACTCAAGCGGCTTTCATTCAGGGCCTGGCACTAGAAGGGGGAGAAGCTGGAGTGTCAAGCAGAAGGGCCTTGCGGTCAGACGATCTGGCTGCTAGTCTTGCCACTGGCCCCTGTCTGCCTTTGTGACCCTGGGCAGGTCATACCTACTCTCAGAGACTCTGTTGTCATATCTGTATTATGGGGTCATCACGCCTGCCTTCTAGGGGTGATTGTGAGACTTGAATCAAACAATGCTTGTGAGAGCCCTTTGCCTTTGTAAACTTGGTTTCCTGGTGTGAGTTATTATTATTCTGTGTTATTGTTCTGTCTCCTCCAGGGAGAGCAGAATGGTTGCCCCTGCGTCCCCAGACTCATTTCCTTCTGATCTCTGAGATTCCTTTCATATGGGATTTCTCAGCTTCAGCTCTGCTGACATTTGGGGAATGATTATCCCTCGTTATGGGGCTGTCCTGAGAATTGTAGGGTGTTCACGTCACACTTTGTCTCTACCCTCCAGATGCCAGTAGCAGATGGACCCCCATCCCCAGGTTTGTGACAACTAAAAGGGTCCCAGATGTCACCAAGTGTTCCCTGGGGAGAAAAATCATCCCTGGTCAAGAACCACTACTTTAGTAGGACCCAATGTTGCCCTTCGACATGACAGGCTTTACGGAGAGAAGGGGCACAGTGGCTCCAATTGACGCTTGTGGTTCTGCTTCCAATGAGCTGTGAGTGTAGCCAAGTCCCCAACCTCTCTGGGCCTCAGGACATTGTCTGTGAAAAGACGGCACAAACTGAGGTGCCCTGTAGGGTTTCTTCAGCTGGTGCTAAGTTCTTTTTCCAGAAGCAGATTTGTCAGGTTGGGGAAGATGCTGGGGACTCGGTAGGTGGGAGGCACGGGAAGGAAGGGCAGGGAACAGGAGATTCCAGATCGTGAGGCCACCATCTTCCCAGAGTCTGGCCTCATGGAGGACCCAACTGTGGGTTCAGAGTTTCTTCACAAGAGAGTAGGGTGTCTATAACATAATAATGCTAATGGTCATTACCACCAGTAGTCACCAAGCCCCAATAATGAGCCACTGTGTTGAGCTTTCTGTGTGATTATTTCACCTAGTTTCCACAACCACCCAAATGGCCCTCAGAAGTAGTTATAATTATTGGGGACAGTGGAGACCAGGGGTCAGGCTTATCTTGCCTGCTTGCTGTGTGGCCTTAAGAAAGTCACTTGTCCTCTCTGAGCTCATTTCCTCACCCGCAACCTTCTTTCAAATGTGGAGTAAGTGCTAGACACAGGCTATGGGCAAACAGCATGGTCTCTGCCCTCATGGAATTTACTGTTTGATGTGAGAGAGAGCTGGCAAACAAATACATAAGTGAATGAAAGAGACATGGGTAACATGAGAGGGCATAAAGGAGGGAATTACTTTGTGGAATGGTCAAGAGATCTGGTTGTAGAAGGTAACATTTTAAACTGATGTGAGGAAGAAGAGAAAAGGCCAGCCATGAACTCTTGGGGGTCAGACCAGGGGATGGGGTACCTTCCAAAATGGGGAAATATATCAGTCAGTGTTGGCTAAGTTATGATGCTATAGCAAACAACCCCGAATCTTAACGTCAACTAATAAAAGCTTTCTATTGTTCATACTATAAGCCCAATCTGGGCTAATGGAGAGGAGGGAAATTCTGTTGATTACAGAATGTTCTGTAATCTTTTTCCACATTTTATGGGGCGGCGATCTCAATACAAAGTTCAGGGACTTTTCTGCAGTGGGGGAAGAACAGAGCAGTGCCCCCAGGCTGGCAATGAAATACTTTGGCTAGGATCACTTCAGCTGGGATCCCAAATGCATGACTTCCATTGGTAATTCATTGGCTAAAACTATTCATAAAGATCACCAAGCAGCAGAGGACTGAGAAACGTAATTCTCGTGTGCTCAAGAGGGAAGCACCAGATAGAGGTGAACCTCAGAAGTCTCTACCTATAGCCTGAATCAGGAGGGCTTGAAGCCCCTCCCCTCAGCATGGACCACCCTTACGAGTCACAAAGGGGTGTATCACTGTGTTTTGAGCACTCCTACACCAACTTGTTAGGTCTTGGGTATGCCATCCCAATCTTCCGCAGGAGCCCAGCACCAAGCCCACTAGCCTGCCACCCCAGAGAGACTCAGAATGTGGAATGTCCACCCTTCATTCTTAGCAGCTCCCGGGAGTCTTGCACCTGGTCCACGTAAATCAGCCCCTCTGCTTTCAGGAAGAAGAAGCAATTAGAGGGCACCTACTGTGTGCCTGGATTCCAATTCTTTCCCCTTGGGAGGATTCAGTGAGGGGAGTGTGCAGAGGAGCATGTGAAAGTCTCTTGCTAGTCACATGGAAAGCCCTAGATAAACCTGGTTAAAATGAACTGGAAACAACAGTGGGCATATACTCTCCACAACAACTTTGTGGAGGTATGAATGAGGATGATGACGATGATGATGATGAAGATGATGGTGATGATGATGGCTGTGATGATGAGGACAGTGATGATGACAATGGTGTTGATGTTGATGATGACGATGATGACAGTGGTGATGGTGACAAAGATGATGATGAGGATGATGATGGTGATATCAATGGCATTGATGACAGCGATGATGATGACGATGATAATGACAATGGTGATGACAGTGGTAATGGTGACGATGGTGATGATGATGATGATGATAACAATAACGATAAGGATGACATTGATGACCGTAGTGATAGTGACAGTGGTGATGGCAACACTGGTAATGATGATGACAATGTTTTGTGCCAGAGTTTTACATTCAATATTTCATTTGTCACACAATCCTATGAGGTAGAGTCTATTATCCCTTTTCCAGACTTCTAACTCTATCTCCCTACAGAGTCCAGAACACTTCTGTTGGATCTTGTAGCAAAAACCTACTGTGGGCAAAATTTTAGCCCAAAGACATCTCCTTAGTAGTGACATGTCAGATACATGGTAGATGTTCAGGCAGACAGCCCAGTCAGGGAATTTGTGACCTTTTGGACCCACTCAGAAGCTTCCAACATCCCTTCCTATTCCTGAAGAATGGGTAGGACTGGTAGGCTAAAGACGACAGCAGGAACAACATTCGGTCCCTGGGCTCTGCATCAGGAAGCATGGATTCAAATCCCAGCTTAATGTGTGACAACAGTTCTCCTGAATGAGACTTTCTGGCTCTCATTTTATCCATCTCTGCAATGGGGATAATGTCTACCTCAAAGGATGATGGACAAATTAAAGTGGGGTGATGAAGAAAACATGCACATAGCAGAATAAAATGAACAAAAAGAGAACCCTGAAGGAAACAGAACCCTTTTCCTAATGCAGATCCCTGCACCAATTTGACTGAGCCCCTGTTCCAACTGGGAAGCAATTCTCTCTTGATTCACACATCTGATAAAAAAAAGGTGGTGCCAATCACAAGCCTTTTACTGCCATTGATTGGTTCTGTGTTGCTGGAAACTAGGTATGTTGGAAAGGTATGGCTGTGTTGGTGTTAAACCAACACCACGTCATTTCCGTCTGGCTTTGGCATGTTCCTCTTTGGTTCTCCTTGCTGCTCTCTCACTAAACACAAAATCTGCCCAACTCCTTTAGGATCTGGCAGTGTCCCATCCTCACTCCAGGACAGAGGCAAGAGGCCACCAGCCCCCTCATTTCAAACTTTTCCTGCATGCTGAGCCTTAATACAACTGTACCTCACTTAGCTTCTTTAGGTCCCACAAATATACTTGGGGCTATTTTGGAAAGATTTTGCCACAGCAGACTCTGAGTGCTAATGAGTGTGACTTCAGAAGAGAATTTTCCATTAATAGGTAAGAAAAAAAGACAAATCACCTTGAAATCCAATAAGCAATATAGGGCCCTAGATTAGGGTTCTCCAGAGAGACAGAACCAATAGTATAAATCTGTGTGTGTGTGTGTGTGTGTGTGTGTGTGTGTGTGTGTGTGTGTAAAAAAGAGAGAGAGATTCATTGTAGAAATGTTCCCGTGATTTTGGAGGCTGAGAAGCCCCATGATCTGCTACCAGCAGACGGAAGCCCAGGGAAACCCATGGTGTAGATCCAGCACAAACCCAAAGTATTGAGAACCAGGGGACCCAATCGTGTGAGCCCCGATCTGAGTCCAAAGGCCTGAGAACTAGAAGCACTAATGTCCAAGGGCAGGAGAAGTTGGATGTTCCAGCTCAAGCAACAGAGTCGGTTCACCTCTCCACCTTTTTATTCTGCTCCAACCCTCCACTGTTGGATGGTGTCCACCCACATTGAGCAGGACAACCTCATTTACTTATCCATCTCTTCTGGAAACAGCCTTACAGGTGCACCCATAAATAAAGTTTACCAGCTATCTAGACATCACTTAGGCCAATCAAATTGACACCAACAAACCAATCGTCAGTCCTTTACCTCCTAACAGTGTCGTATATGCTAAGGTACAATTCTGCCCAACGTTCAAGTTCAGAACTAAAGTTGCTTTTTTATTACATGCTCGATTCAACAAATGTGTCTTGGGCACCTGCTACGTGCCAGACATTGGGCAGGATGACGCTGAGAATACAGTGGGGAAAAGACATGGCTCCTGCTTTCCTGGGGCTTTATTATCTCCGAAGACTATACATATAATAAAATCTGGCCAAAAAAAAAAAGAGAAACGCAGATCCATGGGAAGCAGGAAAGAGGCAATTAGGGTGGGACTTAAAGGGCTGCAGACGGCATCCCCCTGCCTGGGTTCAAACCCCATCTCTGCCATTCACCAGCTGCGTGACCAAGGTGATTTAAGTCGTGCGGGCCTCCCTCCTGGATTTGTAAAGGGGACACAAAAATAGCACAGATCCCCCCGGGTGTTGTGATGATTGATGGAGGTAACACACAGAGTACAGTGCCCGCCACATAGTATGTGCTTAATAAAAGTTAGCTATTAAATTATCATTATCTCTTCAACGGAGCTAATAATAGGGCTGATTTTGCTGCTAGGGTAAAGAGGAGAAAATTCAAGGGAAGCGCTTTAACATGAGACCTCGCACATGGCAGGCTCTAGCTGACGTGGCTATTTATTCTTATGGCGGTTGTGTTGGCAACAGGGGTGGAGGAAGGGGGAGTGCAGGGCAGCCAGGGCCAAACATTAATTAGCTCCCCCTCCTCTCTTTCCGGGTCTCAGGCCCACCATTTAGCCCCACGCCCCCAGCTGCCAAGTGTGGTCTCGGGCTCCCCGGCCCTGAATCCCCCCGGAAGCTGGAGCAAAGGCGAGGCTGGTTTCGGCCACTCTCCTCTGTTCTCAATCAAATGTGCCGCTTTTCTGCCTGGCTTCACACATTGTAAAAAGCAGCCGAGTGCGGATTGCTCAGTGTCCACACATCGGGCTCCTCCTGACCCGCCGTTCGCCCGCTGATAGCTCCGGAGCCCATTATTGTAATGGATTTGCTGTTGGGAAGAAGAAGGGGTCGTCAGCCTAATAAGCCCCCGCCCCAGCGGGTCTGCTCCCGCAGTCTGTCCTCCAGGGCGATTTCCCCTTCACGGATTTGTTTAGCCAATTCCGAAAGACAGATAAGCTCTAAGGAGTGCCCCCAGATATAGGCAAGACACCACTGAAATGGAAGAAGAAACACAACACTTTTTTACAGGAATAATTCAAGTACTTTCCTTTTGCGGGGGGGGGGGGGGGGGTCCACCTTCTGAAAACATCGCAATACTGTATTGCTGTTAGGCTTAAAGGGGAGGGTGGGGGTTGCTAATGAAATGCATAGAAAAGTAAAAACATGTCATGCAAATTGGACACCTTCGGGGATTTTGAAAAACTTGTTTGAAGGGCTAATTAAGAAGCTATTAAAAATAATTAATAATAATCTGCTTCTCCAAATTCTTTTCAGCTCAGAAGTTGTAAGTGATGCCATTTTTACTTCGCTTTTTAAAACATAGAAGCCGAAGTAGCGGGTCCTTCATTTACCTGGAAACATTTTTTCGAAACTTTTAATGATTTTCTGAAGGTAATCCCATTTGTGGGGGTTTTCCTTGGGTTTTCTTTTCCAGCAGGAGCCTGTTGGTGCTGCGGATTGTTCAGAAAACGCAGTCAACGCACCATGGCTGGAGTGACTCTAGAGTCTCACTGGGAGAAAATTGTTGTGAGTTACAGGAAATTAAAAAATTCCTGCAATACCAACCCACTTCTCAAAGTCAATCTGTGGTATCCCAGCATCCACTCGACTCTGAAGTCAGGCCAGAATGATTTTTGAAGAGTAATTTCCAGCCTTATAAAGGGTCACGTCGTGTATTGAAGCCATATTTGCTTCTGTGTTTTGTAAATTTCGAACTCATTACTAAACCTTTGTCTCTTATACCCCGTGTCTGGCTCTCACCTCTCCCTCATCCATCTGAGCCTTAAAAATCTAATGAAAAATGCCGAAACACATTTTGCATGTGGAAATGTGATAAAACACAAATTGTTATGAACCTGAGAAGAAACTGGCTTTCAGGGGTGGGAGGAGAGGGGCAGGGGGGAGAGGGGCACAACTCTGTTCTTCAGAGTCGGCTTACTGCTGTCTCTGCAAGCCCCCAGAAGGGAAGAGGAGAGAACAGGCTTTGCCACTGCACTCTGAGCCCCTGGTCTCTGTCTTTGAGATAAAGCCACGGACGTATCTTTACCTCCTCGAGATCCCAAACAATTTATGCCCTATGTGCCAAGGTGGGAGACTAGCTGTGTGACAATTTCCTTCTGGAAAGCATAGATCAGAGGTCTCTGTATTCCCCCAGAATGATGTAGGACACCTTGACATTTTCACAGGGTACCTCCTAGGACAGAAACCTCACAATTGGGCTTCATGATTTGGGGGGATATTAAGAAGTTGATGAAAGCTGTGGGAACATCTCTCAAACACACAGATACACACACAGCCTCCCCTCCTCCCTCTCTCTCTCTCTCTTTCATTCTTGCTCTCTCACATTTTTAAAGAGTCCACACTATCCATACTAAAATCCTTTGGTGCAGGTAAGTATCACACCTGAGCTCCCATCACCTGGGTACATGGGAGTCAGCTTGGAGAAATGAAAGAACATGAACTTCGGAGGCAGGGGGACTTAGGTTTGCAACTCAGCTTTGCCATTTCCTAGCTGTGTGGCCTGGGCTAAGTCACTTAACCGCTCTGGGCCTTGATTTCATCTCATGCAAAATGGAGATGATAATACCTACTTTTCAGATTTGTTCTGAGAATGGGCAAGAGCGTGGGCCAAGGGCCTGGGGCTGAACCAGACACTGGAGGCTGGGCTCTGATTTGGGAAAGGGAGCTAAATCCACTGAGAAGGGTGCTGGGGAATTGCTGCTGAGGGCTGCCTTGAAAACTCCGGGTTCAGGAATGGAACAGCTCCATTCTTCAACACCGGGCCTGACAGCTCCTAATGAAATGTAAATGAGGGTTCTAACAAGCTGGCCATTTGCTTTGGGGGAAAAGGTGTGAGCAGACAATCACAGACAGGAACGCCATTTGGAGTGATGAGCTCCGTGTCTGAATGGGGCTGGTTTGCAGAGGGGGACCTTGCCTTTCTATTCTAACGACAGCCCCAAGGTGAAGCTTGCCCTCTCCCCTCTCTATGAAGATAAGGTCAGCCCTCCTCTGGGCCTTCCCCTGGATCATGATCGCAGCTGAAGAGCTTAGTAACCTTACCGGAAGTAGACAGTCCTGACTCTGGGCGTTAAGCAAGCCCTCCCAGCTCCTGCCTAACCTTGAGCAAGCAGAGGGGGCTGGTCTCCCCGCCATCATGAGACCTGCACTCCGCAGCTGTGTCCTGTATAGACACAGCTTCCCTGAGCTCAGAAGCCAAGAGGCCAAGGCCTCTGAGAGACCCCACCAAGCGAGCCTCTCCTAAGGGCACCTGTCTGGCCATAGCTCCCCTCAAATGTAAATTCTCCCGGTCCGGGAGAGGATGTGGCCTTTGAGATAAAGAAGTACGCTAGAGCTGGTGTGCGTACCCAGGCCCTGGGGACAGAGACGCCATGGAATTCTAGGCTGAGCTCTTGAAGACAGCTGATCACGCAGGGCTCTGAGGAGCAGCTGTCTGGAACTGGGAGCAAGCCGTCCGGGAGGCTTGCGTGTGGCTCCGGCATTTTTCCGGGGCTGGGCGGTGAGAATGCTCCCATTCCAGGTAGTGACCCCAGCCTCCCACCCAGCACCCACATCTCAGCCCCGCCTGCATTCTGTGCTCCTTGGCATGGCCCAGAGCTAGAGATTCTGGGGGTGCTGTGCCGTGCTGGGAGGAAACTCGGAACATAGTCAGCCCCATCCTTACAGACTCCTCGGGACCAGGAGGGACCCAGGGATCCTGACTGCATTTTCTCAGTGTTATTGTCTACGGCAGGCAGAGAGTTCTTGAATTCGGGGTAACCAAACGTTGCCTAACATGAAGATAGGCTACAACCAGCTCATTATTTTATACAGATGTATGCATCTGTCTTCTTTCAAGGCAAGAATTGCAACTTATTTGCCTGTTTCCTCAGCACTTAGCATGAAGTGGATGGTTGATACGTTTTTAACATAAATGAGTAAAAGAATTAATCACTCAAAGAAAAGGCTTGCCGGTGTCCAGCCTGGGGTCAGACATGAGCTCAAACTGGCGGCCAGGATGTCCCCATGGTCCCGTAGTCTCCATCCCCAGGAAAAGCCTGGCTGCATGCCAGGCAGGATGGAGTCTGGAGTGGGGAAGGTCCTTCCTGGCCCCTCTGAGCCCATCGATGCCAGAGAGTCCACAGTTTGCTCCGTATCCCTGGAGTGCTAGCTTTGGCTGTCCCAGCCAGCCAGGCTCCCGCCTCCGGGGGAGCAGATCGACAGACCTTGCTCAGGCCCGGGGGTGTGCACTGGGCTGTCAGATCTCGGTTTCTGTCCCCTTTCTTGGCCTCACAAGCCCTGCCCTGCCTCCGCTCACCATTCTTCTCACTCAGACCTCAAATGTTACCTCCTTCCCTGTGCCCCAGGCGGGACGGCCCCAATCCAACAAGCCTTCAGCATGTGATCCGAAAATGTGCTCATTTTGATCTTCCTACCACCTCTGAGCTGCTGCGGAGGAGATGATGGGAACAGAATCCCAGGGGAGCCCTCGGGGCCTAATGCATCACACGTGCTGAGAGAGGCCAGCCTGGGCCGGACATTTGCAGCTCAGCTCCCAGCCCTCCTGGGGCTCCCATTCCCAGCACCTCCGCTGAGCTGGGGAGACAGGTGGAAGGCTCGAAGGGAAGGCTGGTTCCTCCCAGCCAAAGCCAGGAGAAGACCCAGGCCCGTCCTCTCTGGACTGCCCCCACGACAGCACATTTTCTGGCAAGTTCCTGGTGGATTTGAACCTGCACACAGAATGAGCGTCTCTCCCCACTCCCCCCATCCCACTCAGCTCAGGACCAAGAGAGACTTTGAGGACGTTGGCTCCACAGACTCAGCAAACAGCCCTCTGCAGTATGGGGTTCAAATTCAAAATAATTTTAACCATAATCCACAGACTCTGGTACCACTAAACCAGGTACCTGGCAAAGGCGTTTTAAAGGCACCAGTGTTCACCTGCTGTCAGAAACACAAAGGCGCACAAGAAAGAGGCTGTGCAGAGTCCCATGTGAGGATGAGGGCCTGCTGTGCGTCAGGCTGGTGGGGGGAAGCCACAGGGCGGGGGGAGGGAGGGATGTGTTGGGGGGAGCGGGGGGACAGGGGCAGCCACCAGGGGAAGCCGTAGATAAAGTAGAAAAACAAAAACTATGAAGTAGAAACAGAGCAGGCTTTCCAGTCAGAAAGACCGCCTCTTAGGGCTCCTCCGCGGTGTGAGCTTACGCCAGTTACCTAAACTCTCGGAGCCCTGTTGCCTCACCCGGAGAGCAGACACCCTCAAGGCCACCTCTTAGCAAAGCCCAGACTTCAGGGCCTGGCCTCGGCGGGGGGAGTGAGTGACAGCTGCTGTCCTCACACCCTCAGCCCCCACTGTCCCCTGTGCATTCAGAGTCCATCAAGGGAGATGCATCGAACCTGGAGCTCAGGGCAGTCTCTGGTTCCTTGAGTGTCCACGGTCCAACCTGTTAAATACAACCCTTAGAGCCCAACAAACCAGAACATTCCCAAGCCCCTGGGAACGAACCCCCTTCCCACTCCCCATTTTAGTTCGCTCAAGTTCTAGACCCACTTGTCCACCTCCCTGTGACATGGCCGTGCCGGCCGTCAGCGACTGGAAGAGGCCCTTTGGAGGGGCTGAGGAGTCAACTTCCTTTCTGCTGGAGGCTCCCCCTACTCAGGGGCCAGGAACCTGGCTGTAACCAGGGGGTCCGGGGATGAGACCTGGGGCGGGAGCCATGCTCAGAGCCATGTGACAGTCTGAGACGTCTGCCTGCCCACCCTGAGAACAGTCGGCAGAGGGGGGCATCCAGACCATCTGGGGCAGTCAGAAGACCAGGCCGGACCCCTGATCTACCACATACCAGCCATGAGGCCTGGTGCGGGTCGTCTCACCTCTTTGGGCCCAGGACACAACCTCATGGGGGTCCCCCAGTGCTCGGTCACAAGCCCTGTACTCAGAACTGAACTCATCCCCTCCCCCAGCTCCCCCCATGCCTCTCAGTCTGGGGTTTGGCAGAGCCTTCTCCCAACTTGCCAACCGCACCCCCCCCCAGCCCCAATCCTAGTCTCCCCTCGGCCAACCCTGTGCCTAGTTTCTCTGACTTTGTCACCTCGGGCTTCTGCTCATCTTCCGAACAGTCCCCTCTTCGTCATGCCCAGCCGCAGCGTGGTCCAGGCTCTTATCTGCTCCCCACTCTGGGGCCAAAGCCCCACACCGGCCTTCCAGCCTCTGGTGAGGCTGCCTCTGGGCCAGCAGGCACAGAGCTGCACGGTGAGTCCCCTCAGAATCAGAACCCGTGAAGATCAGGACGGTAACGAGAGGGAATGCTGTCCAGTGCTTGCCTTGTGCCCAGCCCTGTCCCAAGTCCTTGGACTCAAATTAGCTCATGGAGGCCTCCCAGCAGCTCTGTCCAGGAAGGACTATCCCTCTCCCTATTTGGCAAATGAGAAAACCGAGGCACTGGGTGGTTATGTGGCACCTAGGGCCACAGAAGGAGGGCAGAGCTGAGGTAGGAACCCAGGCCAACCGACTCCAGCCTCCCCTACCAAATACCCTCCCTAGCAGGACAAACGTGGCCTGAGAACATGGCCTTCCCAACCCAGTGCCTCCAAGCTCCTCAAAAGTACTCTCCTCGCTCTCCCCATGCCCAGGGCTGCAGCCAAGCCAGATGACACCAGAACCACAGCAGAACACAGCAGATGCGTCCATACCTCTAAGCCTTTGCACTTGCTGTTCCCTCTGCCTCAAATTACCTTTCCGACTCCCATTCTGTCTCTTTGAGACTCAGTTTTAGAAAGCCTTCCTTGACCTGGCAACACCACTCTGTGCTCGGTCCCCCGTGTTGACCCCGGCATCGCACCCAGAACGCTGCTTTTTTTTTTTTTTAAGATTTTATTTTATTTTATTTATTTGACAGAGGGAGAGAGATCACAAGTAGGCAGAGAGGCAGGCAAAGAGAGTGGGGGGAAGCAGGCTCCCTGCTGAGCAGAGAGCCTGATGTGGGGCTCGATCCCAGGACTGTGAGATCATGACCTGAGCCAAAGTCAGAGGCTTAATCCACTGAGCCACCCAGGCGCCCCCAGAACACTGTCTTGCAGGTGCCTCTTCACCTGTCTCCTCCATGAAACCATGAGCTTCCAAGAGCAAATACTGTGTTTTTAAATCTCTGTATTGCCAGCATCTTGCATAAGGTATGAATGAATGAGCAGGAAACTTTATCTATTTCCAAATGTAATAAAAATAAAAATTCAAATTGAAGTGTGGATTAGAATCCCAGCTCCCTCACTTACTAGCTGTGTGACATTGTGCAAATACTTGACCTCTCTGAGTCTCGGTTTCCTTATCTGTAAAACGCAGGAGACAGCATAACTCCTAAGGGTTGCCCTAAATATCAAATGCAATAAATTCAATAAAGCATCAAGCATATGGTCTTTGCCATTATGTAGAAGCTATTATAATGATGATAATTGGCTCATTATGTGATTAATAGGCTATTAGGTGAATAATATTCACATGCTAGTCCCATCTGCCTGTGCACGTGCTTCCCTGCACCACCCAGGCCACTATTGAGTCCCTTTTCCCCAACAGCTCTAAAAACTCTCAGTCAGGAGTCTCTGAACAGACTCTCCTTTCTGCTCCTCACACGATCAAGCCCAGAAGCCCTTTCCTACCACAGGACCTTTGCACATGCTATTCCTCTCCCCTTCACGGTTCTCACAGTTGGCTCGCGTTAATCTTTTAGGCCTAGGCATGGATGTCACCTTCTTACAGAGTCTTCTCAACCCCTCTGCCTGAGCAGATGTCCCTGGGCTCTCTACTCCTCCCCATTGTCCATCTCCACTCTTACCGGTTTCTTCCACAGTACTTTGAAACTGTGTATGTATTTTGTGCATTTGTTCATCCATTTCACATCAGCCCAGAGATGGCACAGAGCCTCCATCGTCTTCACTGCTGTGGCCTCTGTGCCCGGCACATGCCCGACCCTTGGTGGAAAACACAATAAATAAATTTTGTTAAAGGTCTTATATCTACATTTGAGAGAGAGAGAGCACAAGTGGGAGGAGGAGCAGAGGTAGAGGGGGAGGGACCAGCAGACTCCCTGCGGAGGGAGGAGCCCAACATGGTTTGATCCCTGAATCCCAAGATTCATGACCTGAGCCGAAGACGTAGACTTAACCCACTGAGCCAGGTTTGCTCCCCTCAATAAATAAATATGGAGTAAATGTTGAATTCACCCCATTCGGGAAGAGCAGAGAAAAGGTGTGGGAAATTTGTAGGCAAAGCCGCATCCCTGGCAGATGGGAGAGGGACCCTCCCTTTCCCCCTGAAGCCTCAGCAAGGCCGCACCTGACTGCCTGCGCCCCGCAGCGCTCAGAACCCGCTCACCAGAGACAGGTTGGAGGTAGTTCAGAGGAGCAGGCCAGGCAGGATTAAGTGGAGGGAGAGGGTGATTTATAGAGAAAGATAAAAGGGCCCAGCTTCCTAAGGCTGGCTGCAGGATTATTTCGATAACAGCATCCAAATGTTGGCAAGGTGTGTGCGCCAGGGGAAACGGGATGATTCCTCCGCAAATGGGCAGAGGGTGGCCACCAGAAGAGACACAAAAAATCTCAGCGGGGTTGATGTCCTGCCTTGGATCAGGAGCCCAGAGCCAAACTAGGAGACTTTGGGTGGAAGAAGAAACTTACCTCCTCCCTGGGGCAGTAGGCCAATCACCTTTTGAGCACCTCAAGGAGTTAATGCAGCAGAAATTAGGTTTCTTTTGAGAAACCAGAAGAGAAAACCTGTTTCCTCGGTAAGACTACTTTGTCAATTATCGGAGAAGGAAAACACCTCAACCACCTTGTACACCAGCATCGCAAACCGTGTCCTGATGTCTACTGTGGCCCGCCGCAAGTTTGTAAATAAAGTTTTATTGGAAGACAGCCATGCCCAACCACATATTTATATGGCTTCTCGTGCACTATGACTTGGAAGCTGAGTACTTACAACAAAGATAATATGAGCGGCAAACCCTAACGGTTCACCTCTGGCCCTTCGCAGACAGTTTGCTGCCCCTGTGCTAGACTCTTGATTCTTAGGTGAAGTGCACACCACTTTGAAAGGGAAAAAAAATAATCACAGAGCACCAACTTTGACTGAAATTATTTTGATTATAGCATTACTTAAATACACACACACATACACACACACATAGAGCTAGGTATAAGTGTCTTGGGCTTTTAGCTTTTGTACAACTAGAAAACCAAAGAACGTTCTTGGAGTAAATGCCAACAAAATGACAAAAATGGTAAAATGATAACAAATGGCATGAAGACAATGCAGCTGCCGCTGTTTCTGCTGAAGACACAGAGCCCCCCGCAGGACGGGCTGCCCTTGGCAAGGCTGCTGAGAAGAGGGCCACATGATGACTTAATTCTCCCGCTCGGTTTTCTCTTCTCACTGTTGCAAAAACTTTCATTCACACGGAAGGCCATGACATCTCGGGCCTTTGGTGGCTACAGGTACGCAGCCACCTCCGCTCTTTCTTTCATTTGCCCACGAGAATTCAAGTGCATCGTCCTGACTGACCCAGCAGCCTCCTGAACATACTTAAAACTCAGGCACAAAAACCTTCTGGCCATACCCATGTAGAAGATGACCAGCCAGCTGAGCCAGAACATTTTATATCCATTATCTTGACTTATGAGTAACACAAAAATACAATATTTTAAAATATCCCTTACAGATTCTGTCCACTGGTCTGAGAGCCCCAGTATGAAAAGCAGAGATCTAGCTCACCCTTCAGCTTTACCCAGTGGGGACACGGAATCCCCCAGAAGGGATGTGATTTGCCAAGGTCACAGTGGGAGTTGGGGCCAAAGCCAGGTTTGGACAGGGAGGTGCCTTGCTTCTCAGCTGACCCAGTTCCACTGGGACCCAGAAGGGGTGGCCACGAGGTGTGATGGGACTGACTTCCTCTGGAGATGGGGAGGGGGCTGTGCCCTCCAGACACCCTGAGCAACATCAGAGGCCAGGAACTGGGACGTGCCCACAGGGGCCCGCAGGCCAGAGGGCTGGCTGGAATGACTTCCAAGAGCCCCTCCCAGAGTTTTAGAAATGACAACATCAATGAGACCCCTGCAGCACCAGAAGACCCTCACTTACCCTCAGAGAACATCAGTGGGACCCATGTGAGCTCAGAGAGGACTGGACCAGCCAAAGCCAAGCGTCCTCGGCTCTGGGGAAGCGCTCATGCCAGTGGATCATATGGCTTCCACTCGGGCAGCTGGAGGCCAGCAGCTTCCCAAACACGGGTGGGACAGCTTCAGCCACTGCGGACTCCAGCTTCTAGGGGGGGCCGGGCCTGGACAGAGACATGCGGGCAGCTCCACCCGGCCCAAGGCTTTGCAGGGGTGTAGCCCCTGTTCACATGGCTGGTCAAACCCTGGTCTGCCTTTCTCTGCCCTGGCGGGGGATCGCTCTGGCCAGTTGGAGAGGCGGTGAGCAAGTCAACAGCAGCACGCTTCTCGGGGCGGAAGAGAGGAGCTTGTACATACAACGTCTATAGATGCTGAGTATTTACAGGCTGGGGACTGGCTGGTTCAGACTAAATAAGAAACATGGGAAGAATTCCAGAGCAGCATTCTGCAAGCTTTTGCAGTAAAAGGCCAGATCGAAATATTTTAGGCTTTGCAGACCACATAGGGTCCCTGTCACATATTCTTTTATTTATTTTTTTTTTTTTTGAAACCTTTTAGAAATGTGAGAGCTGTTCTTAGCTCACGTCATGGACAGACACGGGCTACGAGCTGCATTTGGCATACAGACAGTACTTTGCTGACCTTTGTTCTAGAATTATCACTAAATGTAGGCATTCTCTGGAAGATCCATTTAGGCTTCATAGAACTAGAAATGCCCAGAGAACAGATGAGCTCCCATCCTCACACACACACACACACACACACACACACACACAGCGTTTTGTCCATTAGACAAAACACACTCCTTGAAAATAATTCTCACACTTACAAAGCACACATATGCCGTAAAGTTAGTTCAGGGTCAATATGTAACGTGCAAAGTCACCATGTCAGGGCTGGGAGGCCAGTGAGTGACTGTTCCTATGGGTGCCTAAGGTACTAGACAAGATCAGAGCAAGGAGGAAGGACCTTGCTCATGATCTAGTCTGAAAGTCTCCAAATTATTCCCAGAGCCATGAGGCCTTTAAGGAAGGGCTTCAGAAGGTCACTGCTTGAGGATGCCACACTCAAACCAACTAAGCTGCCCCACGTTTACTCTCATAGGTACTTGATTGCCATTGAAGATTTTGTCTGCAGGAAGGATGTCACAGCAAAAGGGACTAGGTGGGTGTTCAAAAGTAGCACCTAGCCATTTGGCTCATATCTAAAATTCTGGCAAGATTAGCCCACATGCTTCCCTATCCACTGATGCTGAGGAGAGACAGTCGTCATTAGACAGGCCAGAGGCTCCCTGGTTTGCAATAGTCCCCACCCCTCCCTATTGTCTTCTACCAGCCTGTTTCACTAATTAGTTGGACCTGCCTGGCCCCAGAGACGTTTGCATCTGTGACTCCTGCTCAACACTGTCTCAGCTGTCATAACATGCAACTGCTTCCTGAGTTTAGTGAACTCCCCCCTAGATCCAAAATACCGATCTGCCTATAGCCACTAGGCTCTGTGGGTTTTCGGTCACCCTTGACTGATTCTGACATTTGCTCAATCTTTTAGACTTATTTATATCCCACTACATCCCCAAAAGTATTTGAGACTACTTGTAAACATACATATAGCACAGTAAGATTTTACAACTGAAATCCACAGGAAGGAAAATCAGACTTGAATGGTAGGATGAGGCCGGAGGAAAGGTTAGGACATGGAAAAACAAGTCGAAAAGATCTGCACGAATTTTAATGGTAAACAGAGATTCCTGAGTTAAGAGAGCTCATAGAAGCATATGGAACCATCCTCCCCTAATAGCTGAAGAAATTGATTAAAAAAAAAAAAACATACGCACACACAGTGATCAAGGAAAAAGGCTCAGCCCAAAGCCTGAAACTTCAAAAGTGTCAGCCAAGGAAAAAAATGAAAAGTTACGGAGGAGATTGAGATGATTCAGTGCAGCAAGGTGTCCGGCCTAACTCTCAACACCCCCAGAAGATATCTGGGGGAGAGGGGCGATGACAATTAATTTTATGTGTCAACCTGACGGGATCACAGGATGCCCAAATATCTGGTTAAATATTA
This sequence comes from Lontra canadensis, assembly GCF_010015895.1. Classification (NCBI taxonomy): domain Eukaryota; kingdom Metazoa; phylum Chordata; class Mammalia; order Carnivora; family Mustelidae; genus Lontra; species Lontra canadensis. The sequence goes on from NW_022630997.1 coordinate 2,983,425, forward strand.
TTTCTGGGTGTGTCTGTGAGGCTGATTCAGAAGATGTTAGTGTTTGAACAGACACACAGAGGGAAGTAGATTGCCCTCTTCAGTGTGAATGGGAATCATCCCATCCTTGGAGATTCTAGAGAGGAAAAAAGGTGAAGGAAGGGGGATTTGTGCTCTTGCTCTTTCTCTCAGTCTCTTTATCTGCCTATTGAGCTGCAACATTGATTTATCTTCAGGGCTCCTGGTGCTCAGTCCCTCAAGCCAGAACTGCTGTCTACACCATCTGCTCTCCAGGTCTCAGGCCTTCGAATGGTCTTCTCAGGCCTTCCCAGGCCTCCAGCTTGAAGATGACCCACCATATGACTTCCTAGCCTCCATAATCACATGAGCAATACCTTAGAATAAATACAGACGTGAGTATAAATCCCCTATTGGTTCTGTTTCTCTGGAGAGCCCTGACTGACACAGGAGCCAATGAAATCCCAGCAGTCCTCCCTTGTACCATCAGATCTGGAATGAAGCCTGAGGGAGGATTCACAGCTTTCCCTCCTGGGGAAGGAATAGAAGATGCTGCTGGAAAGAACGAGAAGAAAGTGGGGGTCATGATTAGGGCCATGACTGACTCTGACAAAAGTGAGGGTGCCAGGGTTCCATGGTAACTAGGGGAAATGATCTAAAGCCAAGGGGACCTCCATGGGAATGGCATACGTCCCCCAGCTGGGTGTGGTGAGCCCAAGAGAGGGTATTTAGCAAAACTTCAGAAATGGGAGTCTCTCAGAGACACCTCTTTACTGGAGCTTTTCGGCACAAAAATAGATACGAAACACGATTCCTCAAAATACAGCAAAGGATAGAAACACCCACAAAAAAACTGTATGCAAATACTTATATTTATAATCATCCAAGATTGGAAATAACTCAAATGTTAATTAATTGTTGAAGAGATAAATAAATTGCAATTCATCCATACCATGCAATAATGCTCAACAAAAAGTTGAGCAATAAATAATAATAGAGCAATAATAGGTAAAATCTACTGACTCAAGCAAGAAACATGGATGAATCTCAAAAGCATTGTGTTAAGTGAAGGTCACACCCAAAAGGTTTACAACGTATGGTTCTATTTATAGAACATGCTAGAAGAAGGAAAACCATAGGCACAGGAAACAGAACAACGGTTGCCAGGGGTTGAGGGTGGGGATAGAGAGGACTGACTACAAGTGGGATGATAGAACTTGATAAGATGAGGGAGATGGCATATTATCTTGGTTGTGGTGGCAGTTATACCACTGTGCACCATGTTTGCCAATATTCATGGAACTGTATGTCCAGAAAAGGATGGATTTTACTGTATAGTATTGTATGCATCCTACTGTCTCATATTATAACTTTTACTGTATCATAGCTCATTACTGACATAGCAAGACTTAAAAAAAATAATGCAGCCAAAGAATCAAGCCATCCTCAAGAAATGGTATAGAAGTAGGCAACAAGGAATGTGCAATTGATGGGCATTCCTTTCAAAGAGGAAAAGAAACACAGCAAAAAAAAAAAAAAAAAAAAAAAAAAACAAGAAATACATGAACATACCATGGAAGAAAGATTAACAAAATAACAAAAGAAAATTCTTTACAAAGGCATTAGCTAAAAACAGAATGCAGTAAGAACATGAATCCACGTTTTTTAAGAGTCTATAAATGGAGCACCTGGGTAGCTCAGTCAGTGGGTTGGGCATCCAATTTTTGACCTCCATTCAAATTTTGATCTCAGGGTCGTAGGTTTGGGCCCTGCACTGGGCTCCATGTTGGGCATGGAACCTATTTATAAGTAAGTAAGTAAATAAATAAATAACCTAAGATGATCACCACACCCCAGCAGAAGGGCAAAAATTAAAAACACCAACAACACTAAATGTTGCAAAGGATATAGAGCAACTGGCACCTTCTATCATACTGGTGGTGGTGTAAGATAATACTATTGGAGAAAAGGTCTGGCAACGTAAACCAAGCAGACACCTACCTTATGACTCAACTGTTCCAATCCCAGATATTTTAGCCAGGAGAAATGAAAGCATATGTTTGCAAAATGTCTGGCACAAGAACATTCCTAACAGCTTTACTTATAATAGTCAAAACCTGGAAACATGCCCGGTATCTATGGATAAGAGAATGAATGGATAAACTGTAGCACAGCCACAGGATGGAAGGGTACTACACAAAGAAAAGGAGCAAGCAACACTACAGATGGGTCTCAAGAACAGTGTGGTGTGTGTAAGAAGCCTTACACAAAAGAATGCATACTACATGTGTGATTCCGCTTGTAGGAAGTTCTAGTTCTTACACTATGTAGAAAAGTATAGTAGTGGTTATGTCAAGGTAATGGGGTGGAGATGGGCTGTGAAGAGGCATGAGGGAACTTTCTGAGGTAATATTCTGCATTTGGATAGTGGTTTGGAATACACAGTGTATGTACTTGTTAAAATTCAACAAATGTCCATTTAAGATCCGTGCATTTCATTGCATATAAGTTTTACCTCAAAAGAAATATGTTGCATCTATGAGAAAGCAAGTACAATTAACTGTCAATGGGAACACATAGGTAGTACATATACAGTTGAAGAAAAGTTGGCTTGTTGTAAAAGTCTTTCAACTTTACTGTATTGTTGAAATTTCAACTTTGCTCTATAGTTGATATTCTTTCACAATAGATTTTTAGGAAAAGCTCGTTGAATGGTGCTTGGTATGCCTAAAATTTGTGCATTCTGTGGAATACCAATTTTACCTACAAGAAAAAATAAGTAACTATAAACAAATATTAAACTCTACTTAATGATGTTCATGCCAAAGTAGGGGGACTTATGCCAATGTCAACATTTGCTTTTGGAACATAACAAAAATTATGATAGATTGATGGACTGAGGGGTGAACTGACTAACAAATGTATCATGAGGCTAGTAGAGCAGAATTTTAATTATAGAATCTGGATAGTGGATAGAAGGGTGTTCCCTGTAATTTTTTCAACTTTTCTGTATCTTTGAAAGTTTCATAAAAAAATGATGAAGCATCTGACAAAATGACAGAAGGAGAGGGAAATGCAGTTTGCAAACCAGAGGAAAAAAATTGTGATCCAAAACAACAATATTTACAAGTATATAACTTCATTAAAATCAGCAAGAACAGCACAGATATGAAAATCAAATGATTGGCAAAGAGGAAAAGCCTGGATAATTACAAAGAAAAAGAGCAGATGAAAAAGGCAAAGAAATAGAGCAAAGAGAATCCAACACAAGTGTAATTAGTGTCCCTGATAGAGAGAAACCAAAGAAATGGAATGGAAAAAGTATGCAATGGAAGAGTATTGAATGATAAAATCCAGCACTGTCTGAAACGCAGGGAGAACAGAATCCACAATACATAATGTTTCAGAAAGAAAGAAAGAGAGAGAGTAAGAAAGAAAGAAAGAAAGAAAGGAAGGAAGGTGTTCAACGCATGATGTGTCCTGATTAAGTAATATAACTTCAATAAATAAGTAAAGATTCCTCAAGGATCCAGGTATAAAAAGCAAATGACCTTCAAGGAGAGAGAGTGTCAGACTTCTCCCAGGCTGTCCAGCACAACATTCAACATCGTGATGGAGAAAGGGCACTGCATTCAAAAGAAAGGGAGACCAGGAGGGCTCTATCTAGGCAAGGTTCTGGTCAGGCATAAAGACAACAAACAGATATTCTCAGACATTAGAAGAATTAAAAGACATTTTAAAAATTCAGGGACTCTAGGGTCTTCTTGGCAAAATGACATGACCATGAATCCAAGCTAATTAAGAGATACACCAAAATCAAGAATTGAGCGATGAAGAAGATGTGGGGAAAGGGCCGATGGTGACAATAGAATCCATTTGAATGTAGAATTAATACTAAACCATTGTGGGATGCCAGGTTGGCTCAGTTGTGAAGCATCTGCCTTCAGCTCAGGTCATGATCCCAGGATCCTGGGATCGAATCCCACATCAGTGTCCCAGCATCCTCTGCCTGCCTCTCCTCCTGCTTATGTGCTTTCTCTCTCTTTCTCTGGCAAATAAGTAATAAAATTTAAAAAAAATAATACTACTAAACTACTGTGTGTGCTGCAACATATTATAAGTCCCCAAAGGGTAATAATGATAAAACTAACAAAAATCAAGTAATGGGGGGAAGGGAGTAGGAGGAGTGTGAACGTGCTAGTGGCCTCTTCTTCCATGGTGGGGCAGTAACTGATAGTATCTAAATTGAAACATGTGGTTAAAAAAACATAATTCCCAAATTCAGTGGGTTGTTTTCCATAATCTCTTTTCTTAACCTTAGAGAGATCCTTTAGAGAAGAAGATCTCTCATGGGGAAAGCAGTTTAATTTCAACAATTCCTTCCACTTCCCTTTAGCTTCTTTTTCTTTTTTTAAACTCAAGCAGAATCAACTTTAAGACATTACATTTAGAATAAAAGACATAATTCATATGATCTCTTTCCCATACATCTAAGTAGATAGATGAGTAAGTAAGTAAATAAATAGATGTATGAAAGTCCATTGACGGTCATTGATATATAAAGATAAGTATGTACACACCAACATAAGATAATATTTAGAATATTTTTCACCTAATGGGACTATTTGGAATGATTTGAAACTTTCTTTTTCATACAGGGCCACATCATTGAAGTGTTAAAGTTATCACTATATTTATAAAATCATATATTTATAAAATTTTATAAGTTCTAATTGATGTTTGTAAATATCAACAAAGTGATTTTTAATTTTTAGGAAAACATTCCTAAACATCCCTAGCAGCCAGGGAGAAAAGGGACCTGCATGCAATCAGTTGCAGCCTAACCAAACATGTATCTGCCAGATTCAAACCAACCAACCGAGAAGCCCAGCCGTCCCTCAGAGGAAGTGCAACTTTTCCAGGCTCGCAGCTCTGAGAGAGGAGATCCTGACTGATGTAGAGGTAGCATCCTCACAACCTGCCTTCAGTAATCCTGCAAAAGGCCCTAATGGCTCCACTCCAGGCTTTTCAAGAGCCTGAGGGCATACATACTCCTCTGCACCAGGTGGAGGAAGCGCCCAAGCCACTAACTTGGGACTCTACCCAGTCTTTTTAAGACTTGCTCCCACCAGCCAGTGATTTTTCCCTTGAAGTGGAATCAGGTTGTGGTGAGCCCATCTGAGGGAAGGGTCCATCTTTGTCCTTCTTCCTGCCCCCCACTACACACACACATAGGCACACACACAATCTACACTTCAGCCATAAAATCTCACATATGGTTCTCATGTTGGTCACCCCCATTTCCTCTTGACTAGAAAATGCTTTATGCTATTGCCAATGTCTTTCCCTGGGTTGGCCATACCCTTCCTTCAGGGATGTGACCTGCTCCACAGAATGTCCCCTGAACCCCCTGAGCAGGGTGAAATCAGGATCCTGGGTGAAGAACTGACCCTAGAGGAGAAGGTGGTGGAGGAAAAGGACTCCCCATCAGAGGATGATGACAGTGGAGGCAACAATCAGATATACCCAGATGTAGCAAGAGTAGGAGAGGATGTCGACATTCACACCCCATGCCTGGCTCCTCTCAATGAAGTAAATGTGGGATCCTTTGCCCAGAATGACAGCATCTTAATGATCCTTGAGAATGGAGAAGTCATAGAGAAGATGTAAGAGCTATCCGCATGGTTCTCCACAGAACCCCCCTCCCAAGATGTAAGAACAGAATTGGAGGAAGAAGGAACTGACACAGGTGTTCACATTTAGGGAGCCCCATGGGAATCCCTGGGGGGTACTGAGGATCTATCTGTACCTCAGTGACTCAATCCATAAAATGGGGCCTGTAACCCATTTCTGACTACTTCACAGGAATATTATGAGAGTCAGTGTCATGGTCTGAAATCCCAGAAGGATGGGATTCATGTACAAACCATATAACAGCCCCCAAAATATGAAAAGTAAAATTACTATTGCCGCTTGGAGCTATACAGGAAATAATGGAGTAGACCCACAGATATTTGGATTTCTTTGTAACAGCATTTTGGAAAATTAAAAATGTTTCCATCAAAAATTGGGAACTAGAAATGGCTTTTTCTTCCATACTGCCATATGTCCACCTAAAATTTTACTCCAAGAGGGAAATAAGATGCAATAAATTGCAATCTCCAGCTCTAGATGAAGTAAAATAATTGGATTTCAGGAGGTTAGTCCATGATTTAATTTACAAAGACTGCAGCTCAACACTGTCATACAAGGTAACTAGGAGTAAAACACTTGAAAAGATGGCTTGTAGGATGTCCTGTTATTCAAAAATAGGAATCACCACACTTGGCAAGTTGCAAAGTGGCTATAAGTTATTCCTGTCTCTTTTCAGCCCCTTTCATCTGGGCTTGGCCTTGTGGCTTACTTTGACCAATGGATATTAGCAACCATGACGTAAGTGGTGTCTAAAAGTGATTGCACATCAAGGGGTCTCTCCTTTGCTGCCCTAGGAACTTCCTGATTGCCATGTGGAGAGAAGTCTCAGTCATTCCAGCCATTGAGGATGAGGCCATTAAAAACCAGCCAACCCCAATGTACATGCCAGCTGACTGCCCAGCAAAGATCAGCCATGCCCAGCACAGTCCAGAAGAACCACCCAGCTGAGCCCAGGCTAACCTGCTGGCCTGCAGAATCATGACCTAAGTCAGGGGTTACTTTAAGCCACTTAAGTTTGGGGTAGCTGAATATGAAGCATAAGTTAACTCTACATTGTGGCATCCCAGAATGAGCCAGGAGTCAGGGACTCTGCCTCGGTGTGACCTTTGACAAGTCACTGAACCTTTCTGGCCCTATAAAATGAAGAGCCAACCAATGATCGGATTAAAATGAGCATGAAAGACCCCTTCTAATTCTGTGATTCCATGATTCACTCATTCTGTGATTCTAAATCTTTGCAACAAATATGGATGCAATAAAATTCCATGAACTAAACTGAGGCATGGCTGAGTCTCTGGAGTTTTCTTCCCTCAACGCAAGAGATTCTGAGATCAGTTACCTGACATGCAAGCATACACATAAAATGCTTCTTCAGCAGTTTATGATCTTGCTGGATTCTAGGCTAAAATATGAAGTTGGAAAAAGTTGCCCAGAAAGAAACTGACCGATCCTGGCATGTGAAGAAAGGAAATTACTATCAACATCTGAATCCCAAAAGGGTTTCTGCTGGCCTGTGAGGCTTCCAGAAAATGCAAGAGCAGAGCTGAGACTAGACCTTCCAGGGAAGAAATAAAACCTCCCAATTATAATGGGAAGAAAACTCATGGTGAATCTTAAAAATTTGCTGAACCCTCAAGTTCATATTTTTACCTATCTGGAAACGAACCCAACAATTTTCTTTTCAAAAGTTACTTGGATAAAAAATAGAAACAGGAGCAAGAGATTGGGTTTTCTTTGTTTTTACATGTTTGAACGAGATCCTAATAAATATCTAAATGCCCTCTAAACAGAACTGACACTTCACGGAGTTGTGCTCCTGGAGTTGGGGCTGGAAGTGCTAAAGAGCGTACATTAGTCAAGAGTGATCTTGTTTTTCTAATTCAGTGTTAGTGTTCCCAAGGACCCAGACACGGATGCTGCTGGTAGATCTGGGAACAGGTTTGCAGGAGGGGAGTGGTAGGAGAGAATTGATACTTTCCCAGAAATTGTCATTAACATGGGATTTTCACAAACGGGACTAGGTGAACCCTTGGGTTACTGCCTGAGTGAACACAAGCCCACAGAAGCTACTTGCCATGTGTGCCAGGAGTGTGATTCTACTTGCAGGGCTCTCTTGTAGGGTTTTCTGTTAGTTAGTTAGTTAGTTAGTTAGTTAGTTAGTTAGTGGTAGAAGATATTATTTTTATATAATAGTTTACTTAAAATCAAATGCAAAATTTACATTAATTTTCCAATAAAACATCCATGTCCTTCTCCATGGCTACTCTCCTCTGCCATCAGGGGTACTTATGTGTCTAAGGGTAAAAACTCAAAATTAGATGATCTCCAGGGACTAAATTATCCCCAAAGGAAGCCACCTTCAAGTAATATTTTCCTGAGTGAAGAAAATCACTAGAAGCACTTCATCTCCTTTAAAAGAAGGAAATTTTAGTCTGACACAAAAATTCTGGTTCCTTATAACATTTTCCTGGGTCTGAGAAGTAAGTCTCCTAGAGACCCGCCTAAGACTCTCAGAAGCAGTCAAGGAGCTTGCTAAGCACACGTGCGTGTGCACATCAGCCTCCCAGATTGGAGCAAAGGGGAAGGCTGGCAGGGGATCTCCCAATGGAGGCCAGAAGTGACAGCACGTCCCTCCCCCAGAGTTTCTTGGAAGTTCACTGAGCACCTCATCCCACATACTGCATTCAGGGTAACAGTCCTTCTATCCAAAATTCGTGCCTTCAGAGAGACAGGCAGCCGTCTCCTTTGTCTTTCTCTGCAGAGCAGTAAGCAGGGTGATGCATTCATTTTGTTAACACCACAAAAGGACAAGGAAAGAACTTCAACAAATCAGTAACAATGGTTGCCACCAAAGTGTAGGTGTCTCACCTTAAGGCTCTCAGCTCACTGATGATGGAATGGTGTGATGAGATGAGGCCACTCTCCAAGATGCCTCTCATCCTGGCTCTTCTTCGGTTTATTTTTGTCAGCAAACATTTTATCCAGTCCTGACTTGGCCAGGCCTGTTGTGGGCGCCTGCGGTTCAAAAGTCTCTCTCTCCTGGAGCTGATGTCCTGCTGGGGAGACAACATTCCACAAATAAGTATGCAAATACTCGCACACACCGGAGGACCTCATACTCTTGAGTTTGTATAGGGGAACAAAAATTATCATAATAATGTAGAAAAGATTCCTTAGTGAACCAGCCATTTGTAAGATCAGTTTCCACTCAAACAACCTATATATCATCAGTATCCATCATGGGCCACAGAGCTATCATCACCTTTGATCTGCCTCTCTTCATTGTGGGTTATCTGACAGTACAATGCAATTGTAATACAAACAGATTGCAAAGAGAAGTTGAAGACTTCACCAAAGCTGTAGGATTTTATTAGGTCCATGAAAGAACTGCCCGAACCCCACACCAAGCCAATGACAGATGAGGCTCTGGTATCAATGGGAACAGTAACAGTAGAAAGAGGGAGGTTGACAGAAGTGATGAACTGATGGTCAAAATAGAATGGTTGGACCACCAAGTGGTTGAGGAAAGCCCTTGGGAAAACCTACAAAGCCCTAGAGTCTTTTTGCAATAAACAGCTTTCTCTGTGTTTGTGTTGCAAAAATTAAAAAAAAAAAAAAAGAAAAGAAAAAACGTGAAACAAAGGAAGCCATCTCATGCATTACCCAGTTTTATCATAAAAATTACATTCTTCAAAATGATCAGCAGCTGATTCATTCTCTATTCACTCTAAAACTTCAGTATGGGGTTGGAATTAGAATCTAAAATTGGGTAGAAATGGGATAAAAATAAATTTATTTTCATCATTTCTAGTTTTGGTTTTCTGAACTTTCTGAATAAAATCTTTATGTTGTTGTTGTTTTAATCCCTTTTGTTTCCCATGAAAGATTGGCTCCTATGTTAAGTGGGCTTGGTCTAAGGTGATCTTTCCAGGTATAATTGCCCACAGACAACAAGACCTCCCACCATTATGCTGGTGTAAGTGCTGTAAGGAGAACACAGAAGGCTATGAGACCCCCAAGGGGGACCTAGTCTAGGGAAGTGACATCACAGCTGAGACCTGACAGATAAACAGGGACTGGAGGTGAGAGTATGCCAGGTTGTGGGTCCCAAGGCAGGTTGGATTGTTCAAAGTATCAAAAGAAACTCAGCATCTCTTGAGGCAGGAAGAAGGAGGTGGACACAGGAGATGCATTTACAGGTATAGACAGGAAGCATAATGGTGTTCTTCATCCCACAAGCATGGTAGCCATTGCAGGGTTTTGAGCAGCAAGGTGACAGATTTGTAATTTAAAGAAGCTCTTGTGGCTACCACACAGGGGGTACAATCTTATTCTTTGTCACTAAGAGTGTCACTAGGAGTCCTTCCTTGGACTTCTTGTCCCTTCCTAAAAACAAAAGTCTGCTCAAAATTCTCAGGCCCAATTCAGACTTTCCAGTGTTAGGGTCTCACTAAGGGACACTACTTCCCTGCAGATTTTTGAGACCAGATGAGGAAACCCACTGAGACCAGGGGCTCTAGCTGACATTTCAATGTTGAAAGGCTTTGCTCCAAGACTTCCACTTTCAGCTATGATGAAATAGTAAGGACTGGATTTACCCTCTCACTGTAACCAAGAAATGAACAAGATGTGAAAAAACATTTTTCAGACATTGCGTTATGGGCAGCTCAGCCAGTGATACCCAAAAGAAGGAAAATAAATAAGATGAGCCCTATGATAGGCCCAGCTTACCACTGGAGAGACCATAATGCAGGATGGGGAAATCCAAACAGAGCCCAACCATCTCCCTGAGTTGAAGAGACATGGTTAAGAATTTGGGGAAGCTGGTGTAGCTAGAATTGGAAGGGTGGAGCAGCCAAAAGAAGAGAGCTGCTCAGAAGGGAGAAATCTACAGAGAAAGCTCCAGGGATCTGCTCCTCTTGAGTCTCCAGCTGAGTACTGACCAGGGTGCACTCATGAGAAGACTACTCGAGAAAGTGGGGAAGGGGCTCTACCAGGAAGGACTGAGCAGAACCATCACCAGAGTTCACACTTGGTTAGGAACTGTCTGCTCCCACCATCCAGAGTGGAACACCTCAGAATAGAGGGGCACCAGGCAGCATACTCAAGAGAATATTGTCTGTACCAGAGAAGAATTAACCTGGAACTGAAGAATGCTCTGTTCCCACCCAACAAAGCTTAAAGAGAAGCCTCAAAAGTACCAAATGATTTCTAAAGAATTTGCATCCCAGGAAAATGTTCAAGAATATTTAAAGGAATACAAAAATACCACACACTAATAAGGTAAAATTCACAATGTCTGGTGCCCAACCGAAAATTATTAGGCACATAAAGAAAAAGAAAATATAATCTGCAATGAGGAGAAAAGTAAATCAATAAACACTGACCCCAAAATGACACAGCTGATTGAAGCAGTAGATGAGTCTCAGCTCCACCATCTGGGGACTTTGACCAGAATAATGACGTAGAGAGAGTCTTTACAGAGGGACGTGATCTTGTGATCACCATCAAATTAAAGTCACAAGAACACTGAGAGTAAGAACAAGACTGCACGCTGTCATAGTGTTCACGCATGGTTCCTATCTCATTGCAGGGCTTCTAGAACTCAAAGACACTTACCTCAATAAGAGTTGATGGTTCTGTTACAACCTTTAGACTAAAAGTGGGACTCGTTTGAAACAAAGACCTTCCTTGCAGGACAGGGAAGGTAGGAGTGAGTCTGAGCAAAGTCCATTAGAAAATCAATCTATTCAGCAGCCTTTTAAAAATTTTATTCAATCAAATGCATTATCAGACACGAAATCGGCATTACTTTTTATTAGAAAGATAGCACATTCTGTTTCAGCCAGAGCTTCCTTATTCAAACCTTGGCTTTGCTATCTGTTATCTATTCTGCCATCCATATCAGCTGTTTAAATCATGAGGAAAAATTAAGTTATTTGAGAGACAAGCACTCTATGATAACTGAAGAATATTCTCCATTGCAGTGATTATTGCTGACTGTGTTAACATGTAAATTCTTTTCTCAAGTCAAGTATAAAACACAACCCTGGAAGCCAGCAATTTAAAAATGGAAAAATCTCGTTACATATTCAAAATGACTAGTCATGGGAATAACCTTTCCCATAACAGAAGCACAGCTAATTTTTCACATCTTCTGATTCTAAGTGGGAATCCACATCTTCAGCCTTGCGTTTACCTGGTGACTTTATTCCTCTTATTTCCCTTATTTGACTTTTTTTTTATTGCAAAGTAATGCATGCTTGCTACAACAAGTAAATCCATCCAAAGATACAGAAAAAAAAATTAGTAATTTTCTAGCCACATTGACAACCCGTATTAAGAGCATGGAAGACATCTTCCTTGTGCACACAAATTCAAGTTGGATCACGATACACATATGGCCTTTGGTTTGGTTTGATTTGGGTTTGCTAAAATAGGGTCATACTAAAAATATACTCTGGAGTTTGGTTTTGACATTTAATATGTCACAGACCACTCCATATCAACACAAATTTATTCAACCAATCTTGTTTTAATGGACTTTTAGGTTCTTTCTTTCTTTTTTTCTTTCTTTCTTTCTTTCTCTCTCTCTCTTCCTTTCTTTCTGTCTTTCTTTCTCTCTTTCTTCCTTTCTTCCTTTCTTTCCTTTTTGTTGTTTTTGTTGTTGTGACAAACAATGCTGAAGAAAAACATCCTTGTAGATCTGCACCTGGGACAGAAGATCCAGAGGTCAACTGCCTCTAGATAGATTCCAAGGAGCATTTCAGGGTCAAATGTATATGCATCATAATTCTTAATAACTATTATCAGGTTACTTTCTTCAAAAAATAAGTACATAAAGTTTGCAACAATACAACATGTATCAAAAATGAATTGAAGCATCTGAGTCCTTTCAATTTGTGCCCTGGAACCTGGGGAGAGTTACTTAACCTCTCAGAGCCCAAAATGGAAATAATGGGTGCATGTGAGTGGTGTTCAATGTACGACAACTGCTGAGGGTATCATTATTGTTATGCTTAGTATCATCATAGTTAATCTGCCATCTTCAAAACTAGTTGAACAGGGGTTTTAAATTATAAGCAATGCCATGTTGAGGTAAAACAAACTAAATCTGTTTGGGGCATCCAGAAAAATAGACGTACCATTGAAACTGTCTTTACAATGTTATAAAAAGTAGTATTGTTTTGAAGGTTTATGTTAGGACAGTTCTATCATGAGTTATTTCTATTCTTGGATTACTCTCCCACATCTTAACTCCTTCCTAAATTCTTGTTACTACTGCCCTTTAAAAAGGGCCTTGAAGCAGTTTTTTCAGGAAACCAATCATGGTTGAGATGCCCATACATTGACCTGCACTACCAGCTTAAACTAACCAGAGTGGTTTGTTTTCTGACAATTTGTGCTCGTCAAGTCTCAAGACCCTAATTAAATCATGGAAGTCATGGAGGCAGGGTGTTGGAGTGGAATAAGCACAGATCCAGACAGCATCCCGGGTGGGGCTCAGCCTTGTCCCTATCAGACTGTGACCTCAGTTTTCAGATTCTCCTTTTCCTCCGCTGTTAGTGGAGGATAAGAATGTCTTCCCCAGCATTCTGGATGTGAATGCTTTAATAGAACATACTCTAAGGAAACTGTCTACAGGTGAGGTTGATGTGACCAATGGCCAAGCTTCAGGAAAACAGAAGTGGGACGTGAGTCAGAAGTCAGCCTCAGTGGGTGTGGGCCGGGCTTGTCTGCACCCTAGCAGAGATGTTCCCAGGAAGGGCTGGGGTCAGGATGGTTCATTGTCTCTCCATCAGCATTTCCAGCATTGTTTCCTGTCCTTCTGTTTTCCCAAATACAGTCACGGAGGAAGACAGAGAGGAGCCATGAGACCAAAAATGCCTTGTAAGCATCCTGTTCATCTGGTTGGTTGCAGCCAGCTCTGCCTGTTTGAGGTCAAGCGTGGAGCCCAGGAAACTCATCCAGAGACTCTGATTCCTTGGATGGTCCTCCCGCAGCTCTCTCTTCACTGGGGATCCCATGCTGTGACCACTTTCTAAGGAGTAGCTCTTTCCTAGAGCTTGGCTGCCCTGTCCCGACTGCCTCTCAGCAGGTGACCTGGAAGCATAGCCCCAAGCCATTAAACTTGATATCATGAAATGGGCCATGGTAAATCATTTATTAGCGTCCCCTCCTGTTTCCCGCCCAGGCCCCCAGGGCATCATCAGGCCTCGGGAAGCCAAGAGCCATCACTCCGCTTGTATCCCTGTTGTAGTTTCTGAGAAAACAGGAAACCTGCTTTGTTGTTGTTGTTACTACACAACAACTTCAGCCTTTTCTGATGTCATGGTGCCTGGAATGGCCTGTGTGTGTCATTCAAGTGGAAAGGACCACTTGGGGGGGGGAGAGAGGAATAATTCCCCCCACCGCCTGTCCCGTCCCTTTCTCTCTCTCCAACAAGACAGTCCTGTTTCACTCACCCAGAACCATACATGCATTCCAGAGATGCAGGTACCCACTCTGAAGGCCAGAAAATCTGGCCATCTTCAGCCTGGGACCCATCCTCCTCAGTCTTGAGGGCCAGGCAGAATTCTGCCATTAGCAAATAATAGCATTACCAATCCTGAAGCAAAAAGGAAAAAAGTCTCTAATACTTTACCTTAGCAGCTGATAATGTAAAACAGGGTGGCATTTGGAGGCCTAGGACGATGCCAGTCTCTAGGGAGAGAAAGGTGTTAACTTCTAATAGCTTTTCAGTAATAGCCAAGCATCTGCAGTCCCCTATAAAAAGGGGGTTTTTAAAAATTAATAGAGCTGTATGTGCTTCACACTGAGGAGAATGCCAGATTAATAAGTGCATTAAGGGCTGCTTTGGATTGGAAATAATTATGGATGATGACAAGGAGCAGAGGGGGCATGGGTGACGCTCACAGGAATGCATTTTAAAAAGCAGTTTAAAGAGCCTTCAGATGTTGGTATTATCCTGCGTGACCAAATTAAGAGCAAATGAGAAAAGTTTATCTGGCATTTTGGAGTATTGAAAGGCTTAGTGTTATAAATTATACAGGATGAGGATAGGAAATGGTGAGTAAATTCAAGTTAAATATTATTGGCAGTTTAAATAGCAACTTCTTTATGAAGCATTAAATATTTTAATTTGGAATTAAAGGTCCAAACCACAACATTCCCCCATTACCAAAAATATTAAAAGATTTTTTCAGTTATTTATTTGCCAGCACAGTAATTAGAAGTTGCCTTGATCAAGAATTAATCTCCACCACGTCCAATTGGAGCTATCAGCGTTGCGTAAATGTGGTTCGTCTGTGCCTGAGAATCGATTTAGAACTCCTAAGACAGGAAATGTCGAAACTCTTCTGATATCTTCATCAGCAATTGGAAGAACCCACTGTGGTTCCAGCCCGGTTTTAATATTCAATCCAGCCTCACATCGGGCCTCCTTCCTGGTGATGTTTCACACAGTGAGAACTGGCCAGAGATAGAAACCAGGAAATCCTGGGTCAGGATTAGACATGTCCAACCAAATGTCAGGTTAGTGAGGGAAAGGAGCTCCTGCCATGGAGGCAGCGCTCCCCAGAGCCCCAAAACTGTAATCATGAACACTCATCTTTCTGATGGATAGGTTGTCATTGCTTTCCTAGAAGGCAATTTGGCAACATTTCATAAAAATCTTTCAAAAGATACACATTTAATCTAGTTTCTAGTAGTTTGTCCTGCTCATATAAGAACACAAAGATGTCTGTCCAAATATATTTATTGCCTCATTACTGATAGTAAAAAAAAAAAAAATTAAGTAACCTAAATGCCAAATAATAGAGAATAGTTTTAACAAGTCACAACATATCCATAAAACACATATCATGTAATTATTTAAATATGATGTTACAGATTCTTGGTTTCCACCTAGAGACAGAAAGAAGTGGAAAGAGCATCATCCCCACTCTTATAAGAAGAAAAAAGTCAAAAATACAAGATTTTTTGAACTCCTCAGAGGGCTGAGGTCATAGGAGAGTCAACTAATTGAAAACTTGAAAAGAAACAGATGCTTAGAGAAAGAGATACAACAGGAACACTCACTTACCTGGGTCAGACCTGCCAGACACCTAAACAGAAAATAGAATGAAGAAGCAGAAATGTATGAAGGCTAAGAATTTTCCAAAATTAATGACAGACACCACACTACAGATCCAGAAAGGTCAGACAACACCAAGAAAGATAAATATAAAACAAAAGACAATCCAAACAAATTACATAAGTATATGGGGTGAGGGGGAATTTCAGAGAAAAAATTCTGAAGTCAACCAGAGGAAAAAACTCCTTAACTGTAGAGAAAAATAGTAATAATTACAGCAGACTTCTTATCAAAACCCACACAAACAGCAGATAATAGAGTGACATCTTCAAAGTGCTGAAAGAAAAAAAGAAACTTTGCCAACCCAGAATTCTACACTTAGCACAAGTATTTTTTTAAAGAATTTATTTATTTATTTGACAGAGAGATCACAAGTAGGCAGAGAGGCAGGCAGAGAGAAAGAGGAGGAAGCAGGCTCTCTGCAGAACAGAGCCCGATGTGGGACTCAATCCCAGGACGCTGAGATCATGACCTGAGTCGAAGGCAGAGGCTTAACCCACTGAGCCACCCAGGTGCCCAGCACAAGTATTTTTTTTAACAGATTTTTTAAAAAGATTTTTTGAAATAATTTTTTAAGTAATCTGTACACCCAACATGGGATTCAGACACACAATCCTGAGAGCAGGAGTCACGTGCTTTACTGACTAAGCCAGCCAGGTGCCCCAGCACAAATATTTTTTAAATGAATAAAGACATTGTCAGGTAAACAGAAACCAAGAGAATTCATTACCAACACACCCACACTAAAAAAATAAAATAAATAAAGAGCTAAAGAAATTTCTTCTGGCAGAAAGAACATGATCAGATATAAACTTGGATCTAAACAAAGAAATGAAGAGCACTGAAAAGAGAAGGTAAAATAGAAAATAGAAGGTAAATAGAAAAGAGAAGGTAAAATTAAACTTATTTTTCTTAATTTTAATTGCTCTAAAAGATAATTGTCTATCTAAAGCAAAAATAGTAGCATGTATTATGTGTTTATTAATATGTAAAAGTAAAATGTATAACAAATGCAGCACAAAGAATTAGAAAGAGGAATTGGGAAAATACTGTCAGAAGTCCTTATACCATTCACAAAATGGTACAATTTGAAGTCAGATACTGATTGGTTAAAAATACATTTTATAAACCCTGAGGCAGCTTCTAAAACAATTGAAAAGAGGTATAAATAATAAATCAACAGGAAAGAAAAATGCTAACATTTTAAAATGTCCAATTAACCTAAGAGAAAGCAGTAAAAAAAAAAAAAAAAAAAGGAAAAAGAACAGATGGAACAAAAGAAACAACTAACAAGATGGTAGATTTTTAACACAAATATATCAATAATTATATTAAATATGAATGATCTAAACACACCAATTAAAAGACAGCAACTGTCAGGTTACATAGAACTTTATCAAAATTAAAAATTTCTGCTCTGCAAAAGATGCTGTTAAGGAAATGAACTTATTGGTCACAGAGTAGGAAAAACATTTGCAAATGATATCTCTGACAAGAGATTTGTACCCAGAGTATGTAAAGAACTTCCAAAATGCAACGGTAGAAAAACAACCCACTTAAAAATGGGTAAAAGATGGAAACAAAAAAAAATTCAAAAAATTATATGAATTGATATTAAAATGATATAAACAAAAGATAAATGAAAAGCTCATCAAAGGTGATGTATAGATGATGAATAAGCATATGAAAAGATGCTCAGCATCTCTAGTCACTAGGGAAATGCAAATTGAAACTATAATGAGTTGGCACTACACATTTATTAGAATGCCTACAATTTAAAAAATTAAAAACTGACAATATCTGGGGTACCTGGATAGCTCACTTGGTTGAGTGGCTGCCTTTGGCTCAGGTCATGATCCCAGAGTCCTGGGATTGAGCCCCAGGTTGACCTCCCTGCTCAGCGTGGAGTCTGCTTTTCCCCCTCCCTCTCTCTACCCCCATCCCTGCTCATGCTTTCTCTCTCAAATAACTAAACAAATCAATCTTTAAAAAAACAAACAAACAAACAAACAAACAAACAAAAACCTGACAATGCCAGGTGCTAGTAAGCTTGCAGAGAACTGCAACTTTCCTACATTGCTGGTGGAAATTCAAAAGGTACAGCCACTGTGGAAAACAGTTTGTCAATTTCTCATAAAAGCTAACCATACATGTAACACGTGACTGAGCAATCCCACACCTAGGTATTTACCTGAGAGAAATAAAAATTTATGCACATACAACCCAAAAGGCCAGCACATAAATGTTTAAAACAGCTTTATTTATAGCTTTCAAAGACTTGAAATAAGCCAGAATTATTTCAAGCAGTAAATAGAAGAAAAAATCAACCTGTGGTACATCCATAAAATGGAATACTACTCTGCAACAAAAAGAAACAAATTATTGATACACACAACAACACAGAGGAATTTTTAAATAGACTTGCTAAGTGATACTAAGTTACGTTCAAAAGGTACCAGAGTGTATTATTCCATTTATATGACATTCTGGACAGAGCAAAAGTATCAAAACAGAAAACAACATGGCTGGTTGCCTACAAAGGAGTCATACAAAGGATTTCCAGGGGTGATGACCTATTCTGTATGCGACTACAGTGATGGATACCTAGCTCCATGAATATGTCAAAAGCCATAGAACTGTGGCCCAGAAAGAGTGAATTTTACTGGATGTAACTTCTAAAAATCAAATGGGAAGGGTGCCCTAAATGAAAGACCAAGTGTAACAAATAAAGGTGACTATATTAAAAATGAATCATATCACCACAACCAAGGGAGCAAGGAAGATAGAACTCACCTTAATCACTTCCCAAATAGTACGCTGATTGGGTAGTTTTAGGCTAAAGACAAAATAATTGTACACAAGGACTATCTTTTCATTACAGTAAGCATTAGCTAATCTAAAACTGCTTTATGTGTGTAGAATAGTTGAATAATTAAGTAAGTGTATTCTAAATAATAAGAGCCAGGTCTCTCGTGTTGGGGAAAGTTATAAAGAAAGAGAGGGGAAAAGCTAGAATGAGCCCTATAGTATTGGGTTAAGATAGCAGATTTCAGGATAAACTCATGGGTGTTTTTAACAAATGAAGATAAAAAGGTGTGTACACTGAATAGTAAACATATATGTATATTTCCATCCATGCGCATTGCAAGAACCCTAGATGCTCTTTGCAACCCTAAACAGAAATGGCCCAAAGCACACAGGAAAGCATGAGGAGATGGTTGGTAAACTATTGACCTTCCTAAAGCAGAGGGGAGAAGCAGAGCAAAGCATTGGTCTGGCCACTTCTTTTATGATAGAATAAAGATGATAAAATATAAATCTGAAGTGTATGTTCAGACCCAAAAAGAAAATTGGAAACTTCTTTCAAATTTTTTACAATCTGAGTCCTCATTTCTAGGAAATAGTGGGTTTTTCCAGAGATTAGTAGTCATTTATTTTACTCACTCTCTTTGGGAAATGATTCTGCTTGCTCAGATTTACAATAAATTTAATTTTAGGCCCAATATTCTGAGATTTTCAAGAGAAAGCAGATGGCAGAGGCAAAGGCGGGGCTTTCCTAGGAGGGGAGGGGAGGGAGGAAGGGGCCAGATGCCACAGTTGGAGTGACTCTCTCATTACATGGCTCCCAAACAGTGGACACAGGCGATGGCCCCTTGGAATTTCAAATCCAACCTCTCGGAGATTTATTTTTCTTTTGAAACAATTTCTGGCAGCTTTTGATCTTCTAAACTGAAAAAAAAAATCAAAGAAATCTGTTTCTCTGGAGTATTAATAGCAAAGGAATTTCTGGATTCTGCAGAGTAGGGAAGGAATATAATAGCATCTCAGTTTTATTCATCTTCAAAGCAAACTAAATATAGTTTTAAAAAAATGGAAGCAGGATACCCTACAGATTTTTGAAGGGATGGAATAAACCTCTTTGCACAAGAAAAGATGACATGAGATTTATCTTGAAGGACATTCGCTGGGCTCTTGTCCATTTAATACCGACCAGGGGGCTGTCAGAGGGGATCTGTACTATACAACAGAAGTAAAAATACCCAATCATTTGGGGAATTTGCATGCTCACCTACTTTCATCAATGTTAGGCACTGCCTCCCTTCCCCTGCTGGGACATTAGCACCGTCCATCCCCCAAGACACAAGGACATTATAGATTTTAGACTTTTGTTATGAGCAAATGTCTATGCAAAGTGCATGAAAACCTGAGCAAGCATCTTCATGTTTGCAGAACCCAAACTCAGTCATTACTGCCCTTATCAGGTTGTAAGCATGGGGGTAGCAGGGGAAGGCATGTTCGTATTTAGCTGGAGTGTAGATGGCTAAGTCAGATACTTCTCTAAGGTGCTAGAGATATGGCAGTGCTTCCAAAGAAACAAATACATAAGCTAATTTCTTTTCTTTTACTTTCTTTTCTTTTCTTTTCTTTTTTTTTTTTTTTTTTTTTTTTTTTAGAGAGAGAGAGAACCTATGCTTTTGGAGGGCTGGGCAGAGAGGCAGTGGGAGAGAGAGAGAATCTGAAGCAGGCTCCACACCCAGCATGGAGCCCGAGGAGGGCTTCCATCTCACGACTGAGATCATGACTTAAGCCAAAATCAAGAGTCAGCAGCTTACCTGACCGTGTCAACAAGGCACCCCCATAAGCTAATTTCTGACTGTGGCTTGCACTGAGAAAAAATAAATTAGATGATATGATGGAGAGTTCTGGGGGGTGGAGACCTAATTTGGAGATGATCTGTCAGAGGAAGAAACTCTGGACTGGGAGCTGAAGGATAAGGGGCCAGCCCTTCAAAGAGCTAGGGAAGGCTGCTCCCATGAAGGGAGCAGTAAGTGCAAAGGCCCTGAGGTCTTAGAGCAGTGCCTCCCATATTCCATATCAGCATTTACCTTTCCCTGAAAACTGTTCCACACCTATAGTGCCCTCATGCAAGCACCCAGATGTCTCTGCCTGATGGCTCTCTGTTGGATGGTGCCTTGGAAAGGATGCAGGTGCAGCCACCAGTCAATGTTCCCTAGGAGTTAATGGGTAAACACCTCAGCTGCCACACCACTAGGATGGTGTGTTCGATGCCGTCTTCCAGAACCCTCTATCAGGACTGAGTTCTGATGCCTTCAACAATAACCTGCTGTAAGGAGACACTCTTAGTTTGCTTTCCTTACCACCTCTGCCATACCTACCCCCTCCACCACTGCTGCTTCCTAGAATCACTGCCCACATCAACTGCCTGCAGCTTTATTTCTAATCTCAGAGCCTCCTTCTAGGGGATCCAGACTAAGACAGGGATAAGGATTTAGCTGATCAGTCAAAGGTAGATTGGCCTTCTAGGATGCCAGGGACAAAGTCATGCAGGGCCGGGAGGGGTCAGTGTCTCTACTTGCTTTATGGCAGGAAGCCTGTCTTCACAGCCCAATGATAAACTACATACAGACAAGGACTGGCGTTGAACTGCTTCTGTGTCCCTATCGATGCCACCTTCCCTTCTCCCGTAGAAACATGAGCTCAGAAGATTTAGAGACCATTTTGTCCAGAGTCAGCTCTATGGGGTCAAGCTCTGTGTTTTGGTCATGTCTGTATCCTTGTAGCCTACAACCATCTGGCACATAATATGTGTCTGATAATTATTTACCAGGTGAATGAATCCTACAAATAAGGAAAACGAGAGTCAGAGAAGGTGAATGATTTGCATCAGATTGATTAGAATTCTGGGTTGATTAGAATACTGGGTCTAGAAGCCAGTCTCTGGCTTCCAAGAGGCTTCCCCTACACTCCGTGCCTCTCCCAACCCAGAGCTGATCTGGTCTGATCCACGATTGTTTGTGATAGACTGATGGTCACCCTCCACCAAGGGACTCTACAAGAATTGGTTGTCACCTGGGACAGTTGCAAGGCCAGGCAGGAGCCCAATTAACAAGTGTAGACTTTGGAGCCAGGTTGGTGGGTTTGGGTCCTGATTCTGACCTCAGCATAAGCTCCTTGACCTTGACCAGAGGCTTTAGTTCTCTGAGTTGCTGGGACAGAGACCAGCTCTTGTTCAGAGTAAAGAGTGAGACGGCAGAATCGGAGAAGGGACTGTCGACTTCTGCATTTTCTGCTGGCTACTTGTCCCTTGGGGAAGCCTAGAAGAGCCAACAGGAGCTTCCCCACAGTTTTCACATATCAATAACCTGAAATATAAATACAAATTAATTTGTAATCAATTGTTACCAGTAAAAGTAATCGACACAAAATATAACTGGTAACTGCTCCAACGGGACAGATTAAAATTTATTATAGATTTGGAATGTTAAAATAGTTCTGATAACATCCGTATCACAGGGTTTGCAGGAGGTAGGGATGACCCGGCAGAGCAAAGAAGAGTTTTAGGGTCATGGAACTCTTCTGTATGACACTGCAATGGGGGAAATGTGCCATTATACTTTCATCCAAACCCATAGAATGTGCAACCCCAAGAGTGACCCCGAATATGAACTGTAGGCTTCAGGTGATGACACACGTCAGCTCACGTTCACAAGCTGTAACAGAGGCACCACGGTGGTGTGGGATGTCCGCAGCTGGGGAGGCTGTGCAGGCGTATGGATGGGGGTTCATGGGAACTCCGTATTTCCCATTCAGTTTTGCTGTGAACCCAAAACTGCCTTAAAAAATAAAAACTAGTTAATTTTTTTTTAATTTATCACAAAACTTCCTCCAGAAAACCCAGACTGGGTAGAAATAACATCCATAAAAGAAAATTCCAACAAGAACTGCCATCATTTGTAAAACTTTGTCAGTGCCAAAAAACTAATCAATGAAGCAAATATCCACCGTAAAACACACCTGGGAAAGAATTGGTACTGACAAAAAATGAAGAAACTCGGGGCCTGTTTAATCATGTTCTAGAGAAAAGTCATCAACCCATTAAATTGGCTTGATGGGAGTCTGCCCTAATCTCTCTGTGTGCATGCATCTGTTTTTGTGTTGTTCAGATTTCTTTTAAAGTTTGTGTTCAAAAAGCTGCAGTCAGAGAATTCTAGGCATCAACCTAGTAATGTCTACATGTCCATGGGGTCACCATGGCAAGGTCACAAGTCCTGTACCCACCATGGCAAGGTCACAAGTCCTGTACCCAGTCCTGCTTGTAGAGGAAACTCATCTGCTTGCTCAAGGATAATTTGCTGAGGTCAGTCTGGAGACCTGGAGTGCCTGCCATTGGATGATTTTGAAATCCCAGTCCCTGCGAGGCCCCGGCTTGAGCAGGAACCCAGACCGGGAGGAGTGCCATGATGAAGCTTAGCAGCAGATGTGGGAACACAGAAGTGGTTCATCTGCTCAGGCAGGGTGCTTGCTGGAGGCTCCCCTGAGGACACGACATCTGAGCAGAGTCCTGAAGGATGCATCTAATGGCTCCAAGATGACAAGGGGCAGAAGGAGCTTTCTCTGCTGGAAGGGGAAAGTCAACAAGCACACTGGGGAGGGCCCAGTGCAGGGCGGGAGGAGGCCAGTGAGGAGGCGAGGCAACTGTGCAGGGGTCAAGAGGAAACTGAGGAAGCGGCGTGGAAAGAGTGCAGTGGAGGGGAGGAGGTAAGATGCAAGGAGGTCGCCAAGGAACCGGTTAATGTCAGTACGTGTTCCTTGTCGTTCCTTGAACCGAGCGCGGAGACGCAGTGGAGGTGAGAGTAGGACAATCATTTTGTTCGCTTGTTTAGAAACATGTTCGCATTGGGACACTTCTAATTTCGTCTTAAGGATTTAACAAAAAGCAACAAAAACAACAACAGCCACAAAACCAGAGAGCTCTTTTGTATTACTAAGACACCCGGAGAGGTGCAGAGAGAGGTTGGCCTCCCCAGGATTGCCCCAGGTTGGGGTCCAAGCCTGTCTTTCCAGCTGAGGCTCAGAGATGGGGTGTTTCCTGGCCCAGGACACACAGCCATGAAGGAAGGCTCCAGAACCCAGCTCAGGGGCTCTTGCAGCTCTGCTCCTCTCTCCACAGCCAGGAGACTGAGGAGTAATGAGGACTTAGCGTTCTTGGCCCCTACTCCTGCCCAGCTGTCCGTTAGGACGAGAACATCATGAACCATGTAAGAGCCTCGCCCCAAGCAGCCGAACTCCCCTGAATCCGCCTGTCCCAACCCCCTGGATCCTGTCCATGCTCCGGCTGGGCAAGTGGCCGGATATGCTGGCTCTCCGCTGCTGGGGACCTCTTACCCTCCTCTGGCAGTCACTCGCCGCTCAGTACCTCCAGATGCACCTGGCCTGGTGCGGAGCTGATAAGAGGATCGAGCGCCCAAATTACCCAATTTGCTGCTGAGACCTGGATTCTAGTGCAGCTGTGTCCTAAGCCAGCCGCGCAGCCTTTGTAAGATCACTTGGCCTCTCTCAACCACAGATTCTTCTTCACAAACTGAAAGTCATACTGTTGCCTCCATCTACATCAAAATGCCAGGCGGATGGAGGGAGGAGGTTAGCAAAGCCACACCATATCCTGAAAACTCGTTCTGGGGATGCAAGGGACCCCCAGTGCCCTGGTGTGTTGCTTCATCTGCTATAAGCAGCAATAACCCCCATTGCCGTCATCAGCAGCCACCTTCCAAACAGCCTGGAGACAGGAAGCAGGGCAGAGTGCAGAGAAAGTGGACGGACAGGACGGAAGGAGCTTCCCTCCTGTTTGTCCCATCAGACCCTCCCTCCCAGCCTCTTCGCTCTTCCGGCGGGCACAACCAGAACAAACTCACTCACCCGTTTCCCAGCCCCCTGTACTTGAGAAGGAACAAACTAAAAACGGCTAGGAGAATGAAAACCAAATACTTAGCAAAAGGGATGAGACAGAAACACTGAAAAGTAGGGGCAAAACTCCACTATTGCAGTCTGGGGACACAGAGGAAAAGTACGGGGGAGCCCGAGGCCATCAGGGCAGAATTGTGGCTGCTCCCAATAGAACCCCAAGCCCCCAAAACATAAAACCAGAGACAAAGTGTAAGATTGAGTACAGGATCCTCCGGTGAGGAATCCATGGCTTTTTAAGATATTCATATCCTTTCAAGTCCGCAATGCTGCCTCTACAACGTATAACCTAAGAAAAAAATCAGATGGGGCACAGAGGCGTGTGCATAAGTTTATTCATGACAGTGTTGTATTTTGAGGGGAAATCTTGGGAAACACTCGAAGGGTCCTACAGAAGCCGATGAGCAAACACAGCCTCTTCTATCCTCAAACCACTTTCCCCAAGGGTTGTAGTATTGGGGCATCAACCATGCCATGGCTTTTCTACAAACAGATTCACTCATTTTACTCAAGTACGTGCATTTTCTTTTAAAAAGAAAGAGAGACAAGAGCCTGGGTGCCTCAGTCAGTTCAGTATCCACCTCTTCATTTTGGCTCAAGTCATGATGGAGCCCCGTGTTGGGTTCCACGCTCGGCGCAGAGTCTGCTCAGGAACTACTCTCCCTCTCCCTCTGTCCTCGTCCATCCCCCCATGCTCCCTCGCTCCCTAAAATACAGAAATAAATCTTTAAAAAAAATAAGGGAGGAAGGAAGAGCATATTGCCCTAAATCGAATATGAGTGTCTGTTAGCATCAATAGAAAGTAACAGTACTAGGAATCATAATGCAAGCAAAATCATGTTATTAAAATCTGGCTAGCTAAGATTGCCTGTTTAAGGCTGTGAGCTTGAGGGCTGCTTACTAAAAAAGTAAGAAAGGCAGGGAAGAAGGAACAGATCAGGGAGGTTGGGAAGGGAAACCATCGAGAAAGCAGGGGAGACATTAGAAGTTCTCCAGAGAGTGCCAAAAATATCCTCACATCAAACTGGGACTTTACCCTTGATGGAAACAGGAGGGATGAAGTATAACTGAAATTCATGATTTACTGTCCCTCTCCGTGAGTTAGTATTATTTGGGATTTGCTCTAGAAAACAAGTTTCTGAAACAACCACCAAATGAAAAGTATTCTTCTGGTTTGGCTCCTGGTTCCCACAAAACAACCATAAAAATACATTATATGTTAATAATTTAAAAAATAGTAATAAATAAAAGGACATGTGGGGCCTGCCAGAGAAACCTGCTGATAGACCAGATGACCCCAGGGAGCCAAGGTCCCTTCCATTAGGTGCGGTACTGCCGTTATGTCTGCATAAGAAAATCTCTGTCGCTTTTTTTTTTAAACCAATGCACACCACTGAAGGATGCAGGGGTAAAATGACGAGATAACAGGATTTGTCTTAAAATATTTCTACAAAAGAAAAAATAAAATAAATAAGAGATAGGCAAAGCAAATGTGGAAAATCTTGAGAAGTGTTGAACCCTGGGGATGGGTAACTGAGGATTCCTTGTACTAACTTCTCTCCTTCGAGGTGGTTAATAAATTTGCATAGTAAAAGGTAAACATCACAGATAAAAACAGGAACACCCCTGATCATGGGCCACCTTGGCTTTCAAAGCCCATGTCATTTGGAGGAGCTCAAGGACTGTCATCTGAGAGTCAAACCCCCTATTTCTGTGCACTTTCTTGAACATTTTATGCATAGGAAATTTGACCATTTTAAATTACTGTGAGACTATAAAAATAAATAAAAATAATGATGGAAATCCATACGTAATGACGGGGATGTTGTCCAAGAAAGATGGCTGAGTGGGAAAACAGGCAACAGAAGAGTGTGTCTGGCCAGATCCCATTTATGTAACACCATAAAGGCAAATCCCCCATGAGTCTCTGGGCATAGAGAGAGTCTGGAAGCCAGGACGCTAGAGTACTTATCTCAGGGTGGGGAGGTTCTGTTTTCCTTTGCTTTTATCTTTACACTTGTCTGTATGGTGAAAAATTTTATTTTTTACCAACACAGAGATACCTTTCTTATAATTGGGTGAAAGGCTATTATCATTCTGAGGAAAAAAGGAGAAATCCAAAAACACTTCTAGCTATATAATGAAATTATTTAAATATAAATAAGGCTACTTAACAGAAAATTAAATTTCCATTATTACTCCTGTTGCCTGTGACACTGCACACTCGCTGTCAGTGTCTGGCGATGGTGCTAGAACAGGACTCTGGTAAGCTGATCTCAGCACAGGGACGTGAGCAAGTTGTAGGGAAAAGTGTCGGTTTCCTTGACTTCACCCCCTCACTCAGGACGTGCCCCCCTACCTGGAGTGCTGCCTTGGCTCTTCTGTCCCCCTCCCTCGAGGTTCAGCTCCAGGAGGCTGCACGGAAGGCCCCAGTGCACCTCTCCTCATGCAGTCCCATTTCTCCCTTGGCAGATGACCATGTCCAATGCCTCAGTGGGCGTCAGTCTCCTGTCCACAGTGTCTGAGAGCCGGGACCCCATCAGAGTGGGCAGCAACCCACATCTGCTCCCTGTCCCTGCTCTTGTCAGGTGGACCTGGAGAAGTCATTTTAACCTCTTAAGGCCCCAGTTGCTTCAGCTATAAAATGAGAATAAATGGACTTAATAACTATGTGCCTCAATGCAAAATTAAATGAAATAACATAGCAAGAGAGTCGGGAATATATAAGCCATTCAACAATGAAATTATTTAAATATTGATATAAGGCTACTTAACAGAAAATTAAATTTAACATAAAATTTATGTACTATGTAAATGTTTATTAGTAATGCTGAGGACAGTCTGAAGGACTTAAATGTCTTTCAAACATCAGTGAATCAATATTCATTCTGATATTTTCAACAATTTCCTAAGGAAGTAATGAGAAGTTTGTACAAGAATGCATGAACAGAGGAACAAGATGGCGGAAGAGTAGGAAACCGAAATATCATCAGGTCACAGGAGTTCAACTAGATAGTTATCGAACCCTCTGAACACCTACAAACTCAACCGTAGAGAGAAGAGAAGAAGAGCAGCAATTCTAGGAACAGAAAAGTGACCACTTTCTGGAAGGTAGGACGGGTGGAGAAGTGAATCTGAAGCAACAGTAAGATAGACCACGGGTGGGGCTGGGGTGGGGGGGGGTCCAGGCAAGAAGTAGAGCAATGGAGCTAAAAACAGAACTCTTAGAAGTCTGCTCCACTGAGGGACATTGCTCCAGGGGCTAAGGGGCAGTGGGGGTGGGGAGCCCTTACAGGGACAGTATGGTCTCAGAACCTGAAGGGACACAAAAAAGACCAGGGTTGTCTGAGTGTAGCAGAGCCCCCAGGTATCGAGTAGGGAAGCCAGCTACACAGACGGAGCTGAGAAGTGAATTCTCAGCTCAGGGTTACCTTAAACTGAGATCCATGGCACAGTCAAGCCACTGCTCTTCAAGCAGGGACCACACAAGTGGCAGATCTGAGGAGACTCACCTTCCTCCTCCAGGAGGAGTGGTGCAGGAATGCACGGCAGGAATCTGCTGGGTTTGGAGACTCCAAATGGGACTGTATGTCAGAGATAGAAATGCTTGGTCACAGGCTGGGGGAGCTCAGAGTGCAGCCGGAGACCAGGGAGACAGGAGTGATTGACTGCTTTTCTCTGAGGGCGCACTGAGAAGTGGGACCCAAGCTCTCGGCTCCTCCAGGCTAGAGATTGGGAGACTGCCATCTTCATTCCCATCCTCCAAAGCCATACAGAAAGCATTCAGGAAACAAAAGCTCCAAGAGCGAACCCAAGCAGATTCCTTAGCCTGGCCTCTGGCAAGAGCAGTACAGTTCCGCCTCGCGCAAAGACATTTGAGAATCACTGCAACAGGGCCCTCCCCCAGAAGATCAGCAAAAACATCCAGCCAAGACCAAATTCACTATTCAAGGAGAACTGTAGAATTCCAGAGCTAGGGGAAAGCAACACATGGAATTCATGGCTTTTTTCCCATGATCCTTTAGTCTTTCAAAGTTAAATTTTTTTAATTTTATTTTTTTTATTCTATTTTTTTAAATTTTTCCTCTTTCCTATCTTAACGTTTTTCAACTACTTTATATCAATACTTTTTTTAAAATGTTTTTTTAAATTTTCATTGGTATAGCCGTATTTTAACCCTTCATTGTATTTAACCTTATTTTTT
This sequence comes from Lontra canadensis, assembly GCF_010015895.1. Classification (NCBI taxonomy): domain Eukaryota; kingdom Metazoa; phylum Chordata; class Mammalia; order Carnivora; family Mustelidae; genus Lontra; species Lontra canadensis. The sequence continues at coordinate 3,012,218 of NW_022630997.1, forward strand.
TTGTATACCTATAGGTTTTTTTTTTTTCTTTTAAAATTTTGGAATACAGTTTCTTCTAACAGATCAAAATATACCCTAAATCTAGTGCATGGCTTCACTCTAGTCTTCAGCCTGATCACATTTTGCCTCTTTTTTTTTTCTCTTTTCAACAATTCTTAATCTCCTCAATTCCTTTCTTAGAATCTGTTTTAATTTTTGTCTTTACAGTCATATTCCATCTCCTCATCATGTTCACCCTTATTTTTTATATATATAATTTTTTCTCCCTTTAAAATTTTGTGAGGTAGTTTCTTTTTTCTTTTTAAATTTTTAGTCAAGATTTTTAAAAAGATTTTATTTATTTATTTATTCATTTGACAGAGATCACAAATAGGCAGAGAGGCAGGCAGAGAGAGAGGAGGACGCAGGCTCCCCATTGAGCAGAGTGCCCGATGTGGGGCTCGATCCCAAGACCCTGAGATCATGACCTGAACCGAAGGCAGAGGCTTTAACCCACTGAGCCACCCAGGTGCCCTGAGGTAGTTTCTTCTAACAGACCAAAATACACCCAAAATCAAGTGTGGGTCTCTGTTCATTCATTGACCTTTCCCTATCCCCCTTTACTTCCCCCTTTCAAATCTCCCCAGTTTTGGGTCTCTCCTGATTTGGTTAGCGTATATTTTTTCTGGGGTCTTTGCCACCCTTTTATTATTTCATTCTCTCATTCATATATTCTTATCTGGATAAAATGACAAGGCAGAAAAACTCACCACAGAAAAAAGAACAAGAGGCAGTACCAATGGCTAGGAACCTAATCAATACAGACATTAATAATATGTCAGAACTAGAATTCAGAATGATGATTATCAGGGTGCTAGCCGGGCTTGAAAAAAGCATGGAAGATATTAGAGAATCCCTTTCTGGAGAAATAAAAGCCCTTTCTGGAGAAACAAAAGAACTAAAATCTAACCAAGTTGAAATCAAAAAAGCTATTAATGAGGTGCAATCAAAAATGGAGGCTCTGACCACTAGGATAAGTGAGGCAGAAGATGAAATGATGGAGAATAAAGAAGCTGAGCAAAAGAGAGACAAAAAACTTCTGGACCATGAGGGGAGAATTCAAGAGATAAGTGATACCATAAGATGAAATAATATTAGAATAATTTGGATCCCAGAAGAAGAAGAAAGAGAGGGGAGCAGAAGGTATATTGGAGCAAAGTATAGCAGAGAATTTCCCTAATTTGGTGAAGGGAACAAGCATCAAAATCCAGGAAGCACAGAGAATTCCCCTCAAAATCAATAAAAATAGATCAACACCCCATCATCTAATAGTAAAACTTACAAGTGTCAGTGACAAAGAAAATCCTGAAAGCAGCTAGGGACAAGAGATCTGTAACATGCAATGGTAGAAATATTAAACTGGCAACAGACCTATCCACAGAGACCTGGCAGACCAGAAAGGGCTGGCAGGATACATTTGGAAAACTAAACAAGAAAAATATGCCACAAAGAATACTATATCCAGCTAGGCTTTCATTGGAAATAGATGGAGAGATAAAAAGCTTCCAGGACAAACAAAAACTAAAAGAATTTGTAACACCAAACCAGCCCTACAGGAAATATTGAAAGGGGTCTTTTAAGCAAAGAGAGAGCCTAAAAGTAACAGACCAGAAAGGAAGAAACAATATACAATAACAATCCCTTACAGGCAATACAATGGCACTAAATTCATATCTTTCAATAGTTACCTTGAATGTAAATGGGCTAAGTGCCCCAATCAAAGACACAGGGTATCAGAATGGATTTAAAAAAAAGACTCATTGATATGCTGTCTACAAGAAACTCATTTTAGGGGCTCCTGGGTGTCTCAGAGGGTTAAGCTTCTGCCTTTAGCTCAGGTCATGGTCTCAGGGTCCTGGGATTGAGCCCAACATTGGGCTCTCTGCTCAGCAGGGAGCCTGCTTCCCTCTCTGTCTCTGCCTGCCTCTCTGCCTACTTGTGAGCGCGCTCTCTCTCTCTCTGTCAAATAAATAAATAAAATCTTAAAAAAAAAAAAAAAGGAAACTCATTTTAGACCCAAAGTCACCTCCAGATTTAAAGCGAGGTGGTGTAAAACAATTTACTGTGCTAATGGACATCAAAAGAAAGCTGGGGTGACAATCTCCATATCAGATAAATTAGATTTTAAGCCAAAGACTAGAATAAGAGAGGAGGAAGGACACTATATCATACTTAAAAGGTCTGCACTGGGTCTCCTTGGACCAGCCTGGAAGGCCAGCCACTGCCCATAGCACAGGCAGGGAAGCACAAGGCCAGAAGGTCCAGATGACCTGCTCCCAGTCCCAGCATGTGGAACCTGGGCCGAGGGTGCTCCCCCAGCAGAGGAGGAGCTGGGCCCAGGGATTTCTAACAGGATATCTAACAATTTTAAATACCTATGCCCCTAACATGGGAGCAGCCAACTATATAAACCAATTAATAACAAAATCAAAGAAACACATCAACAATAATACAGTAACAGTAGGGGACTTTAACATCCCCTCACCGAAATGGACAGATCATCTAAGCAAAAGATCTATAAGGAAATAAAGACTTTAAATGACACACTGAACCAAATGGACATCACAGATGTATTTAGAACATTCCATCCCAAAACAACAGAATACACATTTTTCTCCAGTGCACATAGAACATTCTTCAGAATAGAACACATCCTGGGTCACAAATCAGGTCTCAACCAGTACCAAATGATTAGGATCATTCCCTGCATATTTTCAGACCACAATGCTCTAAAGCTAGAACTCAATCACAGAAGAAATTTGGAAAGAACTCAAATACATGGATGTTAAAGAGCATCCTACTAAAGAATGAATGGGTCAACCAGGAAATTAAAGAAAAATTTTTAAAAATCACAAAAACAAATGAAAATGAAAACACAACTGTTCAAAATTTTTGGGACACAGAAAAGGTGGTCCTGAGAAGAAAGTATATAGCAATACAAACCTTTCTCAAGAAACAAGAAAGTTCTCAAGTACACAACTTAACCCTACACCTAGAGGATCTGGAGAAAGAACAGCAAAGAAAGTCTAAACCCAGAAGGAGAAGAGAAATAATAAAGATCAAACTGAAATCAATGAAATAGAAACCAAAAGAACAGTAGAACAAATCAATGAAACTAGGAACTGGTCCTTTGAAAGAATTAATAAGATTGATAAACCCCTGGCCAGATTTATCAAAAAGAAAAGAGAACGGACCCAAATTAATAAAATCATGAATGAAAGAGGAGTGATCACAACAAATACCAAAGAAATACAAACAATTATAAGAACACACTATGAGCAACAATACACCAGCAAATATGACAATCTGGAAGAAATGGATGCATTCCTAGAGACATATAAACTACCAAAACTGAACCAGGGAGAAATAGAAAACCTGAACAGACCCACCATAACCAATAAAGAGATCGAAGCAGCCATCAAAAATCTCCCAACAAACAAGAGCCCAGGGCCAGACTGCTTCCCAGAAGAATTTTACCAAGCATTTAAAGACGAATTAATACCTTTTCTCCTGAAACTGCTCCAAAAAATAGAAATGGAAGGAAGACTTTGAAACTCATTTTATGAAGCCAGCATTACCTTGATCCCAAAACCAGACAAAGACCCCATCAAAAAGGAGAATTGCAGACCAATATCCTTGATGAACACAGATGCAAAAATTCTCACTAAAATACTAGCCAATAGGATCCAACAGTACATTAAAAGAGTTATTCACCACAACCAAGTGAGATTTATTCTTGGGCTGCAAGGTTGGTTCAACATCTGCAAATCAATCAATGTGATACAAAACATTAATTAAAAAAATAACAAGAACCATATGATACTCTCAATAGATGCTGAAAAAGCATTTGACAAAATACAGCATCATTTCTTTTCTTTTCTTTTCCTTTTTTTAATATTTTATTTATTTATTTGACAGAGAGAGATCACAAGTAGAAAGAGAGACAGGCAGAGAGAGGAGAGAGAGAGAGAGAGAGAGAGAGAGAGAGAGAGGGAAGCAGGCTCCCTGTTGAGCAGAGAGCCTGATGCGGGACTCAATCCCAGGACCCTGAGATCATGACCTGAGCCGAAGGCAGCAGCTTAACCCACTGAGCCACCCAGGCACCCCAGTACAGCATCATTTCTTGATCAAAATTCTTTGAAGTGTAGGGATAGAGGGTACATACCTCAGTATTATAAAAGCCATCTATGAAAAACCCACAGTGAATATCATTCTCAACAAAAAAAAACTGACAGCTTTTCCCCGAAGGTCAGGAACATGGCAGGGCTGTCCACTATCATCACTGCTATTCAGTATAGTTCTAGAAGTTCTAGCCTCAGCAATAAGACTACAAAAAGAAATAAAAGGCATCTGAATCAACAAAAAAGAAGTCAAACTCTCACTCTTTGCAGATGATATGATACTTTATGTGGAAAACCCAAAAGACTCCACTCCAAAACTGCTAGACCTCATACAGGAATTCAGTAAAGTGCCAGGATATAAAATCAATGCACAGAAATCAATTGCATTTCTATACACCAACAGCAAGACAGAAGAAAGAGAAATTAAGGAGTCAATCCCATTTCTGTTGCACCCAAAACCATATGATACCTAGGAATAAACCTAACCAAAGATTCAAAGAATCTGTACTCAGAAAACTATAAAGTACTCATGAAAGAAATTGAGGAAGACACAAAGAAATAGGGAAATATTCCATGATCATGGATTTGGAAGAACAAATATTGGGAAAATGTCTATGCTACCTAAAGCAATCTACACATTTAATGCAATCCCTATCAAAATACCATCTTTTTTTTTTCAAAGAAATGGAACAAATAATCCTAAAATTTATATGGAATCAGAAGGGACCCTGAATAGCCAGAGGCATGTTGAAAAAGAAAACCAAAGTTGGTGACATCACAATTCCAGACTTCAAGCTCTATTACAAAGCTGTAATCATCAATACAGTATGGCACAAAAACAAACACATAGATCAATGGAACAGAATAGAGAGCCCAGAAATGGACCTTTAACTCTATGGCCAACTAATCTTTGACAAAGCAGGAAAGAATGTCCAATGGAAAAAAGACAGTCACTTCAACAAATGGTGTTGTGAAAATTGGACAGCCACATGCAGAAAAATGAAACTGGACCATTTCCTTACACCACACACAAAAATAGACTCAAAATAGATGAAAGACCGGGACGCCTGGGTGGCTCAGTGGGTTAAAGCCTCTGCTTTCAGCTCAGGTCATGATCCCAGGGTTCTGGGATCAAGCCCCACATTGGGCTCTCTGCTCAGCAGGGAACCTGCTTCCCCCTCTCTCTCTGCCTGCCTCTCTGCCTACTTGTGATCTCTGTCAAATAAATAAATAAAATCTTAAAAAAAAATAGATGAAAGACCTTAATGTGAGACAGGAATCCATCAAAATTCTTGAGGAGAACCCGGGCAGCAAACTCTTCGACCTCAGCCACAGCAACTTCTTCCTAGATATATGGCCAAAGGCAAGGGATGCTAGGGCAAAAATGAACTACTGGGACTTCATCAAGATCAAAAGCTTTTGCACAACAAAGGAAACAGTCAACAAAACCAAAAGACAACTGACAGAATGGGAGAAGATATTCACAAATGACATATCAGATAAAGGGCTAGTATCAAAACCTAAAAGAACTTATCAAACTCAACACCCAAAGAACAAATAATCCAATCAAGAAATGGGCAGAAGATATGAACAGACATCTCTGCAAAGAAGACATCCAGATGGCCAACAGAGTCATGAAAAACTGCTCAGCATAAATCAGAATCAAGGAAATACAAATCAAAACCACAGTGAGATAGCACCTCACACCAGTCAGAATGGCTAAAATTAACAAGTCAGGAAACGACGGATGTTGGTGAGGATGTGGAAAAAGGGGAACCCTCCTACACTGTTGGTGAGAATGCAAACTGGTGCAGCCACTCTGGAAAACAGCATGGAGGTTCCTCAAAAAGTTGAAAATAGAGCTACCCTATGACCCAGTAATTGCACTACTGGATATTTACCCTAAAGATACAAATGTAGTGATCCAAAGGGACACGTGCACCCGAATGTTTATAGCAGCAATGTGCACAATAGCCAAACCATGGAAAGAACCTAGATAATGTCCATCAACAGATGCATGGATAAAGAAGATATGATATTGAGATATATATATATATATGCCATGAAAAAAAACTGAACTTGCCATTTGCAACGATGTGCATGGAACTAGAGGGTATTATGCTGAGCGAAAGAAGTCAATCAGAGAAAGACAATTATCATATGATCTCTCTGATATGAGGAATTTGAAAGGCAGGGCGGGGGGTAGTGGGGGTTAGGGAGGGAAAAAATGAAACAAGGTAGGATCGGGAGGGAAACAAACCATAAGAGACTCTTAATCTCACAAAACAAGCTAAGGGTTGCCAGGGGGTGGGAGGGTAAGGAGAGGGTGTTAAGGTTACGGACACTGGGGAGGCTATGTGCTGGGGTGAGAGCTATGCAATGTGTAAGACTGATGATTCACAGACCTGTACCCCTGGGGGCAAATAATACATTATATGTTAATAGAAAAAAAGAAGGCATAAACAAAGATGTTCCTAGTGTATAAGGGTAACCATGAGAAACTCCTCATATGCCTGATCGGGCAGCTATGAAAGATGAGAAATACAATGAGTGAATCGTTTAGGATAAATCGCCAAATTTAAAAATCTAGCTCCAGAAGAGTGGAATTTATTTTTATAAGAAAGGTAAATGTATATGTGTATATATGTGTATATTATATATTTATATCCATACATATTATACATAGACATCTACAGAGAGAGAGGCAGAAAGATCCAAAAATCCTCTAGAGAGAATCACTCCAAAAATGATTATTATGGTTTACTCTGGATTAAGGGATTACAGGGGACTTTTTGTTTTTTCTGTCTTTCCACGTATCTGAATTTTCTAAATACTTCAGAAAATAGTATAGATTACTTATGTGACATTTCTAAGTTATTTTTTAACCATTCCCCCCAACTCCCCACCAATGTTCCTATCCAGGAGTTAATGATAAAAGGCTGTTCCCAGGCCCCAACCTCAGGCTGCCAGGGCCTCCAGAGTCATCCAACTGCCCCCCACCCATGGACCGTCAGTGTCTACATGGAAGAGCCTGGTGTGATTTTCACCAACAAACGGACACGGTGGGTGAACATTAGCCAGCTGTGGGCAGAGAAACTGCCTCCCAGGAGGCTCACACAGGAACCATGGCCTTGGGAATAAATAAGAACACTCTCAAATTAATTCCCTGAAGGGAGGGTCAGTTAGAGAATTTAGCATCTAGGAATCATCCCCTCCTCCAGCAGGTAACTTGAGACACTGGATTAGAAGGTCCAGGAAGGGGAATAGCAGATGGGAGGGGATAAGGTTGGAGGGCTGGGCCCATTCCCTCCTGTTACTCACCCTCTCCCCGACCCCCTGTGCCCCCTACCCCTCCCCACCCCACTCCCAGCTCGCTGTGAGCTCCTCCTCATTCTGTGCCTCAGCCCCAGTCGCCACTGTACAATTGTCCTATCTCCAAAAACTCCACGACCCTTTCAGAGTCTTCCAGATAGATGACACTATAAAATGTTAAAGGCAAAAGTATCATTTGGAGCAAACTGGTTCAAAGAGATTGATCAATGTGTTCCAAATCTCCCATCTAGTAGGTCTGGAAGCCAAGAAAAGAACTCGTAAGCCTTTCCTCCTAGGTCAAGGTGACTCTGTCCTCACCGTTCCACTTCCCGCCATTGGCTGAGAGAAAGCCTCATGATGCACTTAAGGACAAGAACTCCAAAGCTGAATTTCCACCTTCAAATTCCAGCTCTGACACATACCACTTATGGGGTGCCCCAGTTTTGTCATCGGGAAAATGGGGACAATAAGAGCGACTACATTATGAGTTTGCGTAACTATTAGATGAGTTAAAGCCTATTTATTTAGAACAGGGCCTGGCAGATGGTCCGTGTTATGTAAGAATTTGCTATTTTGATCATTTTGTCAGCCAATCAGTTGTATCTATGAGAAGTCAGAAAAGGGCAGAGACAGACCAAGTGATTCAGCAAAGAAAGCCCAGAAACTCTTCAGAAAAGCTCAGCAGCACCTCCCTCTTCTTTGGGAACAGGGTGAGGCCCAGGCCATTTACCACCCATCCCTGAAGTAGTCATGAAACCAACACGACAGTGTTCAGAAACAGATGACCACATATACGGCCACCTTGTTTACAATAAAGGTGCATCTGAAATGCTCAGAGAAAAGACGGCCAGACTGGACGTCTGCATGGAAAAGAAGCGAACGGAAACTCCAACCTCATGCCATACATACAGGCTGATCCCAAATAAAATACAGACCTAAATGTGCAAGTTAAACAATGACGCTTCTAGAAGATAGCATAAGAGAATATCCTCATAGCCTTAGGATAGGCAAAAGTTTCTTACCTAGGTACAAAAAGCAATCATCATAAGGGAAAGATTTGATAAATTGGATTTGGTTAAAATTAAGAATTTCTCAACAATTAAAAAAATCAAAACTTTTAGAAGTAGGAAGTAATATTCAAAAGGAAATAACTCTTAAGGTAATTCATGGTCTTATATCATTGTTAGCATCTATTAACATGTAGCTAACTTACTCAAAAAAATTTAAGACCTTCTGTTCAACAAAGACTCGTGAAGAAAATGAGAAAGCAATCCTAAGAAACTCACATCCAAAATATGTAAGTAACTCCTAGAACTCAATGAGAAAAATATCAGTAACTCAACAGAAAAAGGTCAAAAGATTTAAAAGAGCAATTCACAAAAAAATGACCAACATTTAAGAGAAAATGTTCAGCGGTACCTGGATGGCTCAGTAACACATGACTCTTGATCTCAGGGTTGTGGGTTCAAACCCCATGTTGGGTGTAGAGATTGCTTAAAAATAAACCATCTTATCTTTGCTCAGTGGCTAGTTGGGTGGCTCAGTTGGTTAAGCGTCCAACTCTTGATTTCCGCTCAGGTCATGACCTCCTGGTTGTGAGACTGAGCCCCACATCGGGCTCTGTGCTGAGTGTCCCTCTTCCTCTGCCCCCACCCTCGTGCGTGTGCATGTGCCTCTCTCTCCAAACAAACAAGTAAATAATAAAGTGCTTTTTAAAAAAATAATAAAATAAAAAAATAAAATAAGATCTTTAAAAAATTAAATTTAATGTAAAAAAACTGAAGTTTTTTTTTAAAATGTTCAGCATAGATAACTGTGGAAATGCTTATCAGAATCACACTGATACACCATCACATATGCACCAGAAGAGTTTAAGAAAAGATAATACGAAGTCTTGAGAAGGATGTGGAGCAACTGGAACTTTCTCTCCTACGCTACCAATGGGAATATAAATTGGTACAAGTACAGTGGGGAAAGAATTGGCAGGAATTTCTATAGTTGAACATACATATAACCTTAAAGTCAAGCAGTTCTACTCCTGGGTATATACTCAATCAACACGTGTCCATGTGTGCTCCAAAATACAAGGACGTTCACTGCAGCATTATTCCTAATTGACCCCAACTGGAAAGGACCTAAATACACCTCATCAGTACAAGAGATACATACATTGACTAGAAGCCATGAAACCCAATATAGATCATGGTGCGGATGCCCCAGAAAGTGGACCATGCGGACAAACAGAGAGTTCTGGAACAATACAGCCACCCCCAGGCAGAAAACAATGGAGCAGGGAGAGGCTAACTGACCTGGGGACCCTACAAGGTCTCCTTCTTGCCAAAACTTCTGGGTCTGGGAGTTTTGTCATCTGACAGCCCTGACAAGGCACCTTCAATCCCCTCTGCATCCTGGACATGTGCCCCTCCAGGGAACTCGACAAAACTCTTGGCAGAGCTTGTCAAAACAAGGAACAATGAGGCAGGCATGGGATGTGAGGGGTGTGTGTGTGTGTGTGTGTGTGTGTGTGTGCACGTGCACCCGCGTGTTAGAGGTAGCTACTACTGTGTGTCATTAACATTCAAATGTTAGTTGATATTAAAAAGTAAGCCCAGAAACCAGGAGACAGAGAGAAGCAGCCAGACTGAGAAGGTCTTCCCACCTGGATATGTGGCCCTTCCGTGGTGCCTTTGGGGTGGCGAGGCCACTCACCTGGGAGAGGGATGGGGCTGTGCAGTGTTGCTTGACCCCTTGATTTGATCTGAGCCAAGGTCATATCATACCCAGAACCAGGGAAGTAGAACAGTTGGAGGCTCACGGTCACGAGTTCAAATCTTGGCTCAGTTGGAGGCTCACAGTCATGAGTTCAAATCTTGGGTCTGCCGCTCACCAGGTGTGGAACTTTGGGCAAATTATTCAAGTCCTCTAAGGCTTAGTTTCCTCCTGGACAAGTCCAGGATGCATGCCTACCACTCCCGTTCCTGTGCAGCATGCAGAGGAAGGGCACCTGAGGACAGCATCTCACACTCATTTGAGGTTTCCTGGATGCCAAGGACTGTGCTTTCACATATCGTGCCATTTAATTCTTGCCTCTAGTGGTTCTAGAACACACTTCTTTAACAGATGAGATGCCACGTTCTAATCTAATCATCTCAGTCACACAGCTCAAGGTAGGATTTGGGCTCAGCTTTGACCTCCAGCCCTCAGGCTCCGAGCCACTGCCCTACACATTTCCCTCCAATATGCGGGGTGGGGGCTGCTATTTTATTATTAATCACATTTGCATTTCATCAACTTGAATAATCATCAACCCCTGTGATTTGGACACAGACTGAGAGCCTGATGGGAAGACGAGCTCCCCGGACAACAGCAGAGAGATGGACGCAAGCATGTGGTCTTTGTTGTGCTGCGTGGAGACAGGGCCAAGGGGCCCTCCGCTCCAGGGAGTCCTCTCCCACCCCTTCCCACACCGGCAGGTCTGTCTGCTCCCCAGGACCAACTGCCATCTCCTGAGGGTAAGTCATCCCAGCCAACCCCTGGCCCCAGGTTAGGAATTTGGGTGTTCTTTGGGGTATAGATGATCCTTTCAACTCCTTCGGGGACATTAATAAATGTTTGTAATTGTTAGATTTTAATCTCCATTTTAAGAAAAATGCAGTAACACGCACGCCTGCCTTCGCACATGGATGCCTGTTGCCAAGATTCTGGTCTGTGCTGTAATCATCTCCCAGCTGAACGGCTGTAATTTGCTCTTGGCTCGTCCTCCCTCATCTATCACATCATTTGTCCTCGTCAAAATTTAGCCTCCCATTTGGCATCGACACTTCCTGGGCCTCCGAGTTCCCACAAGACCACCAGTTACCCCCTGCCTTCCCACCTGTTGGGCTCAGAGGTCCCCAACTGTGGCCCCAATCTCAAGGACTTCTATCAGAGTCCCCCTCAACCCCAAAGAGACACTCAACCAGCCGACCTCAGTACTTCCCACACCCCAGGGTCACTAAGTGATCAGTGATGTCACCCGGTCACCCTGCACAGTTTTTCCACCATCCACTCCTCAAACCACCCTCTTCCTGCCTTCCCAATAGAAACATCAGGCAGATTCACTCTCCCCTCGCCGGAGACATTCCCAGCGTGCTCGAACTCCCTGGGCCTGCCTCTTATTTCAGCAACAGTGTAAGCGTGAAAGCAAGATCCACGGCTGAAAATACTGCTTACCTAAGCAATAAGTCCTAGCATCTTACATCATTCCCTGCGTCTCACGCCTCACTCCTCTGCAGACTGTGGGTCCCATCTCTCAGGCGTGCTCCAGGGTAAGAATAAGGGAGGTTCTGTCTATTGTTTTGTTTTACCGAAGAGACATAACATTTTCCTTCACAGATCCAGTGCTTCTTGCTTTTGTGTGTTTAGCATTAGCTCCTGCCTGTCTTTATTTCTGGTGACCCAATGTAAACAGCTAGCTAGGACAGCCATAAACATTGTCATGAACTTGGTCGCTTCAAATAGGAATTTATTCCCTCACAGTTCTGGAAGCCCAAAGTCCAAAATCAAAGTGTCATCAGGGTCTGCTTTCTCCAAAGACTCTAGAAGAGACCCCTCCTTTGTTTCTCCCAGCTTCTGGTGGCTCCTGGCATCCCGGCTCGTAGCTACATTGCTCCAGTCCCTGCCCCTGTCTTCACATGGTGAGGACACTAGTCATTGGATTTAGAGCTCATACAAAATCTAGGATGATTTCCTCTCGAGATCCTTAACTAATTACATCTGTGAGAACCCGATTTCCAAAGAAGCTCATATCCCATGTAGATTCATATTTTGGTGGGGGTATTACTCAACCTGCCACGAAAGGATGTGGAAGGATCTGGCGCTTCTCTCCCCAGATCCCGGTTCTTGAAGGTGCATACCTTCCCTGTCCTTCTCCGCACACAGCTGCATCATTTCTCTCTGGTTAGTTAGAAAATATTTCTCAAGCTACTAGGGTGTTATGCTTAAGTTGCAATTGGTGTCAAAGGAGCAGCTGCTTGTCAGTCTCCCAATCTGTGAAATGGGACCAGCAATGGCTCCTCTTGGAGGTTCTTGTGAAAAGTAAAGAGCAAACCAAAGGGAGGCATCTGGTGTCGAGTGCCAGCCCCTGGGAGATGCTCCCTCTGGGGGCGCTCAGCCCCCACCTCAAGTTCTCAGGCTCAGCATCCTGGGTACATCTAAGTAACCCCTGAACAGAAGGTAGAGCAGAGCAGGAAAACCAGGTGTGACCACACTTCACTTGAAAGGTGAGGAAGAAGCAGAAAACCACAGCTGAGTGACCACTGGATTCTATTTCATGTCACCAGCTCCCCCAAGTCCCGCTCTGGGTGTCTCCCTAATTTATCCCAATCCTCTGCTGGCCCCGGCAGCTAACAAGAGTATTATGTCCGTCCTATAGATGAAAGGAATTAGGCCCAAGTGGCTTGCCGGGCGTGTGTGTTAAAATCCTGGGGATCTGGTTTTAAGCCAAGGGTTGTGGTAGGATGTCCAGTTGGTTCTAGGGTCAGGATTGGGGTTCTGGGTTGTCAGGGGTTCCCCGAGAGAGACGAATCACAGCATCCAGGGAGATGTCAGAATCCAGTTCTTTCTACTCAGTTTTGTTTGCAAAGACCACCACGCTCTGAGTCTGCGGCTGTGTTGGAGAACGTCAAAACTGTAATGTGAAATGTGGAAAATAAAGTCAAACCAGTTGTTCATTTTCATAAAGATTTTTTAAGAGATATGAATTCAACCTACTATTTCTTTTTTAATTTAGTCACTTCTATTTATACATGGAGACACATGGAGCCAGAGTTGGAGGGTGGTAACCAAGCCTTAAAAATAGCATCCCACCCAGAAGGGAAATGTGATCGTGGGGTCCCTGAGTCTCAGCCGATCCACTCAACAGACTGCAAGTAACTGGCTTGGAGATTTTTATTTTCATCACTTTTAAGTCAAGGAGGTCCCCATCCCCACCTGTGGGGGCAACGTCCACAGCTTTGTTCTCCAGAACCAGATCCCGGGGAACCCAGAAAACTGCAGGTCACAGTGGGGGAGGGGCAGGGAAGGTGTGTCCAAGTTCAGTCTGCCAGACCTCGATTTCCAATCCAGAACTCCATAAAGCCAACCAACTCACAAAGAAGCCATCAATCCACCCCCGTCTTGCGCGTGTTCCCTATCGGTTTCACGGCTGCTCATGACGTGTGAGGAGACACGGGGGCTTTCGTAGAAACACTATGGGCGAACACGTACTCCTTCCCCCCTCTACAAATCTGTGCCCTTCCCCTCCTCGACACTGCTACAATTTCCTCTGGCACTCGAGACAGACATATGTTATTTGCAGTTCCACAGCTTGGTAGTTCACTCTACCATCACACACACGGCCCAGGCGTTGCACATTGCAAATATAAAGGCACGTGGGCGTCTACATTTCAACCACTGGACGCACGCCATGTGTCTTTTTTTTTTTTAATGCAATGTAACTCAAGTGGATTGTCATCACAGCCAAGTGGCATGACCAAGTTCTCCAAAAAAGTCAACATTTTCCCAGCCCAGGCCTCCAACCCACCCAAAACTCGTGCAATTTAGCACCACATCCTCAGTCCCCTGACAAAAATCCATAAACGCTCAAATTGGGTCCAGCGGGCAAAATCCTATAATGTCCTCTTATTATTCTTACTTGATGACAAAGGGGCTAATAAGTAAATAAATACACTGATTGGGCTCACAATGATAGACATTTCCCTGCCGTAGTTACAGCAGCAGCGTAATAGAAACCCATGACAATCTCCCACGTTGTGGATCCTCTGATAGTAAATAAAGATTATTTGCAAATGCAATCATTCTGAATGGGGTGGTGCCCTCTAGGGTACCAGGGAGTTTAGGCCAGAGGCCAAGCTGTGGGAGAGGAGGTCTTCGAATACCCACCCCCTCTAGGTCTTGTTGTTGGCAGTAGGTGCCGGGAGCAGGAGGCCTGGCAGTAGCACACAGGTAGAGACAGACGCTGGATTTTTCTCCCAGATCCTGGAGAATTTGCAGATACCATGGCACATAGGACATGATGGAGAATAAGGCTGGTGACAATAAAAGCAGCAAACTTCATTTAATGTGCACTTTCTTACAAGCCACACACCATTATCTCCTTGTAGCTTCGTAATTACCCCCACGTCACAGACAGGGAGACTGAGACTAAGACTAATGAAGACTTTGGCCAAGATCTTATGCCTTCGAGTCCAAGACTAAGCACCACTACAGCCTCTTAACACAATATCTGGACCTATCAGGTGCTGAGTGTTTCAGATTAGTTGTTTAATGCAATCTCACAAAACCCTATAAGGTCGGTATTACCAGCACTTAAGAGATGGGAGGATGAAGCCCAGAGTAGTTAACTAGGCCAGGGTCCTCAGACAATAAACTTGAGCAGAGGTTTGAACTAATGTGGTCTCACTCTAAAGCCCTAACACAGGAGTCAACAAGCTCTTCCTGTAAAGGGCCAGATAGCTGACACTTCAGGATTCTCAGTTCATCAGGTCATGGTCACAACTGCACAACTCTGACCTTGTAGCTTGACTGCAGCCCAGGATGACATGTAAATGAATGGGTGTGGCTGTGTTCCAACCAAGTTTTATTTACAAAATCAGGCGGTTGGGTGGATTTGGCAGAAGGGCCATAGTTTGCTGATCCCTATTCTAAAACATTGTGCAGACATGCCACACCCTTGGTCAAGGCCAGGAAATCCTGGACACAGGCCTGGAGGCACAGGGACCCACACCTGATCTTAGCCTCCCCTGACCTCGTCTTCTATTGCTCTTCCCCTTGCTCTCTCTGCTCCAGCCACATGGCCTTTATGCTTCTTCAAACACACCCAGGCATCTTACTACCTCAGGGCCTTTGCATCTGCAGCTGGCAGATGCCTGGAGGATCCTTCCTCTGACATCCTTTCCTGGCTCATTCCCTCCTCCTTTTTGGTTCTTTGTTCCAGTCTCAGCTTTTAACAAGGCCTTCCTTCCCTAACTCCCTGATCAAAGCTTACTATCCACCTACAAGTCAGGGCTTCCTCCCTCTGTCTCCTGCCCTTTCTCTCCAGTGCACTTATCGCCACCTGATGATGCTGTATTTTGCTCATTTCCTGTCTGCACCTCCCCCCATGAGAATGTAAGCTCTAGGAGGGTCAGCATTCTTCTTTTGTCTGTTTTGACCATTACAGTATAGCCCCAGGTTCTAGAATAGTACCTGGTATGGTTAGTGCCCAGTAGACATTTGTCAAATGACAATAATTAGCAACTGTCGGGAGCCCATCCTTAGGTCCTGCAGAATTTGGCCTTAGCCGAGCTGCTCTGGAGCGCAGGCACTTGGCTGTGAGGACATCTGGGCACTAAGAGTCAGGACCCCAGCACCTCTTAACAGTTGGGCAGCGAATCTGCTGTTTGTGCAAAGCACAGCAGGGGTGGGCACGGTGGGGGGGGGTCCAGCTGTGGAGGCACAGGAAAGCTGAACCATCACCCCGTGCCTTCCCCATGCTGACCTCTGTCCACCTGAGTGATGGTCCAGTGTTTCTGGGGCCCTTTTAACTCTCCCTTCCTCTGGGCACGATACTATCTTTCTGGAAGGGAAACATTCATTTGACTCCCTATTAGAGGTAACCAAGGGGTCAAGAGGGAAGCTCAGAGACATTTCTCAGCAATCCCCACCGACCCTCATCTCCGCCGGGGGTGGCGGGGAGCCACTGGGTCTGTAACCAGACACTTTGTTTTACGAATGAGCTAATTTTCCAGAGGCATCTTCAAGCTGGGAAACATCCCAAAGGTGGACTAACCTTTAACATGAGGTGTAATTAAGGATTAGCTATGTCACATGGCCCGTGAAGCAGAGATAATAAATCCCCCCTATTGCGAGCGTTCCCCATGAGCACCACCAGACCTGACACCTGCACGGCCTAGGGGGGAGTGTATAACACCAGGGCCCTCCGTGCCCAGAGCAAGCAGGTTAGGCAGGGCCAAACTACCCAACGGGGACATCTTCTACCTTCTTCACTCACAGGATGGTCACTGGCCTCTGAGAACAAAATCTTGCCATGCTCAAGACTGTGCAAAGCTCTCCGTATACAATGTCTCTCTGAGGTCACAACCTGTCAGCCCCATTTTATAGATGGGAACACTGAGGCTCACAAGCTCAAAGATTGCCTCAAAATCCCCCACAAGTAAGAGACTAAATCAGAATTTGAAATGGCACCAAAGCCCATGTGTCGAATCACATCTTAGAACTTAAGTTGCCTTTCTGAACAAATCTGTACTTTGTTTACACAGGCGGGAGGTGGGGGGTATAGCTGTTGGTTCAGAAGGAAAACAATCTCTTTCCATCCAAAGTGGGCAGGGTTAATATTTCCTTGCCTGGGGCTTTAGTGTGAACGTGGTGCCGGTGTGGGAGGGGAGGCTGCTGAACCGCCAAGGGAGCCCAGCACCAGCTTCAGGGGCGTCCCTGTCCAGGCACAGCCCCCAGCCCTAACTTGGGAAAGGCCCAGCGTAGTCACGGCTGGCTTCATCAGACTCGAGCCCGTACCCCTGCCCTTCCATCGGGAAAGTTAAAGACCAGTGTGCTGTTCCTGAAAACATTAAACAGAATTACCACAGATCCAGCAACTTCACTTCTAGGGGAATGGCCCAAAGGAACTGGAAGTGGGGACTCAGGCAGATGCTCGCACACCTGCGCCCACAGCAGCACTATTCCCAACA
The DNA here is from genome assembly GCF_010015895.1 of Lontra canadensis. NCBI lineage: Eukaryota > Metazoa > Chordata > Mammalia > Carnivora > Mustelidae > Lontra > Lontra canadensis. The sequence goes on from NW_022630997.1 coordinate 3,029,415, forward strand.
GCTGAGAGGTGGGAACAGCCCAAATTTCCGTTAGGGGATGAATGGGTCCACAGAATACGGCACAGACAAACAACGGACTCTCGTGAAGCCTGAAACACACATGAAATTCTGGCACTTCCCATCATGGAATTGACCTTGAAGACACATTATGTCAAGTGGAAAAAAGCAGACACAAAAAGACAAGTATTGTATGATTCCACTTACATGAGGTACCTACGGCAGTCAAGTGCATAGAAACAGAAATAGGAGAAGTTACCAAGGGTGGGATGGAGGGGGATACGAGGCTGCTACTAAATGGGGGCCAGAATGACGATACTCACAGTAGTGTGAGTGTGCGTAACGTCATTGAAATGCACACTTGACAATGGACAAAATGGTGACTTCTATGTTATATATATTCTACAACAACTAAAACAAACAAACAAGGGGCAGCCATCCCTGTCAGTCGGTCTGGTGGAGTGGCTGCGAGCTGGAAACCATGTTTAGAGCCGGGAGGCATGGGGCCTGGGCACCCAAGGGGTGCTAGGAGTAAGATCAGGAAACCTTTGATTACTTAACATGCGATCAAATTGCAGGGGAAGAATTAAACTGACCCAGGAGGGTAGGCTATCCCTCTCTTGTGCTAATAGATACCTTTTGGTGTCTATCCACCCAAAAACGACTTTGGGGACACCTACCATGTGCCAGAAGCTCTGCCAGGCACAGACGTAGGCCAGGGCAGAGCGAGACACCCACGCTCACAGTGTCATCCCGGGGAGGAAGCGTGGGGCCCACTGCAGGAGCAGACGGGTCCCGTGACCCCAGCAAGCCGCCTCGCTTGCTCATTAGCTAATGAGGTACTTGAGATTCTTACGCAGGCCCTGTCGATCCAAATCCCAGGTGGATTCTTTCAGCAAACCAGTATCCCAGAAGAGATCCAAGAATCCCACCCAAAAATAAAAATAAAATAAAATAAAATAAAATAAAATAAGGTGGGGTATTCCCAAGAAGGAACTCTCTCCTCTTTTGGTCCCACAGTCCCACGTTGGTACCCAAACTCAGGTGGCGAACAGCTCCCCCTCCCAGCAGAGCACAGCCCCTAGATTGCCCTTGTCCAGCCGCAACTGGGGTGGCCTCAGACGTCGTTACCCCTCTTCCACCTACAGAACAAAAGAAAGCATTGCCTGGGTTCAAATCCACTTTATGTACCAGAGACGGAAAGGGTCCAAAGCCATGCAAGAAATAAAGTTCAACCCTCTGGGCAGGCCTCCATGTTTTTGTTCATCATCATGTCTCCCAGCTGAGCCACAGCCTTGCCAGATGACCTGGGGCAAGTCCCCAGGCTCCGTGATCCGTGTGTGGTCATTAATAGAGGAGTGGACCCCATGACCGCCAGATCCCTTCCAGCTCTGGTCTTCCCAAGAGAAGAAAGTCACCTGTTGTAATGAACATGCAAGCCTTCTTCCCCCTCCCTCCCCCCCCCAACTCCTTCCTCTTCAAGACCGTGCTTCTGAACCCCTGCTTGGGAAGGATTTGCACAGATGTGAAACTCCCACTCAGCCTGCACGCCCACCCCCTGCAAACAGCACCCTGGCCCCGTCTGGGGGCCCCTGTGCACGCTTTCTCTCACGTCCGCTAGGTGAGCCCTGAGGAGAAGGATGTGGCCTCCCTCTATGCCCAGGGTACTTGACTGGTAATGATCCCCGGGCACACTTCCCCCACCCCAACCCAGGAGACATTTCCAGAGTTGTTTTATGAGCGAGGCTGGGGAAATCTATTAATGAGAGCGGTAATTGTTACCTTTGGGCACCAAAGGCTGATTTACAATGGTTAATGCCTTGGATTCTGAAGACATAAATTTCAGCTTTTCAACCATTTTGTCTGGAGCAAAACAAAACCGAGGGAGATTACATGTCCAGGGCTACAGATGTTTGGCTGCACAGAGCATTTTTCTAAGATGGGGGCTGGGGGTGTGGGGAGTGGTTCAATTTATTTGACAACATCATACTGACCAAGCTTATTAAGCTACACGCACCTACACTGGTATAAAAGCATCCCATGGATGTTGGTGTATTTTCTTAGGAGCAAAGAATATAGGACAAAGCGATGACACTGGGCAGCAAGATGGCTTACGCCCGCCCCAAGCTCTATCCTGATTGGGCTGAGTCTTTGGTCAAGGAGGCGACACAGCTTCCAAACTGCCTCTTTACACTCAGGGGGTGGCTGTGTGTCTAAGCGGCTCAGCCATGTTCTCAGAATCCACTGGGGAAAAAAAAGACTTCCAAGATCAAGGAGAGGTGACCCTATCTGGAGGATGATCAGGTGTCTGTCAGAGGCAAGCTGACTGATCCCATTTTCCTTGTAAATGAGGATCTGGGGGAATTGGAAACTCGGAAAAGAATTCTGTTTTTTGGGATTCATCCAGTCGGAGTTTCCAGAAACTCCTGTAAGGGTTATAAAGCCACAGTAATTTATTCCCAAGAGGAAAGAGGAAAACAGCTACAGCATGAGCAGAAAAACACTAGCCCCACCCCCTCCTCGCCTGCTGGTTGAAATCTACCTTTTCACCTTGGCGGACAGATGACCAGCCCAGGCTGGTAAGTAGCCTGGGCACCACACAGGTACCAGAGAGCCTGGCTATGGCCCACGACCCGCTCTTGCAGCTACCCCATCAGAAACCTGCGGCCAGGACACAAAATAACACAGCCCAAGTGCAATGTTTAGTTGTATTACAGCTCAAACGGCCCTTGGGATTCCAATCATTCAACAAATATTTGCCGCGTGTCCGCTACGTGCAAGGCACAGTACAAACAGGCCTGAAGGAATTTCTGGCCCATCCTCAGGCCAGTTTTGAGTGAGACTTTAATAACAGCTCATCCCTGTCTCCTGTATGGCCATTTATGATGTTTAAACCCCTTATCACATTTGAATATCTCAGCAGCACAGTAAAGGCTGGGCACGTTCATTCTTGCTTTACAGAGGAAGAATATAATGTTCAGAGAAGCAAAGTGGTTTGCCCAAGGTCACACAGCCAAAAAAAAAAAAAAAAAAGGCAGTGTTGATACTAGAACTCATGTTTCATGGTCACTGAAAAGGAACCAGGGTTCAGTTAACCTATCACCCTGTGAGGGGAAGGAAATGGACTTCAAGTGTATCTAGACCACATGGGCCCAAGTCCTCATTGTTCCTAAAAGTTGTCTTTGTAAAAACAAACAATCTATGGGTGTGTGTGTGTGTGTGCACGTGTGTGACTGGAAGGAACCCCCTTCCCTGCCATGGATGAGAAGCCATCATGAGAAGTAAACAGGTGCTACTACTGGATTTCATTCTCAATTCTCGAGTTGCCAGCAGACGGAGAATGTCTGGGCTGGAGAAGGCTGGAAAGTACTGACCCCTTGTTTCAGGAAAGGGGAAACTGCGCACAGAGAAGGTGCCAAGGACCCCCACTCATCCGGTCAGAGAGGTCTCTCAAACCCAGGTGTCCAGGTCACCGCCTTTTGCCCTTCGCCAGCCAGGGTGCTGCAGATGGGGGCGGGGAGGGGAGAATCAGCTCAGAGGAACACGTCCACACTGCCTCGGAACTCTTCTCCCTCTTCTCTTCCAGGATGGAAGGCAAGAAGGAAGCCCCTGGCCCCAGAGCAGCCCCTCCTTCCAAGAGGGGGAGTATTTGAGGACCTCGGAAGTGCACTGCGGGAAGAGGGGGGTCCTCGACTGGAGCCTCTCGGACTTCCTCCCGCAGCCCAAGCCAAGGCCCTTAATGGGAAGGAAACACTCCCGCGAAGCAGGAGAATGGGATGGGGGAAAGAGGCTGGGAGCAAGTTAATGACGAGCCCTGGGAGTGCGGCATCCGCAACGCTGATGCGCAAATAGAAACTTTCTCCAGAGGAGGCCGGGGTGAAGTTTCTAGTCTCTAGAAGCTCAGATGCAGCAAAAAAGTGAAGCACGTGTCCCCTGCACCTGCACCCTGCACCCGCCGCAGACCCTGCCAACCCGCTGCAGTTTTCTAATCCACCAGTTGCGAGCAGCCGGCACCAAGCCTACAGAGCTGACGCAGGAAGAGGAGCCTGCTACGGAGCCGGCTGAGAAGCTCTCACTCTCGGGTCCACTCCGCGTCCCTCCGCTTGGTACATTAGAGTCACCAACCCCACTTGATTCTGATAGGGCCGTCAGTGTAGTGTCCGCGTCTACTTCCTGGATGGCTGGCCAATCAGAGTGCTCCATGCCCAAGCCCTAGTTCCTGATTGGGAAGGGCACGTGACCGCACTCTGCCAATCAGAGCTTGCTCCAGAGATTCTGCGGGGTGAGGGAGAAGGAGGACTGGGTCTTTGGGACGGCTGGCACCGGGACGGTGTAAACCCAAGGCTCAGGTTGAGAATTGAGAATGAAGACAGCAGTGGGGGAAGCAGAGAGAGACAAGAGAGAGGAAGACAAGCCCTACTGACGCTTAAACCCTGGAGGAAGCCAGGTCTACGCCATGAACTTTCCAGTTCTGTTGTGCAACGGGAGTCAGTACATTCCATGGTCTTGGCTGGGGAATCCCATAACTCAGCTTTGCCTCCTGGCTGTGGGCACGGAGGCTGCTGGGGATTGGGCCTTACTGGCTGCCCCGCTTCTTCTGTTGTGCTCTGGGGGCCCATCTGTATCCCTGCACCCTCTGGTAGGTTTCACAGACTTTTCTAGACTTTTCACAGACTCGTTCCTCCTAAGGAAGAGCTCAGGTAGCTCCTGCTGTCTGACTCCACCAACCACATCAACAGCAAGCTCCAGGCACCCGCAGAGAGTGGGTCTTCACATGCGATGTACCAATGAAGGAAAAGGCAGGCTGGGATGTAACCAAGTCCTAGTTCTGAAGAACAAAATTTCATTATTGGACCCCGCCCCCCCCCAAAAAAAAGATGGCAAAGTAAATAGGCAGGTAGTTTGGTGATGCTGTAGCTTCATGCACCCAATTTAGTTGACCGTGAGCTCCCAGCTCCACTTTGGGGATTGGATAGTGTTGAGCTCCCCACCGTTACTTGCCTTTCCAAGATGGCCAGCTAACAGATCTCAGGACACCATTGCCAGGTCCTGGTCAGAGCATTTGGCAATACAATCAAGTTTGAATGTGGCAGAAAGAATTAACAGAAAGGACAGTCAGGAACTGGAAGCATTTACAGATTTCTTCCAGAAGAGATACCCATAAACCCATGCTTCTGAAAGAGTATTGCTTTAAATTTAGGTCTTCCTGACTCCATGAAGAATGAGATCCACATCCAGAGAAGCATTCAAGTAGAAGCGGTTGGATTAGTCTGCCTGTAAGACCTTGAGTTAGCTGGTATCTTTTGGGCCAGGAACATAAACACAAGTCAGGAAAGAGGGAATGAGGTATTTGTAGGCTCATATGACTGATAGTTTGAGTGGCCTTCAGGCATGGCTGAATCTAGATACTCAAACATTATTATAAGAAATCTGTCTCTTTCCATCCCTAAACTCTTTTTTCCTCTCTGATGACAGTATTTCAGACAGGCTTCCCCACATGACTGCTAATAACTTCAGGCTTAAATGCTAGTAGTAGAAATGTGCCTCATTTCCAATATTATCAAGAAAAATCTCTGGATTCAGCCTCATCAGCTGGGCTCAGGTCACCTGCCCCGTCCCTGAACCATTCACCACGGCCAATGGAGAGTGGAGTGCTCTGAATGCTCAGGCCTGATTCATGTTCTCACCCTGGATCAGGGACTGATGTGAATCCACTCAAACCTAATGGTTTGAGAATAGAAGGAACAGTTTTCTCTCAAGAAAGGAAAAGAGGGGGGGTGCTCAACCTAGTAAGTAAGAAGAAAACGAGACAGTAAGAAGAGAATAAAACAACAAGGCATCATTTGCAATTACCTCCCACCATAGATTCTTGACTTGCTGGGCAAGCCTTCTTGTCCACCTGTTCCTTTTTGCCATGAACATGTGACATCACACTCCCTGAGACTTCCACATTCCCAAGACAGGGTCCTGCAGTCACAGATGCAGAGGCAAGCGCAAGGCCTGGGCAGGGGCACTGGATTCCGTCTGCATTTCTGTAATCCAGGGACATACACAAATCCTAATGAAGCTGCTGAGGAGGCAGACTTCTTCCCCAAAACAAAATCCCTTAGTCTTCTGAGGCCATGGGATAGCTTAGTACTCTGCCAGGAACTCCCCACCAGGCTCTGAATGGACTTCAGTGCTCTACCTTATTTCCATTCTTGGCAATGGGAAGAAACCCCAGCACCCACCCATCCATCCCTTTCCCCATAAGCACATTGTAAGAATTCATAGATCTTAGCCCCAGGCCACAGCCCACTTCCATGGAGGCATTTTTCATCAGACAGAGAATGTCTTGGTCTCCTTGGACCCCAGATGCCCCCAGACCTGTCCTTGCTCTGAGATCCCTCCATCCCAGAGACACCAAAGCTAGTTCCCGCCATTTTCACTGCAGGCTAGTCCCTTCCATTGTCAGCTGAACGTTTGATATGAACTCAACCCTCCTTAATGCCAGGAAGAATCAGCCAACGTGATAGAGGAGCACAGAGACACCGGAGGGCTTTGCATTCAGGGCTACATGCTAATTGGATGGAGTATTACTAAGTCTCTTTTATGTCACTGCTTTTGGCAAAGCCACTGTCTTAAGTACTTGACAGTGATAGACCAGTGAACTTGCTGGTACCTGTTACAGCTAAAGCACACAACTCCTCCCTCCTTGATTCCAGAAGAATACGTACCTTCAAGATCACTAACCAGGAATAGGGGCGAGAAATTCACAGGTAGGTAGGGCAGTTTGCACACCACTGCGGACATGGTGACGACAGAAAGGTGTGTGGCCTGGGAGAGTCCCAAGGAGCCATGAGCTCCTGAAGTTCGAGTGGCCTTCAGGGAATCCTCATGGGAATTCAGGGCTGGCTGATGGAACAGGACAGACTGATGTGTGGGGTGTCCTGAGAGCAGAGACTAACCTCGTCACCCGGAGGCTACAGTCTGCACTGTCCTCCTCCAAATGTCTGCGAGTCCTGTGAGTACACGGAGGGGCCTGAACCCTGCCCTCCAACCCCTTTCGAGCCCAGTGAGGCTGGCTGCTGGCCATTCCCTTCTGCTGTGCAGGAATGACAGCTGAGTGCAACACACTGGCGAGAGGAAGAGGGAAGGCTGCATTCTGGGAGGGGCAGGGAGAAGAGGAAGAGTAGATCCCCGGGATCACCTCCCTCCCAGGTATTTTAAGGTGGGAATAAACCGAGGTGCCTAATAAAAAGCCAGCCTTTGGTCCTTGATTCCCCCACCCCTGTTCCCCAGGAAGCACACCCTCCCATGCCGCCATGGGCCCTCCCTCAGTGCGGGACACCAGTGTCCTTTGCCCTCTGGGCCAGCTCCTTCAGCCATACCATCTGCTTCTTCCCACTCCACATCCTCCCACTTCCCTTCTGTCCATTGATGTACAGCCTTGGTTCACCTTTCAGAGCCTGGTGGAAGCCCAGACCTTCTGGGAAGCTGTCCCCTCCGCTTCTTCCCTATCCCACCCCGCCACTCCGCCAACCCAAGTCCCTAGAGTGATGATTTCCCAGGTGTCGGGAAAATTCTCCTCAGCAAAAGAAACTCCCTTACTTTCTTAACTATGCCTAAAAATACATGCACAAGCTTGGTCTGTGAGCATGAAAAAATGGAAAATCACGTACATGCCCATTGATAGGAGGACTGCTCTGTAAAATGGGGAGTGTCCATAGAGTGGAATCATTTTTTTAATAAATATTTTTATTTATTTATTTGTCAGAGAGAGACAACACACAGGCAGTGGGAGCAGTAGACAGAGGGAGAAGCAGGCTCCCCACTGAGCAGAGAGCCCAATGCAGGACTCGATCCCAGAACCCTGGGAACATGACCTGAGCCAAAGGCAGACTTAACCAACTGAGCCACCCAGGCATCCCCATATAGTGGGGTCCTACATAGCAGTTAAAAAGAATAAACCAAGTGTATACAGGTGATAGTTTTGATATAAAACACACTCCAGGCAATGTTAAGTACATAAAAAGGGATCTACGCACAAGCATGGGGTAGGGGTCTAAAAGAATACCCAGCAACTTAGAACTGTGGTTACCTGTGGAAAGGGTGCAAAAGAGGCAGGCCTAGACATAGAAGGTCAATAGTTTTTAGCTCAATCTTTTCATGTCCTAATTTTTTTAGGTCGCATGCATATATTGTGTGGATGATAATTTTTTGAATGTTCTCTGGAGACTTCTATCCCTCACTTCAACCAGAGAAGCTCTGCCTTTAACTTTTATCTGTTTTACTTGGCTATACAGAGTCTTATCAGGGAGAGGGGGATGAGGGTGAAGGGTCCACTGATTTTTGCAAAAGTGTCCCTTCTGACTTTCTTCAGTGTGACTCCTTAGGGGACCCATGCCACCCCGTGGCTTGTGGGCATCATGAGGCCTCCCCCACCAGCCTAGAAGCCCATGCAGTCAGGGGCCATGCTTTGTGTCCCCCTACTGATACCTCATGGTGTCTTGTCTCATGCCCTCACTGGGAAGGGAGAGGGACCCAGCCCCAGGGAAACACTGTGGTGGGGGTGGGGGCCTGTTTCCTCTCACCCGCAGCCCCATTGCTTGCCCCAGCTACAAGGAGGTTTAGAAAAACAGTCTGGTTCAAGCACAGTGAGCCCAAGAGCCGTGGAGTCCACCCCACTGACAAGAACAGCAATCCGGGATAAAGCCAAGCGCAGACAGTAGAGGCTCACGAGCCTAAAGCCCCAGGGAGAATGGGTCAGCCACAGCATCAGAGCTGGCTAATGAGCAGCTTTGGTCTGCTTACAATGGGCCTGCTGGCTTGGGGGAGAGGGGTGCAAGGAGGAGGAAGTAGTTGGAGGCTCCATTGCCTTCCAGCATGGGCCCATAGGTCCCAGCATGGAGCCTTGAACATAAGGGACATTCAGCAGCCATTGGGTGAAGTTGAGCTGACCTACCATCTGGTCAACATCTACAGCTAGGATAAGCCTCACCCAGAGAGCTGGCAGCACTTGCTCTTGTTCTATCATGCGAACAACAGCAACGCAGTGCCCAAGTTCCCTTGGACTGAGATTTCTGGCATTTTAGCCCCACTCCTGTCCATCATACTCACCCTCTTCCCAACATCCGCCTTTTATCGTGATTCGTGCCGGGGGCTGCCATGTTGCTGAAGGCGCAGGACAAGTGAGTGTGGACCTGGTCACTGTGTCAGCCTCCTCCCTTCCCCCGCCTGCTCCATGTTCACCCCACTGAGGTTTCAAGGCCTGCCACCAGCTGTGTTTTGTGAACACGCGCCTCAGAGACTTCTGGGTCTCTTGGGGGAGACCACTGTTCACCACCTTAGAATATAGATCATTAAAATTGTGTACATGATGAAGGGTCACCAGGGAGCCCAAAGATGCTACTATAATTTGTATTTGCGCGCTGAAATGGGTGGTGCAAGATATAGAAGGTGTAAAGGTTAGCACAACTCCAGAATGTAATTGTTTTTTTTTTTTTTTCAACTCAGGAAAAGTATTTCCTTTGCAACGTAGGGTTTATTGTAGGATGGAAAGTTTTCTCCCCACCTACTGGGACCACCAAGGAAGGAGGAAGGCAATTAGATGTCTGTGAGCGACATCTGAAGGCCAATGTGTCAGGAACCCCGCCTTTTTGGTGTTCCCATTCGTTTACGTTTCCATGGCACATTTTAGCATCTCTGGCCCATTTGTTCATTGATCCTTTGAGTGAGAAGCTTATCAGTTGTCCCCTGATTTTTATTCGAACCTATGGGTGGGTTAAAATACTCACTTGCATCTCTGTCCTGTGTGCTCCAGAATTTTCCAGATCCAACCAGATCGAGTCCCTCACCATTTTACTGATCATGAACGTGGGTCCCAGAGATGACAAATGATCTGTCCAAGGTCACACAGCAGTGCTGGAGCACAGCCTCTCCTCTCTTTTGGTCCAGCACTGGCCGTCACACCACAGTGCAACATTTGAAGCGTGTTTCAAAACTTCCTATGCCTTCCTTCCGTATTTCCTATATGAAGAAATTGGATTATGAGCAAAACCGTCACTCCCCAAACAATTTGCCTACCACCATTTCCTGGAATGTCCCAGCGCTGCTCAGTTTCAAGCACAGGCTAAAGATAATCCCAAATAATTTTTAATTAAAGATCATCATTTAAAATGTATAATTTTGTAAGTCTAACGGCGGTTAACTACATCAGGGATTTCAGTGACACAGGTCACAATTAAGTGTTTTCAGTGTTGAGCCAATTAAGGGTTAACAGGCTGCAAATACCTACTTTGCACATTTTTGCTTAATGAATTCGGAGTGGGAAACTATTCTCATTAGGTTAATTTGTCAACACAATCAAGTTATATCACCAGGATTTTTCTTGGAGCTCACAAATTTCCGTGCCTTTGTATCACAGAGCACGCTCCGGCGTTTGGTTACAGGCTGTTGGAGTACAACACTTTGTTGGAGTAAAACACTTTGTCATGAAAAGAAGGGACGTCAATAGAAGATTTGGGGGTGTTGGTCTTAATTCTCACCTTCTAGACATAGGCATGTTTATGTCGTTTTATTGAGCTCTCTGGGGCTTTCTGTCTGTATTTCCCTAGTAGGTTGTCATGCCTGAGAGTAAAACACACATCTGTGTACTGGTGGAGGGAAGGCTTCAGCCCCTAAGACGGGCGTGATGGCCGTTGGGAAAATACTCTCCTCCCTGAACTCGCTGACCTAGAGAGGGCCGTGGGTATTTCCCTCAGCAACTTGGAAAAACACCCAGCCTCCCTCCAAAGGGCTTCTTCTTCCTTCTGGTAAAGTTGCCTATCATCTTGGCAGAAGAGAAAAACACTCTTTCTAAGGTTGTCTCCACACTAATTAGTGTTTGCAGCAGAGGAGCAAACAGTCCATCTTATTGCCAAGCCTCCCGTAGGACACAAAGTATCATCCTCCACCCAGATCTGGGGGTACGTGACCTTGGTTGTGTCCCAAGCAAGGGCTGGTTCCGGTAGCAAAGGGAGAGGAAACAACCGGTGCGTCCAATCATGAGAGGCTGAGCGGTAAAGCCATGCAATGAATAGAACATAAAGGAGCCTTTAAAAATGATGCCACGACTCAGAATTGTATTTATTGACATGGAAACCTGTCCCAGTGGGATGCTAATTGACAAAAACAGGTCACAAAGTGTGTAAATGATGACGAGATTTATTTTCAAAGATGTATATGTGTTTATAAATGCTAAGAGCAGTCTAGAAGAGCATACTCAAATCTGAAGGTAGGGCAGGTTCAGAGGTAATTTTTACTTTCTTCCTTGTGTGGTTGTGTGTGTGTGTGTGTGTGTGTGTGTGTGTGTGTATGTAGTCTGATTTTCTTCTGATAAGTATATTTGGCTTTGGTGATGAGAACAAAGCTGTTTTTATTTGGGAGGAGAGTGAGGGAGGGAGGGAATCCCAGTGGCCTGGGAGTCACCATAAGAAGAAAAATCCAGAAACACTAAGCTAAGATGCTAACCATGAAAAGAAGGGCCTGATTTTTTTTTCATCTCCCAAGTTATTTTGACTGATGTTCTACTTACACAAAACACCACATTTGGGTGGGAGGGATGTGATCTGAGTTTGCATTTGGTTTTAATTTAAAAAGTAGCCTCCTCCAAATGTAGTCAGCGCACAGCAAATGGGGAAAATGACATGAAGTTCAAAAGCTCTTTGACTGTTTCTCACTCCATTCATTCCACCAAGAGTGGAGTGAACTCTCTCCACAGGGGAAGCTCCCTCCTTGGGACGGGGGTCACGGAGATGAATCAGACAGGCTGTGCCCCCAAGTAGGCCATAGTCTCATCCAGGGATCACACGAGCATAAGGGGAGTTTCCATAAAGTTGTGGGAGGGCCATCTCTGAGGGAGGATAGCGTGGTTATCCAGGGTGCACAGGGGCTGGGACGGAATGGCCTGGAGGGCTTCCCAGAAGAGGAGTCCTAAGGTGAGACCTTAAAAGCCAAACCGGGCCAAGCAAAGTGTAGGGAAAAGGTGGCCCACTGTCCTCTCTCAAGGGTGTCTCTGGTGACAAAAGATTTTGTCCATGCTGTGCCGCGATGGGGCTGCTCTGTGCCAGGCAGGGGAAGGCCACAGCGCCCTGTACTGCGATCATCCGTGCAGAGGGGCTGTGATGGGGAGCTGAGTCTGTGCTCAGATCTAAGACCTCCCCAGGAAATTGCTCTCTTGCACGAATCCCTGTTCTCAGCTGCTTTATCTCTGTGTGTCTCTCTCTCACAAAAGCAAAGGGCAGAAAAAAAAAATTTTTGAATGTTCACACTTTTCAGTCCAGATTCTGGGTAAACAGAAGGATGCTGTATGTGTGTGTCCAGTGACTATATGGGGCCTCGCCCGTCTTCCCAGGGCCCCATGGCGCCTAGAAGCGGATCCTTGGAGATTTCGTTCACAGTTTAGAAAAGCAGCAGCTGGCAGCCAACTCTTCATCCGGACCAGCAAACCCCGAGTTATCAGCATCTGCATGAGAAACACGCCTCCGCCTGGCGTTCCCGGGGCGGGGGCGGAGGGGGGGGAGTGACTCTTCCCAAAAAATAAGAGTCCCTAGGAGCCGTAATCACAATGATAATAACTGCCGTGATATTTTTTGAGTGTGTGTACGTACCATAAATGTTACTGACCTCATCTCATTTCATTCAATGCTCACATAAACTCAAGTTGGGTAACCCTTATGCCCATTGTACAGAAGAGGACATTAAAGGTTAAAAAGGTTGGCTCACCTAGCCAATGTCATACATGACATTGAATCCTTCTAAGACCAAAGCCACAGAAATACCGCACACCCTGCCCGCCCCTGCAGGCAGCCTAGGCTCCCCACTGAGAAGTCTGGCCCTCCCGATGAGCAGTGCCCAGCTGAAGTCCACTCTGTGCCCTGAAAACAAGGCCACACCTGGTTACTGGGCTCTAGGAGCATCATGATTCACCTTCTGGAACGGAATGGAACAGAATGGCGCAGTGCAACATGGCATGGGAATAAGTTAGTTCAGGGCAATGCAAGCAGCAAGGTGTAATTTGCAGACACTTTATTTCCCTTGCACAACTGGGTGTGCATGGCCACGGGCCATGGTCGACAGGTGGCCTTCACACCCCAGCCTTCACTCACCAGCCCCACATTCTGACATAAGATGCACCCCCAGGAAGAAAGGGCACCCTCTCCAGGGTGCATGAGGCTGCCCTCCTTTGTGCCAGGCTAGGTGCCGACGGGCTATGTCTACCCAGAGGGCGCACCCTCTCCCTCGTACCTCCAAGGTGCCACGTGGGCTCTTGGTGTCTGTGTGGGCATGAGAGGCTTCTTGTCCTTCTTTGCTTTGCTCTGGGCCCAGCAAGTTGACCCCTTCCAACATATCTCCTTGGCCTTTTTGCTTATTGAGTTGGGCCCATGGGTAGCCCTGTCTGAGATCACAGGCTGGAGCAGCGAGAGGCTGGGTGTTTCCTCCCTCTCTCTGCTGGCTGTGCACACTGCCGCCAATAAGGGCTGCAATTCCCGGGGCTCCGGCTTCTGCCAGGATCGGCGCCGGCTGAGCTCCTGTAACACTATTCCTCATCCTGCCCCATCGGACCTGGGGGTGGTAACGGCTTCCACTGTTGCTAGCGTCCGCGTGCCTCAACGCCCAGTGTTTGCTTTCAGATCCCAGCCAAGCCTTTGCAAGCAGCCCCTCACTAACGCCTCTTGATCTTGACCGTTTGGAAAAATTCATTTTCCTGCTGGGTGCCTGACTCCTGCTGACCCATTCTGTGTGTGTGTGTGTGTGTGTGTGTGTGTGTACTGAGTCACGATGTAGAATATATTTCTCACTGTGGGTTATAAAAATGGAAGAACCACCAGCCTAGGGGAATTCTAATGCAAAACAGCTTGGGGGATGCAGGCCAACCAGCGCTGGGGAAGGCTTTGGCGGGGAGGCCAGGCACAAAGGGCTCGGTGTAAAGAAGCACAGGCTGGGAGTCAGGACTGGTGGGGCTTCCTCTGCCTCAGTTTCCTTGGCCAAGGTGTAACCACTGAACTACATGATCTGTGGGCTCCAGCCAGCGTCAACAGCCTCGGATTCTGTTCCAGAAACTGATGAATTTATACATCCCAAGACCCGCATCTAGGGACGTCAGACATATTTTTCATCTAAGAAATTACCAAAGCGGCACCTCCGGCTTGCGTGCAGGAATTCACGGTCCCTCCCCGGGGGCTCCCTCCGTGGACCCCGTTCTTTCACACCACAGCAGGCCCTCGGCTTTGGTGCCGAAACCACACGACATCATGTGTGTCCCCTCAAATTCCCCAATTGTGAGTCATTGTCTTCCCCTGAATATTTTTATACCTAACTCATGATCCAGCTGCCTTGCCAAAATTGTGAGCAGAGCAATCCACGGCCACCCCTCACAGAGGGAGACAGGCCTAGAGGCCATGGGCAAATCCTGCAGACTCTTGACGAGGCCCCAGGTCCACGGCCCAGGACCGCAGAGCAAAGGCTCCCGGGGAAGACGGGGCCCTGCCACAGCTCATGGCCACTGCGGGTGGGTCCAGGGTCCCGGCAGATGCAGGCAAGCTCTGTAGGATTTCCCCCAGGAAGCTCAGGATTTCCCAGCCACAGTGACCAGTGCGGCTTCCGATCCAAGCCAGAGCACGCTGCCGCCGAACCAGCACTTGGCTCCCCAGATTTGCAAGACGGAGCCTGTGGCTGTGACAGATCATTGTTCCTCAAGGAGGAGGGGTCTGGGCTGGGCCAGGATCCCAGTATTCTGCGGAGGGCTCCCAGGCTGGACCCAGACTCCAAAATGCCCTTGGGCCTCCAGAGGACCTGAACTGTCAGTTCGTGAACCTCACCGTTAGCCGTGCTCCCATCCATAGAGGCAGGATGATGGTGCCTCCTGCAGAGTTGTAGCGTGAATCCGGTAAACCATTGTGTACACAGTCCTCAGCACCTAAGAGTTAGTCCCTAAATGTTTGTGTTTAAACATGGAGGTGTAAGAGTGTGACTACCCGTGATCAAATCTTAGCGTGGCCATCTACAAGTCCTGGGACTTGGGCAAGTTACTACATCTTGCCTAGCCTCCATTTTCTCATCTGTAAAATGGGGGAAATAAATGGTACCTACCTCCCAGGGTGGACCTGCAGGATAAATCAATTAAATGAGATAAATGGGAAGAGAAATCGTGTCGTGAAACAATGCTCATACATGCAGCTTTTTTTTAGAGAGAGAGAGGGAGCGTGTGCTTGCACAAGCAAGGGAGAGGACTGGGGCAAGAACAAAAGGAGAGGGAGAGCGACAATCTCCAGCAGGCTTCACGCCCAGGGTGGACCCCCACGGGGGACTCCATCTCTGGACCCTCAATCACCTGAGTCAAAACCAAGAGTCGCACGCTTAACCAACTGAGCCGCCCAAGCACCCCACATTTTAACACTTTTAAATTCTCGTTTAGGAATAATTTCAGACTTACAAAATTCATGAAAGCAGTATGAAGAATGTCCATATGCCCTTCACCCGGCTTTCCCAAATGTTAACCTTTTGCCAACTTCTTCTCATTCTCGCTCTCATTTCCTCTCTCCTGTATACAAGCTTATGTGCGTAAAAATCTCATTTTTTGTTCCAAAACTTCTGAGAGTCAAGTGGAGGCCTAATGTCCTTTCATCTCTAAATATTTTTGCATTAATTTCCTTTTAAAAAAGCGGGAGGGGGGATTTGCCTACCTCGTCGCAGTGCAACTATCCAGACAGAACCCTGATACCGGTAAAACAGCATTGTCTACTCTGCGGACTTTACTCCGATGTCAACTACTGTCCCACTACTGTCCTTTTCCCGGTCCAGAATCTAATCCAAAACACGTTCCGTTTCCCTGTCATGTCTCTTCAGTCTCCTTGAATCTGGAGCCATCTTTAGTGTTTGTTTGTTTGTTTGTTTGTTTTTTAAAGATTTTACTTATTTATTTGACATAGAGAGAGAGATCACAAGCAGGCAGAGAGGCAGGCAGAGAGAGAGAGAGAGGAAGAGAAGCAGGCCTCCTGCTGAGCAGAGAGCGTGATGCGGGGCTCGATCCCAGGACCCTGGGATCATGACCTGAGCCAAAAGTGGAGGCTTTAACCCACTGAGCCACCCAGGCACCCCCCCATCTTTAGCTTTTAACCTTTCACGGTCTTGCCCATGCTGCAGAGAAAAAGCAGTCGTTTGGTGGCCGTGTCCTTCAGCGTGAGCGTGTCCAACATTTTCACAATCAGGTCAAGGTGATACACGTTCTTCAGAAATATGATGGTGAGGGTGTCACGAGCGTCAGAGCATCACGTCGGGACGGACACGGTGTTGCTCCGTCCCTGCCTGTCTGGCGTCTATGGTGTCGGCCAGTTTTCTCCGCTCTAGAGCTACCACTGTCCCGTCTGGGATTACTGAGTATCTTGGGGGAGAGAGACGCTGAAACCGCGTAAATGCCCTGTGTCTCATCATAATTTCAACCAGTGCTTTGAGCATCCATTCATGAGCCTTGTCCAAAACAAACGTGACTGAAGCTGATGCCAAATTTTAATTTTCCATTCCGGCATCCTTTCTACATCTATTCTTTGAAAGCCACTGTAAGGAAAAGCTTCTCCCCTTGAGTGTGTTTATTCATTTATTTATTTATTCATCTTTTATATTTCGAGTATGAATTCATAGATTCTTACTTTGTGCCATCTGAGCTCCTGACTTGTTGAGATCAGCACAAGCATTGACAGGGGCTGACCCAGATTAGAGTCCAAGATCCGCAGGCATGCAAGGGCCCTTCCTTCCTCCGTTAAAAGTGCCTTGTGCTGGGGCGCCTGGGTGGCTCAGTGGGTTAAAGCCTCTGCCTTCGGCTCAGGTCATGATCCCAGGGTCCTGGGATCGAGCTCCGCATCGGGCTCTCTGCTCGGCAGCGAGCCTGCGTCCTCTTCTCTCTCTCTCTGCCTGCCTCTCTGCCTACTTGTGATCTCTACCTGTCAAATAAAATAAATAAAATCTTTAAAAAAAAAAGTGCCTTGTGCTCATTACAGTGGTGTTATCTAGAAGCACTAGTATACTTCAAGCGTGTGCGGAGCAATTTACTTATATTCTTATTTCCTTCTCACAAGCACCTGATGAGGCGAGTCCCATCACTTTAGATAAGGAATCTGATGCTCGAGAGACCTTAATAGGCCAAAATCCACAGTAAGTGGAAGAATCAGGATGGGAACACAATCTGTCTCCTGAGTCCTGGCTCTTAACCACTTTCATGTGGAAACTGTAAAACAAGGAGCCAAGAGATGGTTTTGTCTTGGCCCAGCTCCCCAGCCTGGGCA
This sequence comes from Lontra canadensis, assembly GCF_010015895.1. Taxonomy (NCBI): domain Eukaryota; kingdom Metazoa; phylum Chordata; class Mammalia; order Carnivora; family Mustelidae; genus Lontra; species Lontra canadensis. Next base: position 3,046,712 of record NW_022630997.1, read on the forward strand.
GGAGCCCCAGATGCCTCCCTCTCACCTTCAACCTCAAGGACCTCCTGGTCCGGGATATGGGCGCCTCTCAGTTCTCCAAGGCCTCCAGGGGTGGCCCTGGCTTCCTAGAATGTCACGGTTCAGGTCTTCCCACAAGTCTCTTCCCCCAACACAAGGAGGAAATAAAGGGAAAGAGGGAATGTCACTCATCTGGGGTCTCCCAGCGTGGCTAAGGGGTCCAGGGACAGTGTCAGAACTAAAGCTAAGAGCAGAGGCAATGTCTGCATTGATGGGAGGTCACGACATTGAACGAGGAACTGCTGCTGGTTGCCCGCAGTCCCAGCTTTCTGGGTCCGGCCTAGATCACTGCCCACGAATGCTTGTCCATGGCTTTGAGCTGCCCACATCCCACTTCCTCCCGGCCCCAGGCTCAGGATGCAGCATGGGCTCTGCTTCTAGCCAATCTGACCACAGGGTACCAGTTTGACCTAAATTAGGACCCAGTGGCTTTCCGTTCTCTTGTGGCAAAATCGGCACAAAAGATTTGTGGGTTGGAACATTTCAAGTGTACGGTTCTATGCGTTTAGTACATTCACAGACTTGTGTGATCATCACCACCATCCGTCTCCGGAACTTCTCCATCACCCTATACTGAAACTCAGCACCCACTAAATACTCACTCCCTCCCCCCGCTGTCCCCTGTAACCTCTGTTCTACTTCCTGTCTCTGTGCCTTTGACTCTTCTACGTTATCTAATATAAGTGGAATCCTACAGTATTTGTCATTTTGAGTCTGGCTTATTTCACTTAGCATGATGTCTTCAAGGTCCCTGTGTAAGGTAACCTGCACCAGAATTTCATTTCTTTCTAAGGCGAATAACATTCTAGTGGATGGACATACCACATTCAGTCTATCCACTTATCTATGGATGGACATTTGGGCTGTTTTGGAGGCTTTTAGTCCTTTGGGGGTGTAGGCCCAGAAGTGGAATTGCTGGACCATATGGTAATTCCATGTTTAATTTTTGAAGAACCACCATATTATTTTCCAAGGACCAAATGGCTTTTACATACCAGTGTCCACACACACTCCCCCACCCCCACATCTACTCCCTGTTTTATTTCAGACTTCGGAGTCATTGCCTGGATAACAATAATGAGCTTCAGCTTCCATCTCTCAGGGGATTGAGAGAGCCACTGAGAACCCTATTCCTCCAGAAAGTCCTCTAACTAAGGATCTCGACCGCCCCACTTTTTACAGAATGGAGCTCAGTGATATCTGGTAGTTACTTCCGCTGTGAGCAGGGAAACACCCTTCAGCGGAACCAGGATGCAAACAGAAGTGGCAGTCCACCTCGGCACACCCAGAAGGGACGACGGGTGGGAAAGAACCCAGAGAGCCAGATCCGCAGAAATATGTCTGCTCTGCCCCTCTGTCTAATTATGATCCAGTGTCTCCACACCCCCTGGGGACTGGGGACTTGTTTGTTGGAGCTGACATATCTATTATTACAATTCAGGTAGTTAGGAGAATCATTTGCCACGTTCATTAACAAGTATCACCTTATGGATTACTAAACAGCAGCTCTGCTTTAGCTAATGAGCCCCAATAGTGTAATACTTTACATATTTTATAGTGAGACAATTAAGCAATGTCTTGCTTTTATAGCAGACCTTAAAATAAATCACTGGGGATTCAAAGAGGACACAGAGGTAATGGTACCCATTGTACGCTTGTGGTTAGAATCAGAGAAGATGCATTCTCCTTCACCCAGACTCTCATGGTGCACAGGCACATACTTGACCTACAGCAAAAGAACAGATCTGCAGAGCTCTCCTGACCGACTTCCTGGCTTCCTCACTACGGAATACTGAGGTCTCTAAGACAAAGGAGGCAGAGAAGGAAAAGAGAGGAGAGAATCTTATAGGCAGGAAGGGATGAAAAATGCTAGTATGTCCTGAATGTCCACCTGTGCTAGGCATTCATATCCACCCTTCATTTATTTCACTTTCACGAAGCCCCGGAAGGTAAAGATGAAGAAACAGACGTAGAGAAATTGTTGCTTGCTCGAGGTCACACAGTTTGTATGGGGTTGTGCCAGGATTGAAAGCTAGGTCTACACAGATTGAAAGATTTGATGCCTCCAGGATGCTGTGTCAAGGGCAGAGACAGAATGCCCATCACCACTGCTTACCTGTTACTTCTTTAAATGTGTCTGCCTCCCCAGAAGTATGGGTGGGACCTCCATAGTATGCTTTATGTCCTGACCTGGACGTCCTTTCTGTGCCCAGATGTCTCTTTGGCAAGACCCCTCTACCCAGACCAGGACTCCCCCTTGGTCCACTCAGCACCACTAACTAATCAGAAAGATGTGAATGACTGAAGATGTGTTCATGAGTGTAGCTGCAGATTAAACAAGGCCACCTCTACCTTGAAAGACTCTGAGCAAAGAATGGAAGAATTCCAGACTTGGTCCTACATCCAGTAAAAGGAAGACTTTAGCATTCATAGGTTTGCCCATAAACCAGCTCACTACCATCTAGACCTCAGGTCTACTGCTCTGCATTTCCCCCCATGCACAACACACTTCTTAGGGCTGCAGGATGGACACATATGGGTGAGCCTCTGAGCAAGGCCCACAGCCACCTGTAAGCCTATGGGAAGCAGGTGTACACATGGATTCAAAATTCATGAAGGACATGGCTTCCTTCCCCGGGCAAAGGCAGGTCCTTTTCTTGCCTTCAAAACATGAGTCTCCAGCCACTCATGTCTCATGGCTGCTTCCCTGAGCAGGGACATCATCCCCAAGGCTGGTCCTAGTCCTGTTTACTTTAATGGTTCTCTAGGGGCTATGGCCAGCCTTTCACTACCATAGGCTGCCTGCTCAGAGAGAGATGCTTACCGTGGATGAGGCCAATGGGGAGAGACTTCCCATGCCATGTTATAGATAGATAGACAGATAGATATTCATATGTATATATTTGATCTGCCATACAGTGGAATACTATGTAGCTAGAAACAAACAAGGAGGGATGCCTGGGTGGCTCAGTCATTGTTTGCCTTTGGCTCAGGTCATGATCCCAAGGTCCTGGGATAGAGTCCTGCATCAGGCTCCCTGTTCGGCTGGAAGCCTGCTTCTCCCTCTCCTACTCCCCTGCTTGTGTTCCCTCTCTCGCTGTGTCTCTTTCTGTCAAATAAATAAAATCTTAAAAAAAAAAAGAAGAAGAGAAACAAACAAGGAAATAAGCAAGGTGTCTCTGATCAGGAATAGAAAGATCTCTGAGATATATTCCGAAGGGGGGAAAAGAATGACAGAAGATTACCTTTTGTATTAAAGACGGGGAAAAGAAGAATTGATACTCTCATCTGTTGTATCCATGTCTTAATCTCTGAATAATAATATAAGCCATCAAGAGAAGTGGTTACCTCAGGGGCACCTGGGTGGCTCAGTAGGTTAAATCTCTGCCTTCAGCTCGGATCATGATCTCAGGGTCCTGGGATCAAGCCCCATATCGGGCTCAGCGGAGAGCCTGCTCCCCCACCCCGCCTGCCTCTCTGCCTACTTGTGATCTCTCTGTCTCTCTCTGTTAAATAAATAAATAAAATATTTTTTTAAAAAAAGAGAAGTGGTTACCTCTTCTTATAGGTACCTTCTACAGGGAGGGTTGAGCGACCAAGTGACACCTATGAAAATGCCCATATCTGGAACACTGGAAACCCCAAATTCTGCATAGTATGTGGAGCATCAGGACCTCTCCTTCCCTGCTGGTGGGAATGCAAATGTTGCAGCCACCTCGGAAGAAGTTTGGTGGTTTCTTACAAAACTAAACAGACTCTTACCAGACAATCCAACCATTGTGCTCCTTTGTATTTACCCAAATGAACTGAAAACTTATGTCTACACAAAGACCGGAACATGGATATTTATAGCAGCTTTATCCAGAACTGCCAAAACTTGAAAGCAACCAGTAGGTTCATAAGTGACTAAATGGATACATAACTGTGGTACCTCCAGACAGTGGAGTATTTTTTCAATGCTAAAAAGAAATGAGCTATTGAACCATGAAAATCCATGGAGGAACTTAAATACACATTACTAAGTAAAGGAAGCCAATCCGAAAAGGCTACATACTGTGCAATTCTAACTAAACGACATTCTAGAAAAGACAAAACTATGAAAACAGTAAGGAAATCAGTGGCTGCAGGGGACTGGGGAAAAAAAAAAGTCAAATGGGCAGAGAATAGAGGATTTTCAGGGCAGTGAAACTACTCTATATGATACCATACTGGTGCGTAGAGGACATTACACATTTGTCCGAACCCACAGAACACATGATACCAAAAGTAAACCCTATTGTAAACTCTGGACTCTGGGAGATGCTGATGTGTCAGTGTCAGTCCACCAATTATAGTGAATATGGTGGGGGGTGTTGATCATGGGAGAGGGTGTGCACATGTGGGAGCAGGAGGTATATGGGAAACCTCTGTATCTTCCACTCAGTTTTGCTGTGAACTTAAAACTGTTCTAAAAAATAAAGTCTGTTGTTTAAAAGAAAAAGCAGACTCAAGGATCTCCACATCTCTGCAGACTGGGACCATTTGGCCCCTTGATCATACTGGGTTCACTGTGTTAGAGCTCACAAATCATTTATGCTCAAAATAAGAATCCCAAGCCTGGAAACCAAATGCTGTGTTCTGTAGGTTCTCCTTAATGAGAAAATGACACTGACGATGCATTTCAAAATAATTCTACCAGAAGTGTATTTTAAGAGTTGGGGCTGGGACAAAACCAGTTACCTGGAAAGTTCTCTACGTGGGACAAGAAGGTAGCAGGTAGTATCTACTACTACACTCCTGACAAGGAATTCGGCATTGACCCACCGCTTGCTAAGGGGGCGAACATTCTCCAGTTACAATGCTTGCTTGAATGTGCTTAGGTTCTGTCATACCCTGGGGGTTCTGCTCTGATATCATCCACTTATGTTCACTCCAAAAAGAGAGTTCTTTGAAGGTAGGGGAAGCTTCAAGGGGGCAAGACCCCAGAAAAGAAAGGTGAAGGATATCCTTGCATAGAAATGGGTGAAGCCCAAGTCCCACCAGGTGCTAAAAATGAAGTTGGTTCACACACATGTCTGCAGACACACATGTGGATGTTCATGAATGGCATGGGCATGACAAAGAACTGAGCACACCTTCTGGAAGGAACTGGGGGTCCTTGCTAGGGAAGTGAGCACTGACCGGTACGTTCTAGGCCAAAAGAAATCAGGCAGTGAGGAGAAATCAGGCGATGAATGTAATATCAATAACTACCATTTCCTGAGGTCCTGCCATGTGCCAGGCACTGCTCTAGACACCAGAGATTTAGTGGTGAATGAGACAAGAAAGGCCCTGTTTCTGCCCAGCTTATCCTAAAGGTGGAGACAGAAAATGCATTACTGAGTTTAAATAAATAAACTCAAGAATGACACATGCTATTAAAAGCATGACATGGAATGATGAGAGAGGGAGGTTGGAGTGGCCTTTGGAGCAGGCACTAGGGAAGGCCTCTCTGATGAGACCAAACCCAAAGGCAGGACTCCCTATGAGGGAGCAGTCGGTCATGTTGAGATCTGAGAACACATCATTCCAGAGTATAACGCAAGTAAGAAGACTAAGAACAAGCTTATGAGTATGAATAATAGAAAGACCATTGAGGGTGGGGTGAGGTCATTAGGGGAAGGGTGGTAGAAGATGAGGTCAGAGGGAACAGCCGGGGTGCCATTATGGAAAGTCTTGAAGGCCCCAGTAAGAAGCCTGATTTTTGTCTAAGTGTGATAAACTTTAAGCCACTGCAAGGCTTTAATCAGGAGAGGGAGCTCACTGATTCATCTCACTGTATGATGGCGGGAGTGGAACCAGAGTACCAGAGAAGAGGTTATTTTAGAAGTCAGGGACCAATGATGATGACCCAGACTAGGGAGGAAGCAATGGGGATGAAAAGAGTCAAATTTGAAATATATTGTTAGGGTAGATATTTTTAAGTCCTTGCTAATGGATTAAATGTGGAGGATAAAGGGAAAAAAAGAGTCAAGAAAGACTCAGCATCACTTTTTCATGTCCCCTATTTCTAGCATCCTGCATTTGCCCATAGTGGGAACTATTTACTAGTTGGCTGCTTGGTTGTCTAATGGTAGGTTGGTTGGCTGGTTGATTATTGGGATGGTTGATTGATTGGATAGTTGGCTGATGGAAGGGAGGGTGGGAGAGAGGGATGGAAGGATTGGTGCTTGGTTAATACGTAGGTGGATAGATGGATAGATTGAGCAAGTAGTAGAATAGTTAGATAGGTAGATGAGTAGATGAATGGCTAGTTTATGATTGGATGGATAGGTAGTAAAGAGGTTGATTTGTTCCCTAATAAGCTACATGTATTTCCTGCTCACTGCACAACCTCTCCTTCCAGTGTCCTATGCATTCACCCAGCGCCCTTGAGTCTAATTCCCTGCCTTGACCAATACCCAGTGCTTACCATTTTACCCACAAGCTTGCTATTTCCCCCATAGCTCTGCATGCTCAGGATCTTCCAGAGCTAGTGAGGGACCCATGCTGGGCTCCAAGTCCTGGAAGGTTTTTCAGTGCAGTGGCCAGATACACATAGTGGGCTGGCCATAGACTCAAGCAGAGCCCAGCTTTGCCTTTTTGTGGCCACGTGGCCTGGGGCAGGTCACTCTACCTCAGTCCACTTTGGTAAATAGAGCTCAGAACACCTGGCCCACCTACTCCCAGGATCATGAGAATCACATGAGAAACTCCGTAGGCGAGTGTCAAGGCCTATTCTCATTAGCCCGATACCCCAGTTAAGGAGCAAGTGTTTCCTGTCTGAAACAGGCATCCCCCCTTTTGTTGTCTTCACCTGCTGCTGCTCAAAGTTGGCCTAACCTGGACCTGCAGCTCAGACCTCTGCCCTCATAGTAATCCATGTTTCCTGGATTCACTCTTCTTTGCCTCAGATCCCCTGATCTCCACTCATGGAACCCATCTTGATTGCACTTTAGACAAAGGTCCTGCAATGCCCATCTGTGCTCTGGTTCTGCATTTGAAAAGTAAAACCTGTCTCCTACTCCAAGATCTCAAGGCCAACCCATAGCACCACATTGAAACACAGCAAGGGCTCAGAAAGCATATATCCATGAACAACACCTCACTGGTTTTCCAAACCATCTTTTGCCTGGGTGTATTAGTTAGCTTTCGATGCATAACAAACCACCCCCAATTTTGTTGTTTCAAACAACAAACATGTACAAGTTCTCATGGTTCTGGAGTTGGCTGGCAGTTCCTCTGGTCCAGGGGCCTCTGCTGGGGCCAGATGGCCTAGGATAGCTTCACTCATATGTTTGAGACTTCTGAGATGACTGGGCCCTCTCTCTACCTGGTCCTTTATCCTTAAGAAAGCTAGCCTCAATTTTCCACAAAATGGCAGTGAGTTCCCTACAGCAAGAAGATGCAAGCCCAAGGCACATGCACTTTTTAAGACTCTGCTTACATCACATTTGCTAATGTTTACTGGCCAAAGCGAGTCACACAGCTAAGCCCAGAGTCATTCTGGGAAGGAAGCACACAATCATCAGCATCATCACAGGAGGCATTTGATGTAGTAGAGCCCATCATTCTGACAACCTACCACATTAGGGAACTCAAAACAAGTTTGATGGAGCCCACGTTCTAAAAACTCTTCTAGGAAGCAGAGCATTGAAGCCCACCAGGGGAGCCAGAGAGAACAAGCAGCAGCAAGTGAGAGCTGTTGGGCCAACTGGGAATTCTGAGAAAGGATTCTAGAACTTCTTATTAAGGTGACACTTCCCACACACACAGCCAGCTTTCAGCCTCTGTATTAGTCAACAATCAACACAGAATCCTGTGTTACAACCAACCTCAAAATATTAACGACTTACAAAAAGTACCCCCCCCTTTTTTTTTTTGCAAGTCTGTGGCTTATCTGGGGTTGCACCCTTCCACATGTGACTTTCCAGGGTTAGGACCGAAAGGGCAGTGTCAACCCAGGTCAACACAGTGCAGAGACAGAGTGCCCAGCAGCACAGTCACACTTCAGTCCTTTCTTATATCACATCTGTGAACATCCCATTGGCCATACCAGTCAAAGGGCAGGGCGAGTCCCCCTGTCCACCAGGAAGCCATAGCAAGGGTGTGGATGGAGAAGTCTCCTAGACAGAAGTGAAGAATTGTATTCAGTTTTATAATCTACCAAAATCTCCTCATCTTGGACCACCCCACCTTCCCGTTTCCCTCACCCCAGTTCAGTTGTTTAGAAGCTGCAGGTAACAAGCAAGTTAGGGAGACTTGGCCTGCCAGATGACTGGCCCATTCCCTGAAGCTTCTTGACGCTCAGGTCCACAGTAAATGACGCAGGGATAAGGTGTTATCTTCCCACAGAGGAGAAAGCCCTGAGGCCACAGAGTCAGCCTTATCAAGGTAGAAATGCTCAATCTTCCCTATTGTGACATGTCACCATTTCTGGTATCCAGAATCTACCAGCATCTTCTAGTCAAGGCTGAAAACAGGGCAATTGGCTGAGCTCCATATCTGACAGAGACTCGTGTCCAGGACATACTTTTATCATTAAACTCCTTCTAACAGTTAAAACAGCAGAACATTTTTGAGGTGACTGGGCAAAACTTCCTCAGGAAACATGCTGATTTCAACCACCTGGGCAGAGCAGATGTCCTGATCTTCTTTTTATCTTGCTGAACACCTTTATTGACTTATTACCTTCTCCTAACATGTGTAAAGGGAGATTCAATTCATTTGCTCATAGAGCTTCCACAGGCCTGAGGAATTGAGGTCGAGCAGAGGTCAGACACGAATTTTTTGGGGTGCACCTGCTGAGTACCAGGAACCAGGAGAGTCAGGCATGTGAACAATGACAAGGCATGGCCCTTGTCAACACAGAGCACACAGGTGTGAGAGAACCGTAAAGAGGAGAGAGTGCTTGATATAAACGACAAATCCTATAGAAGTTTTTAGGAAGAAGTTCCTCTGAGTTGGTTGAGCAGAGAGGGTGCAACTTGAGCTCATCAATGTTTGATATACAACATAATTAAGATTGAGAAAGATGGTTTGCACAATGAGAATGGGAAAGCAAGAATTAGAGCTCAGTTCTCCTGAATTTGGGTTCCAGGCATGTGCATGCTGTCATAATGCCTTCCCTCCCTGCCAGCTTTCCAGGGATGTCTTCCTTAGCCTTGCCTGAGGTTACATAGAGGGATATGGCGTAGAATGAACTCCACAGTGACTTTCAAAACCTAGTTCCAAGACCCGGCTTTATGACTTTTCAGTCATTTAGTCCATGACAAGTCATTCTGTACGAGCCTGATTTTTTTCATCTTAGAAAGGGTGTAAAAATCAGAAAATACTGGAATTACAAGCAGTCTTACAGGTCGTTCACTCCAACCATCCACAAGATCCTTAAGTCCCTTCAAAGTGCAGGAGATGTAACCTATAGTAGAATACTTCTGACGACAGAGAACTCACACTGTCTTGGGAAGTATTTATCATGTTTTAACAGTTTGGTAGGGAAGTCCTTACTTAGAATGAGCTGAAATTTATCTTCCAGCTTAATTTCCTCATAGATCTTTGACCCCCCTCCCCTTTGAAACAAGCAGAACCCATTGGCTTTCTCTTCCACAGGGTAGGTCTTTCTTCATCTGAGGAACTGAGCCACAAGACCCCTGAGCATTTTTGTCTGCCTGTCAGGCATCCCTACTTCCTGCCATCACTTCTCACATGACCTGGCTTCAAGTCCCTTCAGCCACTTGATCTCTCATCTCTGAACAGGCTTCCAATTATTTTCATAGTTCCAAAAGCCAAGGGTGGAAACCATCGGTAAGTCTGTACCAGCCCAGGTCAGGGAAATCCTCCCCCTTCCCAGCAAAGGCATTTCTATCCTCACAGTTAGAAATTGGAACAGCATTTTCTCCCAGACTTTAGGCTTATACTGGACTTTCTTTCAGCCAACTAGGTCTGTTTCACACATGTCCATAAGGCACACTCCCTTGGTTTCTCATTAGGTGGTTGCATGCAGATGAATCCAAACACTGAATCTTACACTTATCTCTGTTACACTTCAACTTCCTTGATTCCACTCCCTGCTCCAAGTGTCAAAATCCATTTGTGTCTTTTAGAGTTTATTTTTCCTTTTTGTTGACTTTACTTGCACTGCACTGGTTTTACTTTAAAATTTTAGAGCATGTTGAACCTAAAAGAGCTGACCCAACCTTCTCATTTCCTTGTGTATTTATTTCTTTCTATTTTCCTCCTATGATTTTTTTTGTTAATTACAGAAAGTAGAGCAAAAGTTACGAAAGGATATTTCACAGAAAAGAGCTACAAATGGTTCGTGTGTATATATATATATATATGAAAAGTTGGCACCCTGATGCATAATAAGGGAAATGAAGATTACCCACCAAATATCTAAAGATCAAGAAGTTGTCAGAGGTCAGAAAGAGGCATGTTTTTACATTTTTGGTGAAAAAATAAATAGAAAATTCCATGAGAATGTGGAATTTAAGAAACAAAACAGAGGAGCATAGGGGAAGGAAGGAAAAAATGAAACAAGATGAAATCAGAGAGGGAGACAAAACCATAAGAGACTCTTATCACAGGAAACAAACTGAGGGTTGCTGGGGGAGGGGAGTGGAGGGATGGGGTAACTATGGGATGGACATTGAGGAGGGCACGTGATATGATGAGCGCTAGGTGCTACATAAGACTGATGAACTACTGAACTTTACCTCTGAAACTAATAATGATCTATGTGTTAATTAATTGAATTTAAACTTAAAAATGAAAACAATTCCATGACAGTACTATGAAAATGTTTACTAGACTACAAATAGAAATAAATAAATATATGTGTACATACATGTATATATACATATACATATATATTTACATGTAATATATCCATACACATACATATATTTATATTTAGGCCAGTCACATATGTACATTTATATATAATGGATATACCATTCATAAATGTATATGTATATATATATAATGCATATACCATTTGACCCATCATTGACACTTTTAGGAATTTATTCTATAGATATACTCAGATATATATGAAATTAATTAGGCATGATGACTTACACTACAACATTGTTTACAAAAGGAATATTGGAAACTACATAAATGTCTATCAAATGGGAAACTGACTAAACAAATTATGAGACAACACTCAAACAATGGAATATTATACAGATGTTTTAATAAAGAGGGAATTTCCTTCTTTGCCATGATGGAAAAACTAGCCTTTTCCCTTCATAGCCAATTAGAAAATTGGATTGAAACAATTGTTTTCTGACATTGAAAAATAGACAGTATAGGGACACCTAGGGGGCTCAGTTGGTTAAGCAGCTGCCTTCGGCTCAGGTCATGATCCCAGGGTCCTGGGATCGAGTCCCACATCGGGCTCCTTGCTCGGCAGGGAGCCTGCTTCTCTTGCTGCCTCTGCCTGCCACTCTGCCTGCTTGTATGTACTCTCTCTCTGACAGATAAATAAATAAAATCTTTTTTAAAAATTAAATAAATAAATAATAAAATAAAATTCACATGGAAAGGCAAAGGAACTAAATAGACAAAATAATTAAAAAATAAAAAAAGAAAAAAGAAAAATAGACAGTATAGGACTGTGATCCCAGAGAGAAGGGAAATGAAAATGATGAGCGCTTTCACAAAAGCAACTTCCTGCCTGGGGGCAGGGTGGAGGGTGTTTTTATATTGTGGCACAGACAGTGGGAGCCCAAGCAGAGTAAAATGGACTTGGTGAGTTAAGGAGACAAAGATCGGAGTTCAGAGAGATTACCGTAACTGGAATTCTTGGAGCAGAATTCTAAAGAAGAGGGAACCGGGCAGAGGAAGTTTCCGGAAATCTTCATGGAGACCTCCTGAGTCTTTGAATACTAAGTAGTTTATGCACAGAATGAGACTCCACAAAACCAGGCAAAGAACAACTATCAGGGTTAAAAAAAATAATAAAAAATAAGGAACTTGCACAGTGTTTGGAGATGTGCAAGTACCAACAAAGCAGATTGGAGAAAATTCCTTCTACATCAAAAGCATCATAGAGATCCCCAAAAGCCCATGCCTTAGGAATAGGGCTAAAGAAGTTCTAAACCAAAGGCTATTCTAAAAAATTTTTAATTCTAAAAAATTTTAAAACAAGTCTGGAAATGAGCTATTTCTCCAAGTAAATTAACTGTCTGGAAAATAAGACACAGCACTTCTAAAGAGAATGAAATCTACATACTCAATTACATAATAATCACGTGTCCAGCATTCAATCAAATATTACAAGACAAGCAAAGAAGCACAAACAAGAAAAATGTCGGGGTGCCTGGGTGGCTCAGTGGGTTAAGCCGCTGCCTTCGGCTCAGATCATGATCTCAGAGTCCTGGGATCGAGTCCCGCATCGGGCTCTCTGCTCAGCAGGGAGCCTGCTTCCCTCTCTCTCTCTCTGCCTGCCTCTCCATCTACTTGTGATCTCTCTCTGTCAAATAAATAAATAAAAAATCTTTAAAAAAAAAAAAAACAAGAAAAATGTCACCAATACCGATGAGAAAAAATCCAAGACAATAGAAATAGACCCACAAATAGCAGATGATAGAATTAGCAGAAAATGATTTTAAAACCACTATATTAAATTATTTCAAAGACTTAAAGGAAAACATGAACCTAATGAGAAGAAAAATAGAAAATAGAAAAAGAACCAAATAAAATAATAAAAACTGAAAAATATAATATATGAAATTTAAAAATTCACTGGATAAACTCAACAGCATGAAAACTATAATAACCAAGATAGTGTAGTATTAGAGTAAGAATAGATATACGAAGTCCTAAAAAAGATCTACAAATAATGGTTAATTAATTTTTCACAAAGATACCAAGCTAATTCTATGGAGAAAAGAGTCTTTTCAACAAATGGTGCTGGAATAAGTGGATATCCATAGAGGGAAAAAAATGAATCTTGACCTTGAGTTCACACTATACACACCAAAAAAAAAAATCTAAAAATAGATCATAGCCCTGGATATAAAAAACTAAAATAATAAAATATTCTAGAAGAAAAGAGAAGAGAGAAACTTCTGTGGCCAGAGGTAGGCTAAGATTTCTTAGATGTGACATGAAAAGAACACTAATCATAAAAAGTAAGATTAAGTAGATTTCATCAAAACTAAATCTTCTGCTCTTTAAAAGACACTATTAATAAAAAGAGGTAACAGACTATAAGAAAAGATCCATATATATGTATATATGAATATACATGATATATATATACCACAAAGAATATACATCTAGAATATATAAAGAACTTTTATAACTCAATAAAACAAACAACCCAGTGAAAAATATGGGCAAAAGATTTGAACAGACACCTCACCGAAGAAGATGGACAGAGGGACAATAAGTACATGAAAAGATGCTCAACACCATTAGTTATCAGGGAAACGCAAATGAAAAGTACAATTAGATTCCACTTTTCAACCACTAGAACTGCTATGTAATGGGGGGGGAAAGGCAATGCAAAAGAAGATGTGGTCATGGTGTTCTGTTCGTGTAGAAGTTCCCACTTTGGGGATCAGAACCTCAGTTAGACTTTCAGGAGGGGTCTGCCCAGCCTAGGTTAGGTACTCGACTCAAATAATCCCTGGAGATGCCACAACATTGAGACTATGAGATCAACACAAGAATTTTCTGAAAAGGAGAAGAATTTGCTGAACCAATCCATAAACAAAAATTCTAGACATTTTACGGCTCAGTTACCTTGAATATAATCATATCCACAAACTATGAATGATTTGCAGGGAATTCTCATATTGCCAATCCCCCCTCCCCCACTTGACCCTGGAATAGCTAAGTGAGGGGTGCACGGTGGTAGTTAGAAGCAAAGCTTTGAGAGGTATACACCTGACCTCCAGCTCCAACTCCTTCACTGAGTGGCTGAGACCTTGAGCGAGTTATTTACTGTCTGATCCTCAGTTTCCTAATCCATAAAATAGGGATAAGACCACCTACCTCCCAGGGTTGTCATGAAAGTTTCAGTGGAACCAAGTACAACTTGGCATATGACGTTATCAATAACTGGCTGATGTTACTATTATTGTTAAATCTACCAGATTTTCTCATGGCCTTGAGATGCTCCTTTCGTCTGGCAGTGTGCCGTGTCCCCTACCGTTCTGTGGTCCTATTTGTCCTCAGATCTGTTCTACATCCACTTCCCGCTCTGTATCGCAGCAGGAATGACCCCGCAAGCTGCATTTCCGGGACTCCAGTGCCAGCCAATGGGAGGCACCGGTGAGGAATGGGAAGGCGGGGACAAGGAAGAAGCCCAGGTATTTCTCCATCTACCTCTCCACCTGGGATGTCTTCTCTAGTAGCTGCTCTGCCATAGCTCTAGCTTTCACTGAACAGGGCTGCCTGATTCCAGATCGCATTGGGCTCCAGGAACAGGGTCTCTTCCCTTTGTCTCTCCAGCTTCACATAGAAGTGGCTTCCAGCCCCGACTAATCTGAGTTTCTTCGCTGAACCCTGTTTGTTACAAATTCCTGTATTACATTCCCTCTGTTATAAATGCCTGACGTGGTTTCTGCTTTCCCCGTCAGCCCCTGACAGCACAGGTGGCTGGTCACCTGGTATGTGGTACCCTTGGGATTTGCAGAACATTAATTGTCTTTGCCCGCGTGCTCGTTCAGAGTCCAGTGTAAGTGCCAGTTCTCTATCAATCGCTTTGCTGGGAAAGCTTTGCGTTCTTCCGACCCTTCTGTAAAATACCTGCTGCTAATTACTTATTACCCAAGGGGACGGCTTCTCTCTGTTTTCAAGCTTTTATGGCCAGATGGCTGGCTCTGTGTATTAGTTTCTGGGGTTCGCCTCTGGTAGAGGAATGGAAAGAATATTTGATCTCTTTCCTTTAGTTGAGAAGAGTGACTTCCTGATTGAGATCTCATTTAACAGTGGAATTTTTTCTTCTTTGCCATTGGTGGGTAAACCATTTCCTTTCCTATGCAACACCTCCACAACTCTTTGCCCCGCCCAGGCCATGCCCCTCTGACGACGCACAGCAGCCCAGGCCTGTCTCTGTTGAACGGTTTCACACACAGCATGGTGCGGGGTGAATTGGCACTGTGCTGGGTGCTGTCGGGATCCACAGGTTTGTCAGACAAAGGTGACCCTCTCCAGAATCAGCTACAGAATTATCAAGGCCCAGTGCTAAATGAAAATGCGGGGTACCTTGGTCAAAGAATATTAAGACAATGGCAGCAGAGTGTTAAAACCATGCAAATGGGTCATGTGGCCGAGTCCCCAGCTCTTGCCCCACCTCCCTGAGCCCAGCCCCATGGAATGGCAGCCTGCTTTAGGGAGACCAGATTTAGGGAAACCTAAAACAGTGCCAAACAAGATGGAATAAATGGCCATGCGTGGGCTGTGCACAGTCCCAGAAGGTGACTGCTCAAGAGATAAAGAACTTTGCTCTACCAAATGGCCAGCGTGCAGGAAGGGCAGTGAGGGAAGAAGAAGGAAGATGTGCTGACCCTGAAATTCAGCCAGGGCAAGCTGATCTGTTTTACCAAATAATCCAGAGGTGAGTCTGGTTTCTGCACAGTGCCCACATGGCCCACCCTGCCCCAGCACTATTTTGGTCCCCAAACCTTCCACAACTCAGTCACGTTCTTCATGTCCTTGACACATGTGACCTGTGTTGTCCAGAAGAAGCCACCCGAGACCAGACCAAGCTAAGAGGAAGGGGGAATCCTTTAACCCAAGCCAACAGCCTATCAAATAATCACAACCTATCTATGTAGAAAAAAACAGAGTGATCTCCATATAGAGACACGAGAATTGACAAGTCTCCAGACTGCATATAGTGGGAAAGATGGGCCTGGGAGACAAACCCAGCTGAGGGTAGCATGTAGTACAGGAGCCACAGACATGGTCTGGATGAGGCGTGAATTAGACCTCTGCCACCGGCTATGTGATTTTGGGATCAAAGATGTCATGTCTCTGATCTTCAGTTCTATCATCTAAAAATTGGGACAGTATCTATCCTATTTGAGGATTAATGCTAATATAGGTAAACATGCCTAGCCTAGAGCATGTGCACTAATGGATTCTCAAAAAATGATAGTTTTTATATATGGACACAGGTGTTACATATATGGCTAAATCCACATGTACGTATATTGATATAAATCTGTTATATATGTATATTTCTGTAAACGTTTTCCTTCGTCTCTGTAAATGTGGTCATACAGCCATTATACTAAACAACTTTTCCAACCTCCCCCCACCAAGTCCAACCATCCCTTCAAACCAGCTCTGCAGGGTGTCCTCCCCTGCCCCGGGGATAAAATCTCTTGCAGGTGCCATCTGTCTCTGGTCACTCTTCAAAAACAGCCTTGTAGGGGCACCTGGGTGGCTCAGTGGGTTAAGCTTCTGCCTTCCGCTCAGGTCATGATCCCAGAGTCCTGGGATCAAGCCCTGCATCAGGCTCTCTGATCAGCAGGGAGCCTGCTTCCCCCCCTCTCTCTGTGCCTGCCTCTCTGCCTACTTGTGATCTCTCTCTGTTAAATAAATAAATAAAATCTTTAAAAAAACAAAACAAAACAAAACAAAACAAAAACAGCCTTGTAGTCACTTTTGGTCCCAAGCACAATCCCATTTCAGTAATTAAACTGTCAGGCCCAGGGTCGTAATCACTCACTGCCTACCCTCACCAAGTATAGCCCCTCGCTCTCCTCCCCCCACCATCTCAGGCCAGCTCTAGCCAGGGAGGCCTGCTGTGGGCAAAGAGTATGGGGTAGCCTTTCCATGTCCCAGCCTTGAGCATCTTTACCCCTAACCCTCACCTACTCAGGAGCCCACCAGGTGTAGAGGAGAGGAGGGAGAAGACGACTTCCTTGCTCAGATGTAATCACGTGCTGCTGGATGTTCAAAGGTCCCTCATCCTCTTGAGAGGGTGGGGAGGATGGTGCTTTTTCTGGATTTGTGTAAGATTCTCCTGCTAGGAATTTCTCTTTCTCCTGCAACTTAGCACATCCCAGCCCTTCAAAGTTCTCCCCCACTCTGATGTCCACAGTTGGGGTCCCATGTTCCCCCTCCACCAGCCAATAGCACGTCCCCTTGTCTCATGGGAAAGCTCATACACCAAGGGTCCCAATATTATGGGACATATGTCAGGGTTTCAGAGTGGTCCCTCTTGAGCCCGTCTCCCTCAGCTTCAAGCAAGGAGGAAATACTACACAGGGAGCAGCCAGGGTATAGGACAGGGACAGAAAAGGTTGTGAAATGGGAAAAGGTACAACATTCCAACTACTCCCTTCAAAGAAACACTCTGTCTTGGCTTCTTTAGTTCAGTCCTTTCCTGGTGAGTAGCTAGCGTCCTATTACATGCAGACGAATTCCCAGATATGGAAGCTAGAGAAAGATTCTTCATAAAGGTCACCTGTGCCTTATAATTTAAAACCCTCAATATATGAGAAAAATAATCTGGGGAGATCATTTAAAGGAAAATTGAAAAGAATATGCTACATGGTTCATTTATTCCACAGTTTTTGAGCACATGCTGTACTGGGCTAGATCCTGGCCCTCCGGGAGCCCCTGCCTGATCAAGGAGGTGCCCACCAATAGACAGCCAGTAGGGAGTGGCAAGGCATAAAACTCGAAAGGGAGGATCAAGCCAAATATGTGAGCCTTATAAGGCTCCAGGATAAAAAGTTCGCATTTTTCCCCTAATCACATGGCTTCTCCATCAGGCATCCCCGAGAGTCTGAGCCAGCAGTGATGGGAAGGGGGTATCTGTGAGCTTTCCTCGACAGTTCTAGAAGTTTAGCAGAAAACACACATTTACCCAAGGTAAATATGCATAGGTTGGTAAGTTTCTTTCCTTTGAGCTGAAATTGTATTAGCACTTATCTCCTGCTAATCATGGGTCGGCCTGGCAGCCATGTGGTTGTAAATGGGGACATGCATTAATTCATAAGCTGCGGAGTTTAGTCTATACATGGCCCATAGGGGAAAATTACTAAGAGTACCATGCAAGAGGTTTTAAAAAGGGAAGTGAGCAGGTCAGACCTTCTCACAAAGGTGAGATGCACATCATCTTTGCTGGTGCAGTTGAGGGAAATGGATGGAAGGGGTCAAGAATGCAGGTGGGAAGGTCTGACTGCTGTAGTCACCTGGGAGAGGCTGGTGAGGGACCCAGGCAGACCCTTCCGCACCGTGCGTTCACTCATCCATCCATTCAACAAGTTCACTGAGCAGCTACAATGTGCCAGGCACTGCCCTGTGTGCTGGGGACTCAGCAGGGACGAGCCACAGAGACAGAGCTTGCCCTAACCAAGCTTGCCATCCACAAGGAAGCAGCTGATACACCATGGCCCAGCTGGATGTGTGGCTAAGGGTCGGGATGGGCACCGGGAAGACGAAGTCTGGGGTGCTGGGATGCGGTCTTGATGTTGATTACAGCATTATGTGTTCAAGGTCTGGGGAGATAGATGGCGTGCTGGAGGAATGCATTAGCAGTAACCAGAAAATTTGCTGCTCTTCATCACAAAGTGAGACGGGGCTGGGTCTGCCTTCTGCACCCCTGTATGGTCGTATACTTATGAGGGTTCCAGCAACGGGATGAGTGTCATTTAGTAATTACTGAGTGCATGAATGGATAGACACCTACAAACCAGATCAGTATTTTATCTGTTTGACACTTACATAATACAAATTTACCATAAGCCACACACTGCTCTAAGAGCTTTACAAATATGGGGCGCCTGAGGGGCTCAGTCAGTTGACAATCTGCTTTCGGCTCAGGTCACGATCCCAGAGTCCTGGGATCGAGCCCCTCATTGGGCTCCCTGTTCAGTGGGGAGTCTCCTTCACCTTCTGCCCCTTCCCCCGGTTGTGTGCTCTCTCTTGCGCACGCTCTCTCTCTCTCTTTCTCAAATGAAAAACTAAAATGTTTTTTTAAAACTTTTTTTATTTAATTTTGTTTTAATTTAAAAACTTTACAAATATAACTCAGTCAATACTCATAACAACCCTTAGGGAGTACCACACTACAGACCCAAAGCCTCACTGCAGACAAAGACACTGAGGTTTAAACAGCCTCAGCCCACCTCCGGGGTCTGTTGACAGTGGCCCTCAACCCATTGTCCCCACACACCAGCAGCATCCACATTCCCCCGGGAGTTTGTTGGAAAATGCAAATTCTCAGGCCCAGATAAGAAGGTCAGGGCTCTGGCTGATTCCCATAGCTGCCTGCAGCGGGGAAGCCCCCCATGGCTCCTTTAGAACAGAGCCAATCACCAGAATAGCCTGCGATCTTGTTAAAAGGACAGTTTCTTAACACCGCCCGCCAGGCTACTAAATCAGATTGCAGAGGCCCTGGGAATCTGTATTTTTTTAACGAGTTCCCCCATCGGACAAGTTCCGGAAACATGCATCCAAGTTGTAACATTTTCCACCACCCTGGGAGAAAACAAAGATTGGGCTAGACACAGAGGGTAGGTGTGGCCGCCGGATGGCAGGGTTATCTTTCCAGAACGTCTGGTGAGACGGGGCAGCTGTTCTTCCCAGAGCTGGCCAGCTAAGTCACAGGTATAAATCTCCTGGCGGGACCCCGGGTGCGGGCTGCACGACGCTTCCTGATCGCACAGGAATGTGAGCACCGCCCCAGTCAGGTGCTCTCAGACCAGGCTCACAAGCCCCATGCTCCGGGCAAAAGTGCCTTTATTGCTATTTCTTGGAGAAGCATAGATCATCCTTGCCAGGGATTTCCTGTAATAAATACCTTTGTCATCCTGACCAAAGAAGTTGTTTACCTGAAATGCCCTGGGCTGAAATATTGCCCTTGCCTCACTCGGTGCGGTCACCTGGGCTCTTGCAGTGTTGGGGTTTGGGGGAGACCAGGAGGGGAACAAAGGAATCACCTATCCACAGTGTCATTCTCCACTGCCACCTCCCTAAGATTTCTCCCCATTTTCACCTACTACTGCAAACCAAGAGAAGAATGATGGGAAAAAATGGGTCTAAGTTGGCAGAAATTTGGGGGCCCCTGGGTGGCTCAGAGAGTTAAGCCTCTGCCTTCAGCTCAGGTCGTGATATCAGGGTGCTGGGATCAAGCCCCGCATCTGGCTCTCTGCTCAGCAGGGAGCCTGCTTCCCCCTCTCTCTCTGCCTGCCTCTCTGCCTACTTGTGATCTCTCTCTCTCTCTCTGTCAAATAAATAAATAAAATCTTTTTTTAAAAGTTAGCAGAACTTAAAATGAATATTTCTACATTAAAAGGATAAATCCGGCCATGGCGGCTTTTAACCCAACTTTTAATTTATGATGCATTCTGGAATGTTCATGACGCTCCATCTGCCCAAAACAGATGGAAATGTGCTAAGCTGGGCTGCAGAGGCCTGGGTTTCGGTCCTGCTCTGCCACCAGTTACCAGGGAGTGTGGCCTTGAGCAAGCCTTGGAAGCTCCCCAAACCCTGGACTATTTAACTGTCGGATGATGATAATCACACCCACACGGACTATCTCAAGGGCTTGTTGGGGGGATATGTGAGAAAATGGCAGTGAAAATCGCTTTGCAAACTGTAAAGTGCTGTCCACATGTTATCATGGCATCAGAGCAGGGGTGGAGAGAAGGGTGGGGATGGGCAGCAAAATGTCCCAGGGTGGGGGTGGGAGAGGTCCTCTTTGTAGAAACAGCTGATTCCACAATGAAATCCATGTCCTCAGCTTATCAGTATGACACCCACTGGACCACAGCCAAATAGACCCAGGGAATCATTTCTCTTCCCAGAACGAGTTGGACCTTTAGAGTCCAACTCTGGCAAGAGACCTATGACTCCCTACAAGAGCCACCTGGGGACTTCTTCCCATCTCTGCCACCAGTGACATCACTCCAGTAGCATGAGGTGGCCGCAGTGGAAATGTTTACGCCATAGAATTGGCAACCACAGCAAGTCAGGGTGTTTTGATTTGGGGGGTTTCTGTTTTGTTTTGTTTTGTCCCCAGAGAGCAAGTTGTTAAGCACGGACCTGTGCATCGCTGGGTAGCAGCAGAGATGGGATATAGCTGAGGGAACCCAGAGGCCACTGCAGGTGTTGAAGAGTGAACAGGAAAGTTCTTCCTCCGCTCCTGAGTAGGGGAACCATGAACCCATTAAACTTCTGGTTAATATAGGAAGATCTTTCAGAGGAAAGAGCATTTATTTCGTAAACCACTTGCACGATGAGAGACTGCCTTCTCTCTATAAGACAATGGAGCAAATCCCACTCCCTCACACACATGCTCCAATATCAGACCCAGTGCCACCGCCTCCAAGCAGTCTTGCAATATTCCTTACCATACTCTACAGGGAATTCCAGCATCTTCTCAGCTCCTACACAGACAATAGAAGGTGGTTTGTCGGAGATCGGGCTTTAGAGTCAGAATGCTTAAGGTAAAAATTCCCATTGGAAGGGCGCCTGGATGGTTCAGTAGGAGTAGCATGTGACTCTTGATCTCAGGGTTGTGAGTTCAAGCCCCATGTTGGGTGTAGAGATTACTTAAATAAATAAATATGCTGTAAAAAAAATTCTGATTTGACTACTTATGAGCTAACCATGGGACAGTCAGTGAGCCCATTTGTGAAATGAGGCTAAGACTCAAGAATTGCTTTGAGAGAGTAAAGAAATGCTTAGAAAGTACTTAGCATCATGTCTGGCACACAGTAAGCTCACTGATCTTGATGACGCAGTTCCTCTGAACTGTCGTTTCATGTTTTGCAGGCAAAAGCCATGTCTATGCAACGGGGTGGAAGTTTGATGAGGACGGGAACCTTGCTTTCTCCCTTTGTCCATCACCCACAGTGCCTATAAAGGCCCAACCCAAAGGAAGGGCTCTAGAAATCACGTGGGCTTCGGTGGAACAGAAAGCAGGCACGTTTCCTTCCTACAACGTCTCTGCTCCAAAATCGGATGAACCAGCCATAAGAACCAGCCAGTGCTCAGGGACCAGACTATACAGGTATCTAAAGACTCCACTCTCAGCCTTGATTCGGGCCACCTCCAAAGGGCCAGCCCAGCTCCAGAGATCCCCATGGGATTGGCTGGGGACTCTGTTAGGATTGTAGCGCAGCTCGTCTCCCTTTGCCCAATCCTGCCTTCCTCGCTCCTTTGTAGGTTTGGTTCCCAAAGCACTCACAGGAGAGGTCCTGCTTGCCTCACCTCTGTTTCAGACCCAAGCCAATACCCAGCATGTCTGCACCCCGGTCCAAGCCAGGACCACCCCCCAGCTGCCCACCTCCATGATTTGGAAGAGTGGATGAGATTTCAGTCCTCTAAGCTCACTATCCATTCTCCAACAGATTCTAGCACATTCTCAGATGACCTCTTTGCTGGCCACAGCTTCACTAAGTGGTCGCCATGAAGGTCTGACATTAGCAAAGGAACATGCCACGCCCTCCCCTTCTTCCCTGGTCCCATTTCTTTCCCCAGTCTTGATCCGTGGTCTTGTTCAGACCTGTGCGAGGTCAGGTTCAGAAGCAGACCTTGAGATGAAAATTCATTTACAAGGGATTTAGTAAGGAGGTCCTCCCGGGAGAAAGCGGAGGAAGCAGTAGGTGAGGCAGGATGGGGAAGAGAGGGAAGCTAGGCAAGGGTGCCATTCCAGGTGAAGTCCTCGCGCCAGCTCCATCCCACGGGAGCTCTGCAGAATGAAGCCTGCTTTGGAGTTTGTCCTCTCTCCAGGCGAGGGAGCTGGGCTTCCATCCTCCCACTCTAGTCAAATACTGGCTATGGACCACCCAGGGGATGTTAACTCCCAGGCTTTTTCAGCACTGTGCTTGGACAAATGGCTCTGCTGCCTAGAGGCAGGCAGGCGGTCAGACACAGAGCGCAAAGGGAGCCCCATGGGTCTGGGCAGAGTGCCCGCAGCACCCACTGCCGCTTCATTGATGATCGATAACTCGAGGATGGAAAACAAAGTCTTCGGGGGAATCCTGTGTTACTGGAAATCTCAGCTCTACCTGCTCCTTTTGCTGTGTGATCTTGCAGACTTGGTACATCTCTGAGCTTCAGTCCATAAAAGCAAGATAATAAGGCAAACAAGCGATCGCTACCTCTCCACGTTGTTGTGTGGCTTAAGTAGAATTATGTGGGGCAAATTGTGTTGCAAACCATGGGGGATAGATTCCTGTCCTGCAAAATGCAGCCTGCTGTCACCAACATAATCAAGCTCCGATCCAAAACTCAGCTTGGGATTTCCTCCCTTCACCCCAGCGCTCTCCCCCTTGCTGACTTCATTTGCTCTCTCTCCTTAAAGGCTTCTATGTTTGCCCTGCAGGCTGTTAAAACTCCTAATTCAAAATAACCCAATAAAATGCTCTGGAGGGCTTGCTGGTTCCAAATAGAAATACAAGGAGAAGGTTGGCCTGAAACACAAAACTCAGAGCTCCAACTAGGACAGAGGTGGAAGGACGGCCCCAGATCGCTGACCTCCCTACAGCCAGCTCATTAAATCCTGATCGTGGGGACACCCAGGGGCGGGGGGGTGAAGCCTGCCTGTCCTTGGCGGTGTGGGAGGTGCTCAGGAAGCAAACTCTGCACACCTGACCTGGAAGCCAGCCTAGACAGGACCCCTCGCCTGAGGTCTGGCTGTCCCCTTCCATGTTGCCCATCCGGCAGCTAGGGACCTCCTCCCTCTTCCCTGGAGCCCTCCTAAAGCTACCCCAGATCCGTGGGGCAGTAACCCAATGCACTATCAACCCAAAGGGCTGCTTGTGCCTTGCAGTGGAAGAGGCACCAGCTCCCCAAAGCAGGTGAAGAGGACTGAGAAACCGCTGACTTGGTCCATTTTATCCCTCTGTCTGTCAGCCTGTTGACCCAGAAACAGCACCTCAGCACAAGGACTGGCCCGGGAGCCCAGATGTTTGGCCTGAGGCCCTCCCTGGCTTTGCTGAGGACCACCTGTGTGGCTCACTTCCCATCTCAGGGCCTCAGTGTTCTCACCTGCACGATGGGGGCGAGACGTCTCCTATCGGCACACGAGGGAAGGAGACTGTCCGTGCAGGTGGAGGTGGGAGGAGGCTCAGCAGCAGCTTCCAGTCCAGAATCACCTGCCAAAGGTTCTGCACACATTCCCCCAGCGAGCCCCGTGGGATACGTATCACCCCTCTGCCGATGAAAAAGCAAGCCAGCTGGCTCCAAAACTCACGCTCTCTCTGCCTTAAAGGGAAGCCCCAGAGCGGGTGGGTGGCCCAGGTCTGGAGAAATCAACAGGCAAGCATTCCATCATTCATTCGTTCAGTACCGCACTCTGGAGCACAGCCACACTGCGTGACAATGACACCCGCCACGACCCTCAGGGAGCACTTTCCCTCCTGCTGCAGTTTGGCCTCCCTGCGGCCTGGGGTCTGCTCTGCAGGACCTCTACCATTTAGTCCTGGGCCACGGGACAGAGCCTGAGCAGAGCCACCCCTGGGGGTCCTCCACCCAACTGCTATGGGACTTTTGCTGGGCAACTCCACCAAGACAGAGAGAGGAATTTGCAAGCTAACGGGCCGCACTGCGAATCAGCAGGTCCCAGCCTAATGACAAGGGTGGCAGTAGGGAGCTGATACCAGGCACAGGGCTAGGTACCTTCGGTCAAGAGCTCAATCCCCCGCTGCCATCCTGGAGGGCATTTGCTGTTCAAGTTCACACAGCTGGTGAGGAGCTGTGCAAGGCTCAGAGGCTCGAAGCTTCGTCTTTCTGCCCCCAGATCCTCTGCCCTACCCCACAACTGCTTTGTCCCTGACATGCTTATGACTTTCAGCATATCCCCCTCCACTCCCTAGGCCTCAGTTTCCCCATGTGTAAATTGCTGGAGCAGGATTGGCTGAGATCTCTTCCAACTCCAACAGTCAAGGGTCTTGATCTGGGAGATGCAAGGCGGAGGGTGGCCGCCAGGACCCAGGAAGGACCAGAAAAGGAGACCCGGAACCCGGCTGGACCATGCCTCTGCCGAATGGAAGGGGAAGCCTCAGAATGGAGGTCAGTCTGACCAGACGGCTTCTCTCTGGGAGCCACACTTCTCCAGGACATCCAAGTTAAAGCTCCTTTGTGACATCCCTATGGCAAGCTGCTTGCTGTAAGGGACGCCTGCCCTAATGAGCTCAGACTGTCGAGTCCCATCAATCAGGCAGCACGGACAGGAAGCAAGGAAACATCCCGTTCAGGGAGAAGGTACGGCTCTCTTGCCTTTGTCTGTTTTTTAGTAACATTTGTCACTGCTGCACATGAAAATAAAAACCAGATGGAATCCTGAGCTGAAGAGAGGGTCTTCCCCATCCCTGAGCAGTAGGACAAAGTCCAAGGCGGGCACGGAGGATCACTGTGGCCCAGGAGAGGCTGCCTGTCCTCTTCTCAGCAGGGCGGCCTCCCAGCCAGGACCACCTGATGGCAAACACCCGGGTCTTACCTGCCTCCTCTCTGCTGGGCCTCAGGAGGTTGTAGAACAGCTGATGAGCTGAAGTTTCCCCAGCTCTTCCAAACTCCATCCACACCATGAATGCTCATGTCCCCTTTTTCCCTCCTGGAAGTCTCTTTTCAGCCTCTGTTCAGCGCACTGTTCAGCTAGGGCCACTCACAAGAAGCACACTCCTGTGAGGCCTACCAGCAAGTACAGGGCACTGAACAGGACACACTGGACCGAGACCCATCCAGGACCACAGTCTGAACCTCACCTCCTCCAGGAAGTCTTCCCTGACTACCACAGTCTTCTCCTTCAGAGTCATTCCATACTTTAAGACCAAGCCACACGACTTCCCACTCGGCATCCATTTGCCCTGCTTACTAAATATGCCGTGTGCAGTTTGCAAAGATCCTCACTCAGACTGTTGGCAACTCCTAGGGGAAGAGAAGCACTTGATACTTGCCTTGAGGACCCCCTTGGTCCTTATCACAGTGCCTGGTTTATTAAAGCTGCTCTGTAGATATGTGGGAAGAATGCGGTTGTAACATCACTTTGATACGCTATAAGCATTTAGACGACATTCGATAAGCTCATCTCCCCCACTCTCTACTATGCGCTATGCACAGGGCTGAGTATTTCTTTTTTTTTTTTTTTAAGATTTTATGTATTTATTTAATGGAGAGAGAGAGATCACAAATGGGCAGAGAGTCAGGCAGAGAGAGGGGGAAGCAGGATCCCTGCTGAGCAGAGAGCCTGATGCAGGACTCGATCCCAGGACCCTGAGATCATGACCTGAGCTGAAGGCAGAGGCTTTAACCCACTGAGCCACCCAGGCGCCCAGGGCCGAGTATTTCAACCGCGTGAACTCAATCCCACAACAGCCCTATCAGGTGCAATTCCTCCCACCTCACAGGTCGGAGAAGAGAACTATGACCTGCCCAAGGAAGGAAATAAAGCAGGAATTTGCAGCCAGATCTTCCAAAACAGCACTTCCTGTGTGTGTATGATTGGAGGCCTGCCGTACCTCTGAGGGCCTTGTTGAGAACAGCCCCGTCTCTGTTCTGATCCAGAAGGATACAAGGGAGGATAGAGTGGAGGGTTGGCAGTGCTCCCTCCCCAGGCCTCGGTTTGCCACACAGCTCATTTTGATCTCCTGCACACAGTGGTGTCAACTCGGTGAAGCTCCCGCCCTCATGGGTAGGCTACAACCCCGCAGGAGAGGAGAGGCCAGTGGCCCCATCCTTGTTCCCCAGCAGACATTCCAGAGGCCAGGGCAGAATCTGCCTGGGCCTCAGTTCACTCACCTGCAAAGTGGGAGGGTCCGCGGGCATCCAGGGGGTTGACGAACAAAGAATGAGAAAGAGGGCTGATGCTAGCTTAGGCGTGCGCAGAGGCTGAGCTGGGATGGAAGCTGGGTCATTCCCACTGTCCCCTCTTTCTCTATGTCTATTCCACCATGGAGCAGCAGCAGCACCCAGGGCAGCCACTGCCACAACAGCAGCCCAGCACAGCGGTGAGCAGGCGCTGGGCATTGGTCAGTGAACCGGATCTCAGAAGACTGTGCGGCCAAGCCCCCTGTTCCCCAAAAAGTGCTAAGCAATGCCCTGGGTGTTTTCCTGTGTTTTCTCCCTTTTCCCCCAAGCTCCCAGTCTGAGAACATTCCAGATGAACTGCTTGTCTCCAAGCCCGGAAGCTCTCCAGAGTCTTCAGTCCAATTCGTCTCAACCCTGGGGCCCCCAGGATAGGGTTGCCGGGCGCCCTGTATCTCCGGACCTCGTCCACCTGCTGAACACGGCCCGCACCCTGCATGGGCCCGCAGGATGTCCTCTGCGTCCAGTATTTGGCTTTTATCAACCGATTACGAACATGCAGCCCTTTTAAAGCTCTGTTCCTAGTTTTCCTGGGCTTCCTCTATTTTTATTTGCTAAATCCAGCAAAGTTACCCTGGGGAGCCAGGCATTCTGAGACCACGAACCACACTGCACCACACCCTGGGTGAGGGCAAAGAGGATGGTTTCTTTTCTTTTTTTCTTTTCTTTTCTTTCTTTTTTTTTTTTTTAGAGAGATTTTATTTATTTATTTGACACAGAGAGACACAGCAAGAGAGGGAGCAGAAGCAAAGGGGGTAGGAGAGGGAGAAGCAGGCTTCCCACCTAGCAGGGAGCCCGATGTGGGGCTCGATCCCAGGACTCTGGGATCATGACTCAAGCTGAAGGCAGATGCTTAACGACTGAGCCACCCAGTGCCCCAAAGGGGGTGGTTTCTACACAGAGCATGTGAGCAGCTCTGTGTGTGTGCGCGTGCCCCAAGCCCACTGGGAGTGTGCTCTGTGTGTGCGCAGGTATAAGACTGTTCAACTTGGTGGGGGGGGGACCATCTTCACCCAACTCTGAACAAAGCATGGGGGAGAGGGGAAGACTCCTCAGAACTTTCCTATCCCCTTTCACATGGACTTGAACCTCGTAGCTGAGGATCGCTCTCGCGGGGTCCACCTCTGAGGGCTGCTCAGGCGCTCCTCCCCAGCCGCTCTACGCTTGCCCGCCAAGGAGCATCCCAGGCCTGTCAGGCGGAGGAGATCCTTTGGTCCAGCTCTTTCACAGCCCAGGCGAGAAAACTGAAGCCCACAGAGAGGAAGGGACTTGCCCAAACTACACACAGCCGTAAGAGAAAGAGCTAGGACTAGAGTCAGGGCTCCTAGGTTCAAGTCCAGGGCTCCTCCCCCTGCATACACTGACTCTCTGACAACCAGACTCGGTCACGGGAAAACTGAGCTCTTGAGTAATCGACAGCAGCCACTCGATCCCCAAACCACGGAAATGACCTTAATAGTGGCTGACATTCACGGAGCTCTTGCTCGTACTGCGTGCTGGGCTCATTTAATGCACACGACAACTCCATGTCAGAAGTGTTATTACTGCCCGAATTTATGGATGAGCAAACTGAGGCCGAAGAACTTGCCCCATGTCTCACAGCTGCTGGGTGAGCAGCGGGCACCTCGGTCACGGTCAGAAGCTGGCCTCCTCGTGCTTACTAAACTGTGCCCCCATAGTCCGTTCTTCAGATGCCTCCATGGCCCGCGTGAGGGAGGGCCCATCAAGATAGGTCATCATCAAATCCCCAGGGTCCAAACCTTCTCTCTCCAAGTCAAAGGCGGCTACATCTCCCGGCCACTTCTCCTCTTGCCCGGGTCATTCATTGCAGCTAAGACTTTTGAACCCACCTCACTAAGAGATTTTCCAAGACTCACGTCCTAGACAGGAGGTGGGAAGCGATCTCGTGTTTCTAGCTTGTAAGCCCTGCCTTGCAACTCGCCCCTTGAGGCAAGACACTTTCTCCTCTTTCCTTCTGAATGGCTCTTCCCTCTGCGTCCCCCACGCCCCGCCCCCATCTTCCCGCGGCCGTCCTCAGCTCAGGCCGGCCACTTAATTCAGCAGCCATTTGTCCCAGCTCCCCCGACACCACACAGGTGTACTGTGTACATACCTGCTTTCAGGAGAGTAAGTAGTTTTTTGGTGGGCAGCCAGTTAAGGGGACTGGATACGGACTGAGAGCAGAACACAGCCCCCTCCCCAGGGGACTGCCCAGGGCATGTTATCAGGCGCTCTTGAAACCCAATGCCTGGCCCTGTGGGGCAGCAGGTGTGCCCCAAGACAAGGCTGGTTTTCCTCTCCAGGAAGAAGCGTTCACTGTGGGGAGGGGGGAAGGGGCTCTGCTTCCTCCTGCCAGGTGGGATCTCACCTCTGAGGACCCTCTGGCTGGATCTGCTTGCTCTCTTCTCCCCCTCCCTACACCATTATTCCCTTCATTGATCCTCATCTCCCTCTGGACATTTCTGGGTCATTCGGGGTTAACCTCCTCCCACCTTCCTCTCCACCCGCCCCAACATCCTGCTCCCTGACAGCCCCTTTCCCCTCCAGGCCAAGCCCCTCCCTCCTTTGTACAGGATACAAGATGCACACAGGCTTCTTCAAGGTCACACAGCTCCTCAGCTAAAATCCCTCCTCTGTCCTGTCTGGCTGTGTGACCTTGGGCAAGACTCTGAAGCACTCTGAGCCCAGGTAGGTGCCCTCACCTGTAAAACGGGGATAAGAGAGTCCCCACATCTGAGGTCATTATTGAGAGGATTAAAGGAGATAAGGTGCTCGAAGTTCAGAGCCCAGCACAGAGCACATTTAATAAGCATCACTGCTAACACAGACACCATGTTATCATCTTACAGCACGTCCGTGTTCTAACGTCCCCCTGGTATCAACTCTTAATTTATGGCTTCCCCACCAATGATGACAAGGGTGGCATGTGAGTCATGGATGATGAATTTATGGCTTCCCCAATAAGAAGTATTGACTTTTTACAGCTTTATTTTTATATTATAATTTGTTTGTACTTCATATGTATCGTGAATTAAGCTTAATTATCAAACATTTTTTGTCATGAGACACACAGACCTATGGACACCAGCACAAGTGACAGGGAAGGAGAGAGGGAAAAGGAAGGAGACAACAGGAGGACTAATGAGGGGAAAGACGGAGCAGGTTGGGCTAGAGGCAGGCACTTGGGCCAGACCTGAGACAGGCAAGGCCCAGCCCTGCTCCCACTTACATCTTAGAGCCCATCGCAGAGACTGGATTTACTCACTTAGAGAGAGGAAAGCATCTGGGGCAGCAAGGGGGAGAAAGGGTGGCATGGAGAGAGGCCCCAGAGTGCTGGCTCGGAAATCCAGGTAGAATTCCTGGAGGGGGAGGACTTGGAACCTGCCCTAACAGCTCAAGGAAGGTGTGATGGGACAGTAAGGGGACACAGGAAGGCATTTTTTGGCCCTTGTGAGCAAAGATTGAAATGAGGAACATAAAGGAATGCCTCGCAGGAAACTCCTTAAACTTTCCCCATTTCTCTCTCTCTCTCTCTCTCTCTCTCACACACACACACACACACACACACAGCTCTCTGAAGGGACCTCTCCCTCCCCTCAGCACCCACACTGTCATCCATACACACCTGACAAAGCTCCTGGGCCCGTGTCCCTGGGGCGGCCCAATGGGCCTTCTCAAGCCAGGCCTGCTAGAGCTGCCACCTTGGCCTGCTTCTCAGAGGCTGCTGGGAGGGCTCAAAACACCTCAAAACACCCCACCAGTGAGGGGTGGTACTCTGGGGTGGCCGTGGGGAGACACTGCTCAGCGAGGCACCAGGACATCCTGCCTGGAGGGTCCAGGGACTCCAGACAAACACCACAAGGGCTCTTTCCTCTCACACCCCTCCCCCACTGGGCCCCATGTCTGGGGCACGGAGCGGGACAGCAGATCTGTCTCCAGAGGGTCAGCCAAGGAAGTCCCCCAGCTCTGCTCACCCTGAGGCCCGCAAGGCCCCCCGAGCCCCCCCAGGCCAGCTTGGCCGCACCACAGCCCAGATATCCATTTCCCCTCCACCTTCTCAGCACAGGGAACCACAGGGCTCTTGAAGAAACTCGAGAGGTTGGCTCCCTTGAAATGGAGAAGGAGGTCAGGAGACACATTTCCTAACTTTCAAAAAGAACTGTTGGGGATAATTAATCAACACATCACCAACACGAGGGATTGTTTTATATCAGAAGACATATAATTAAGGAAACAATAGCAGGTTTGTTGTCTATTTTGTTCCTAAAGAATGCTAATTACGTTTAGCACCCTGATACATCCAACGATTCTCCCCAATATTTAGAAATCAAACAGAACTTGGCTGCGAGGCATCCATTTGCCTCTGCCGAGAGCAGGGAGCACTGGGGAAGCAAACAGGCCTCCAGCAGATCTTCCCGTTTGGGCCCCTGATCGATAGACCAGTGAGGAGGGGCACTTGCCATAGCAAAGTCGCCCTCACTGTTGTTTAATGACCCCATTTGAGCAGCACCTAATTTGCTCAGGGTGCAAAGGAGCTGCCTGCCATGGGGGGAGGGCTTGCCAGGACACTCCTTAGCAATGCAACCACAGGCTGAGGAAGTTAGAAGCCAGGCCCAGCTTTGCTCTCAGAGGCTCAGGCCCGTGGCAGTGGTTTCCAGGTCCCGGACCCCTGCAGGCCAGAAGAGAAAAAAAACAGCCCTAGCTATTCCCTAGAAGCAAGCTGAGGGTCAGGGAGCTCAGGAAGGTCCAACTGGAGGTGTCCAGAGAGCGAAAACTGCCCCCGTTCCTGGGCTGACCCTCCCAGGGGAGCCCTGCCCAGCGGCCCCTCCAAGGAGGTGTGATAGCAGACCCTAGAATGTGACCATAAACCCTGGCTGGGTGCTGCTCAGCTCTCCTAGTAGCCCCTGCTGGAGCCTGGTTCCCAGGGGTACTCTGTGCTAGGGCATAGCAGGAAAAGTAGTGTTTGATGGTGCCCAGGGCGACAGGCCTAGGACCACCGGCAGGCACCGAGACCCCTGATGAGGGATAGAGCCCTTTCCTAAGATCCCTCAAGCCCTGCTGATGTCTGCAGTGCGGCCAGCCTGGCAACATGGAGATCTTTGGTCCTCCCAAAGGAAGAGGGAGGCACCCACGTTTCCTCCCAAGTTGCACACGCAGGGATCTTCTTGGAAAGAAATTCTCCAAATGGGAGGAGGACCTCAGCATATGCAGACAGGCCTGCCCTGTGTCCCAGATGGGCTGCCTCTCCTACCCGTAATCCTGGGGAGCCCATCCCCCCATCCCTCTTGGGGGCATAGGTGTAGGCCCATATCTACTCACAAATCAGCGTGTGGCCTCATGGAGAATAGAATTATTAAGGAATCATAGTGTTGTGGTTAAGCTTTTAGAAGACTCCTGTCAGAGATACATCCTGAAATTGTTACTAGAGGAAGGGTATGAGGTTAGGAATTGGCTCAAAATAACATTGGGATGGGGCATGCCTGGGAACGAAAGCTAGAACAAGACTGACCTTGAGTTTATCATGTGTATGAGTCCGCTCGGGCTGCTGTAACAAGTGCCACCGACAGGGAACCTTAAACAACAGAAGTTTATTGTCTCACACTTCTGGAGGCTGGAAATCCAAGCTCAAGATGTCCACAGGGTTGGTTCCTTCTGAGGCCTCTCTCCTGACTTGTAGATGGCCGTCTTCTCTCGGTGCCTTCATATCATCTCCCTTCTGGGTGTGTCTGGATCCCACACACGAATTTCCTCTTTTTAGAAGAATGCCAGTCAAGTTGGATTTCATAAGAACACAAACCCACCCTAATGACCTCATTTTAACTTGATGTCCTCTGTAAAGACCCCTGTCTCCAAACAAGGTCATGTTCTGAGGTCCTGGGGCTTAGGACATCCACATGTGAACTTGGAGGGGACAAAATTCAACTCATAGCATAATTTTTGAAGATGGAGTGTGTAATACATTATACTCTTCACTCTGAAGTCTATCACTCTGCATTTTTTAAAGATTTTATTTATTTATTTATTTATTTATTTATTTGAGAGAGAAAGCGAGAGAGAGCATGAGAGGGGAGAAGGTCAGAGGGAGAAAGAAACTCCCGCAGAACTGGGAGCCTGATATGGGAGTCAATCCTGGGACTACAGGATCATGACCTAAGCTGAAGGCAGTGGCTTAAAACTGAGCCACCCAGGTGCCCCTGCACTTTCTATTTTTTATTTTTTCATAATAATGGGAGAAAGGGGCACACAGGGAGGTGATACTCCAAACAATTGTCACATCACCAGATGACCTCCGGGGAGAGAAGATTTATTCTCCCAGGCCTCAGAGAAAATCCTAACACTCCCATCTGTTTCAGAAGAAACACAGCAACTCTTAAGGTCATGAGCTTCCCGACTCTGGAAACATCTAAACTCGGGCTGCATGACCACTTGTGGGGCCTACTGTAGGAGTCCTTATCTGGGAGGAAGCTGGGCTTCCAACCCTTGGTTCCTCAAAAAGCCAACGCTGCCTTGGACCACAGTGATGGAAGTAGAGCAGCCAAAACAAGGATGAGAGAGTCCTACTCTACGGGGGACTAAGGGGAATCACTTGGCCCCGGGTGCTGTATTCCAGGAACCCCACTGCAAAGGGGACATTAAGCATCTCAGAGCTATAGCCTTACATCTGCAGCGGGGCAGCCCAGTGCTCAGGGAGGGAGAAAGCATGCCGCAGCATACAAAAAAAGATTGCAGGATCTACTTCCATCCGTTTCTTTTGTATCCTCCTGAAAAGATTATAAGCAACTTCAAACAAATATACACACCCTTTATGTAATTCTTTTAAACTAATGGTATTCTATGCACCTTCTTTTTGCTCTTATCAGTGGACATTTACATATCTTGGAGATCTTCCCATTTTAGAACATTCTTTTTAGCTGCGGCATAAATCCTATTCTGGGGTAAATCGTTTTACCAATCCCCTACTGACGGATATTTAAATTGCTTCAAATTCTTCCCTATAGTGAACAATACTAATTAATCTCACACATATATCACTTCACCTATGAATGATTAAACCTGTGGAATAAATCCACATAAGTAAAAGGAAGAAAGGGAGGGTGTAGGGAGGAAAAGAAGGAAAGAAGAAGGGAGGGAGGCAGGGAGAGAAGAAATGCCTAGAGAAAAGGGCACCTGGGTGGCTCAGTGGGTTAAAGCCTCTGCCTTTGGCTCAGGTCATGATCTCAGGGTCCTGGGATCGAGCCCCGCATCAGGCTCTCTGCTCAGCAGGGAGCCTGCTCCCCCCTCTCTCTCTGCCTGCCTCTCTGCCTACTTGTGATCTGTCAAATAAATAAATAAAATCTTAAAAAAAAAAAAAAAAGCCTAGAGAAAGGGGCTGGGCTCCGGGGAATGGCTTTCCACCCTTCTTGGAGATAGAGAATGGAAACATGGGTAAGAAGCACAATCGGAGAGGCAGCAGAAAGGGAAGAGGGTTGGGGTGGGCTATCTTCATTCCTATCTCTTTGGGTGACCCCAGCACCACCCCAGCTTAGTCTCTTCGACTGGTAGGAAAGAACGGGTCCTGGACCTGGGAAGGAAGGACACAAGGGCTTCTCCCACCCCAGCTGCCCTCTGTCTCCCCGTCGGTCTGCACTAGAAAGAGAGGCCAGAGAAAGCAAAGGGCAGGAGGCCAGTAACACGAGCCTGACCTATGGCACAGGGAAAGCATGGGCTGACCGCTTCTCAGTGCTGACACATAGTAGGTACTTGAAGCAAAAACAATGGCTATTCGCTTCCTGCTCATACTTGGCCTACGATCCAGCCCAGGGCCCAAGGAAGGGGTCAGAGATCCTGAGATGAGCATCAAGGCCAGTTGCAAACTCCCAGAGGCTCCTGGCCTTACCGGTGCCCTGGGACCTAGAATCCAGTAATTTCTCTGGGCTGTTCTTCTGAGGTTTACACTGAACTCGCCCAGAAGAATCCTATCCGGACAGTTGATGGGTGGTGACCAAGTGAGGACCTCGCTCCTGGGTCTACACACACAGATCCCGCATGTGCAGGCTGGTCTAGCCACTCCTGCCTTCCTGAGGCTGCCCACTGGGTCTGGCCTGTAGTCCATGCTAAAGAAAATCTTCTCAGCTGGGAAAACTCAAGCCAGGGGAGGGGAGACGGGAACAGCTTGTGTTGGGTGGCAGGGGGTGGGCAGAGAAGGGCCTTGAAAGTGCTCTGGTCTTCCATCAATTTCAGCACTGACCAGCCCCCACACACAGCCAGGAGGTCCTTGGAACTGAGTAAGTCCCCTCTGCACTGCCCCAGATGACAGATGCCAAAGGTGACATCTTAGTCAACAGGGCGCCGTTTCCACAGCAGTGGTCTTCCACTTGAATGGACCACTTCTGTTTCCCACGAAAACCTAAGTGCAGTCATTTCGAGCAGGAGACAAGTGGTGCGGGGTGAGCCCTTTGCAAGGCAGACCAAAGGGGGGCCCAGTGAGGCCAGGAGAGCCAGGGCAGTGAAGAGAGCTGCGCCCCCAACCCCTCACACGGTCCCCACCTACACACTTAGTCATGCCTTCCTGCCATGGTAACCCCGTGCTCACCTACACACACACACTCTCACAGGCTCTCACCCACAAGGTGTTCACACTCTGCACTTCCAAACAGTCACACACACATGTGACTTTGTAGTTCATTACTCAGCACCACCCCCCAACATGCTTGTGGTCACCACCCCTCTGCGTGGCGTGCAGTACCTCCATCGTGGTTGAGACCCAAGGCTGAGGTATCCGGAACCCCAGGCTGGGAAAAGGGCGGGAGGGGCAGTCCCCCGATAAGTGCACAGCAGTGATGCGAGGACAGCTCAGAACAAAGCTGATTCTTAATAATAAAGTCACCTTCAATAATATTGAGCTAACCCACAGGAACTCTGCCCGAACTCAAGGGTATGGAACACAGAGTGTGCACTGCCTAAAAGGCGGGGGGCAAGGGGTAAATTCTCCCTGACATCCAGCTTACACCTCATTCTCCAAGGCACAGGAGGGATGCCTCTTCCCTCAGTTTGCAGACACAGTGTGGGCTGCAACAGCCCCTGTCCCCCAAGGCCTCGTGCCCACTTACACATCCATGTGTGTGCACCACGTGCGGTGTGAGCACATTCAGGTACAGACACTCAGGCCTGCTGGGTACACAGTCAAACTGGGGCACAAAACTCTCTTCCTTATTATGTTCACTCCAAGGGATCCAAGCCCAGAGCCTTCCCCCCTTCCTTGTCCTGTGCCGCTGCTGCTGATACCCTCAACCCCCCTCACCCCCGTCCCAGGCTTGGCACGCCACAGGCAGGCCCCCAGGAACCCAGGCTTGAGAACAGGATCCAATGAGCAGGGTCTCCCACAAGTGACTCCAACTGTCCCCTGCTACCTGGCACTAGGATGAGGCCACTGCCTGCACAGTCCTAGCTGAGGGGAGAGGCTGGGCCTTGTGGGGCCCTCTAGGTGACCAAGGACATCTCCGTCCACCTTCTGAGTGGGCCCGCACTGAGGGTGCGTGGGGGTATCTGGGGGGAAAGGGAGGTGCTGTCTCCAGGAAGCCTTGACTCCCACAGCTGGAGACCTTGCAGCCTCTTGGAGCCAAACAGAGGGGAAGCTACGTCCAGGTCCATCATTTCTAAATAAACCAGGCCTTCTGTTCAGGCTGCAGAGTCTGACCAAACCCTGCCCCCCCCACCCCCAGCCCCTAGGTGTGCCCAGGAAACCCAGGGAAGGACAGGAGGTGGCCTTGAGATGCCTGGCTTTAATGACCTCACTGTGCGGTGACTCCTGACTTCTTACTTTCCACGGGCCTCCCTGCAAGACAGAGACTCTCAGGCCTAAAGAGACCTTATGGGGGCTCTGGAGCCCCCCCGCCTCTGTCCAAGCACAGCACCCTGAAGAGAGGCAGGGGGAGGGGGGGAAGGTGGCGCCCCAGGCAACACCGCCAAGTACCTTCGCCACTCAACCGGGCAGGGTCCCGCCCAGAACCACCCGCTGACTGCTGGGGGTGGGGGGCGGTCCTGGCCGCCTGCCGGCCCCCCAGCTCCAGGCTGGCTCCTCGGGTTTAGGGGGGAGGGGGAAGAGCATCCACACTCTCTGGGGAGCAGAGCGGAGCCCCGCGAAGTGACCCCGTTTCTGAATGAAATTGAGCTGCCATTTTCATCTTCTTCCCAAATGTCAGCTGCGTTAGATCAGATTAGGAGCTAATCTCTTGCCAAAATTCATTTCCGAACAAGAGAGGTGGCTGCGGGCGGGCGGGTGGAGGTTTGTTGTTTGTTTCGGTACCCCTCCCCCCGCCCGACACACGGAGCCGCGCACACTCTTTCTCCGCCGCTGCTGGGCGGCCGTGCGGGTGGAGGCCGTGGGGCCCGCACCGAGGGCCCGAGGGGAGCTGCGGGAGGTCGGGCCGCGGCGCCCCCGGGAGCAGCAGGTCGCCCGCGTGGGGTTGGGAGGGCAGCAACCCGGACCCTGAGCTCCGCAGTAGCGCCGAGCCGGTGCGATTTCATGTCCGAAAGCTCGGACGGCTGCGAGGCCCCAGGACGCGCCCTAGGAGTCCTTTCCCGCCGGAGATGAAGGGGACCCGGGACCAGAAGGGGCAAGACACTAGGGACGGGCACGGAGAGGGCCTGCAAGCCTGCGCAGCATCTTCCCTGCGAGCCCGAGCTCCCTCCCCAAACCCCGCCTCCCCCTCCCCCAAATCCCCATCCTCCCACCCTGTGGGCCAGGGTGGTAAAAGGGAAAGGAAAGGCAATTGCACCTAAAGAGAGAAGAGGAAAGGGAGGAAATAAATGCCCAAACGAAGTGGTCAGTACCTTGCAGGCCTCATTTGACAAGTGACCAGAACACAGACGCTGGCCTGAATGCATAATTACCCCCAAGTGAAAATTCCCCATCTAATTTGATATTTGGTTCTTTGCAGAAACTATAGCCTTCGTAAATAATATACAAAGTAAGAAACCTAATCCCGCCTGCTAGAATGTTTAATTCATCATTATGCGAGCTAATTGGAAGGTGATTATATGGTAATTGCTCATTAGTGGTGTATATTTATCGCTGTACCTTATGTCAAGGCCATGGGAATTGTGTAGAGTCTGTTCTCTCATTTCAAGGATCAGTTTCAGAAGCAGGAGCAAAGCAGCAAGATCAAGTTCTTCCTGACGTCAGGTCCAGCAGAGGGCTATGGAGACCCACGCTATATATATGGGGCCTGAAGTGGGCTGGGGGCAGGGGTGGCCTGGGACCAGGCTGAGGTCGGGAGCTGGGAGGTACCAGGCAGCCAGAACCCGGCCAGGAAACCCGGTCTTCCCTGGGAGAGAGAGAAAAGACATGGGGCTGGGGGCCCTGGACCCTTTTCCAAGCGCTACCCCATCCCCCCTCCAGGCTCTTCCAGGGTCCTTCAGGTGCGTCTGGACCTCTGGGCTTATGCTGGGAGGAGCCCTTACCTCTGCGCTTCCTCTCGGACCCCTACAGTGTGCGGAGGGGCAGTAGGTGTGGGGTAGAGAGGAGGATGTCTAAGTCTTGATGTGGACACTGGGTAGGAGATGGGAAGCGAGAAGGTAAGGTGTGATTTGGAGAAACAGCTAGAATTTGGAGCGCTGGAGGCTTGGGGTTCCTCTTCCATCTGATCCCAGAAGACTGGGGCATTGTAACTCCTAACTCCTTGCCCCGCCAAAATTTTCTCTCAATTTCCCATCCAGAGAAGCGCGGCACGCCCGACAGGACTGTGTTGGTGCTGGTGACTAGGGAGGGGAACCCAGAGTCGCTCTGGGTAGGCAGCAAGACCAGGGCCAAAGAACTCTAGAAGCCTGAAGAAAGGCAGGACGTGAGCCCAGCCCAGCGCCAAGGCCAGTCAGTGCCCGAGTTGGGAAATCTCGAGAGGCAGGAAGGCCTGTCTGAAATCCCGAGGGTGCGGAGTAAAGATGTGGGCTGGGTCTGCGGGTGGAGTTGAGGGCAAGGAAGGGGCGGTGGGCCCCCGGCAACTTGGAGGACCCCGCCGCGAGTCTAGAAGACCGGCTTCCCGCCGAGCATCCTTGCACGTGCGCGCGATCTTTGGCGCGCTCTGGCGCCCCCTCGGAGGAGTGCGACGCGCCCTGCCCTCCCCCGACCCCGGGCCCGGGGCGCCAAGCACCCCTGCTCGCAGCCCCCTGGGCCCTCCCAAACCCCCTTCCCACTCCCGCTGGGCAATAGGCACTAATGAACAAAAGGCCAATTAGACGCCGGGACGCGGCTGATGAATGGACCTTTCGCTTTCAAGCGTGGCACCGCCTCGGGTTTCCTGGCGTACAGGATCGCTCCAGGAGAAGCTGCCTCCCGGAGCGGGGTCACGGCTGGGGTCAGCGGGTTCTCAAAACTCCCACTTCCCCCTCGCTGCGGGTTTGGTTGGGGGAGGTAAATCCGGCGGCCGAGCCCTGGGCCTACACCAGCGGCCTCCGCAGCCCGGCCTCCCCGCACCCCGACTTCACAGGCCCCTTGCCCCCGCCCGCCCGCCCGCCCGCCGCCGCCCCGAGGCGGCACCCAAGGAAATCTAAGGTTGATTGCGGGAATAATAAAGGCAGGCCTAGAAAAATGTGCAGGTATCCCCCCAAACCGGCTGTTTTTTACCAAACTCCGGGGCGAGGGGTGCGCTGTAGGAACAATACGTGAACCCAGGCTTCTGGCGGGACACACGCGCCTAGATTGCGAGGCGAACAAAAACTGCCCCGGTGCAGGGTAGGGACGCCGGCGCTCGGGGACCTCCACCCAAACATACAGAAATGTTCCTGCGGGTCACACACAGGCTGAGGGCCTTCCCGTTGCCTGCGATCCACAACTAGAGCCGAACTCCCAGATGCGCACTCTGCCAGCGGACCCTGCCACACACGCTCCCTACAGAAAGTGCATTTCTCCACCTCCGCAGACAAGAGAGCCACGCAACTGCCCGTCCTCGCCCCACCTCGATATAATGTCGATGCCCAGGGCAAGCCGGACACCTTGACACGCTCACACAACCCACAATGGGCAGCACTGAGCTCTTCGGCCTCGAACATGCCCTTAGCACCTTCAGCACCTACACATCATATCCCGACTTAAGTCCTGGCTCAGAGACACTCAATCACATCTCCGCACGAACACAACTGTTCCACGGACCTAACTCAGGCGCTCCACCTACACAAACACACGAGCCTAGCCTCTCATTCTAGGGACTTCCACCCGCTTATTTCGACTTGAAACTGCGCACGGGCGGGGAGCCCAGCCCAGATGCCCCCACCGCGGAGCGGGGCCCGGGGCCGAGCCGCCAGGGTCCCTCCCCAGTCGGCCTGCGCGACCGGAGACTTTGTTTCCTGCGACTCTGAGGCGGGGACGGGGAGGAGCCGAGGTTTCCAGAGCCGAGCGCAGGCCCGAGCCCCCTTTCTGCCAGGCCCACTTGGCGCGGATGTCTGCCTGCCACAATCCGCCCCTAGCACAAAAGTGGCCCGGCAGGTTCCGGGCCGCCGCCAACGCTCCCGCTCCGGCTCGGCTCGGCTGCCAGGAGCAGCGACGGAGGGAGCTGGGGGCACCGGACACCCAGAAGGAAAGGCAGAAAGGGGGAACCTCCTGGAGGTCCCAAGGCTTCTCCCACCCCCAGGAGTTTCTGGTGCCTCGAAAAAGCCCGACCCCGACCCCTCCCGCCCCGCGCCTGCGTACGGGACCCTTGGCTGCGGAGGAGTAGGACCCCTAGCAAGAAACGCACACGGAGTCCACGGATACCTGGCGGGAGAACCTAGGGTGCACACTGGCACCATACACTCCGCTTGACTTTCTCAGGGTAACGCAACCCACCCCAAATCCACTTGGCACAGGGGGCTACACGGGAAATGCCCGCCAGTAATCAACAAGGGAGCAGGATGCAAACGTAACCCATATCCCCGTTCGGGGTAACAGGCGGGACACAAGGCAACACTCGTGCACTTCCGCCATGTGCAGGGAAAAACGCAGGACCTGCCCCTCGATGCCCGTAGAGCCCTTCCAGGGGCATCTAGGCCTGGCACCCGTATACCACGCAGGCGTACGCAGATCTCGGGCACACAGCTCCACGTACCCCAGCCCAAAGGGCTCCAGTCCCGTGTGCGCTCACTGCGGAGTGCTCACTGCAACCGCGAGGGCCACGCGCCCCGCACCCTGTCTCGCGCCCTGCGCCCCGCGCCCAGATAGTCATCGTGGGATGGCATCTCGCAAATATTTATATTCCTCAACGCCACGGCAGCCCGCGTCCACATTAGACGCTCTAATCCTGCCACTTTAAATAGATGAATTAATAAAGCAAACGAGCGGCTAATAAGCTGACTGTCCTGCCTTTTTGAGGCGGGGGAAGGACTCGAAAGTGCGCCAAATTTGTTTGCAGTGGATCAAGGCGAGCCGCCTCTGCTTCACTTTCTTTATCTTAATTCCGACTTGAAAAGATATAATTATCTAGTTTGAACAGAGCTGCTATCAAATCCTTCTTTGGGCCTGGAAGGGGGGCGTTGGAGTGGATTGCGGCTCTCTGAGCCGCTCCGTGCAGCCGGAGATAGCGCGTAATGAAGATGTGGAGGCCTGAGATACAAAGGGCATTAACCTCATTAGCATGAAACCTTTTCTTCTTACCATTGTGGGACCCTTTCAGCCGCCTAATCCCCCCTATTTTCAAAGCTTGGTTTGTAATAAAGCTTTTAGTTTTTTTTTTTTTCAAAGCTAATGGTATTCTCTGATGATTTTATTGCTGTTACACTACATAGGACGTTTACCAAAAAAAAAAAAAAAAAAAAAATCTTGGTCACCTTCTCCGTTTTCTTGTACTTAAAAAAAGTATATAGTTTCTGCAGAAATAAGCCTTTTATTAAGATGGGGATTTTTTTTTTTTCTGGAAAGGCCAGTTGGAATTTCGACATGGCTGTGCTCTGTGTTTGAGGCATTCTGCGTTTGGGGGAATGAGTGGAAGGAAAAGGTAACTTGTTTAAGAAAAAGGGAAGAGGTTCTGTGGTTCTGTAGCGGCGACTGCAACGCACTCGGGACGGCCATCCGACAGGGAGGTCTCGCTGTCAAAGCATCTGGAAAGCCAACTTCAGTTTCCAGGATACCCAGGATAGCACCTGTCCCTTTGAGAAGCAAGCCTGGAACTCTCCTGGCAGCTTGCTTCCCCCCAGCATCGTCCTGCAAGCAAGTGTCCCCCAAAATACATACACCTTCCTAGGGCAGCCTGCGTGAAAACGTGCCATGGACAGCCAGGGTTCTCCAGAGGAACCGAGACGGAGGAATAAAGGAGAGACAGGCAGAGATAAAGAAGAAAGAAAAAAGAGAGAGAGGGGGAGAGAAACCAAGAATGAATTCTACTTTAGAGGAGAAGAGGGGAAGAGAAAAAAAAAAAAAAGAAAGAAAGAAAAATTTCCATAGTGCCCTATAGTCCCCACACGTGCACGGAATGTCTAATCTTAACTTTTCAAGGCAGGGTGTTAACAAAGCTTGTATTTTTGCCCTGCATTGTAACTTGGCCTTATCACAGTGTAAAGGGTGGGGAGATTGTCCTAAATTATGTCCAGGCGGCCCCCCTGGATCCGTGGATTAAGAGATTAAAGGAGACCACTGGGCAAGGCCTCCTCTTTCCCCTTCATATTCCTGGTATGATAATTGCTTAAACTGATTTGCACTTTCACAAAAGCTCGCAGGACGCTTTGTAGCTTGAACAGAACAGACGAGGTTTCTCTATCAATGGAAATAAAACTGATTAATGCAGCCTATCAGGATAAGAAGCAAATGAAGCATGCAAAAACAACCTCGTACCCCCAGAAGGGGGAAGGAGGAGGGGAAAAAAAGCTAAGTTTCCTCCAAGACTGGTTACAACTTTTTCTTTAACGTTAAAATTAAGAGTTGAAGGTTTCTCGGAATGCTTGCCTTATAAGGCTGCTGAGGGCCTTGTGCTTGCCCTCAGACTGGGTCCCGACAGGAAGGAAGGAAGCAAGCAAGCAAGCAAGATCCGGAGGGGGATAGGAAGGGAAGGGAAGGGAGGGGAGAGGAAGGGAAGGGAGGAAGGAAGAAGGAAGGAAGGAAGGAAGGGAGGGAGAGGAGGGAAGGGAAAGAGGGAGGAAAGGAAGGATGGGAAGGAAAGAAAAAACTGGTGGCAGGGGAGGAGCCTGTACTTCGGGGTTTGAAGTCAGAAGCACAGTTTAAAAGTCTTAGGATTCGGATTCTGCTAAGTGTTTCCTCCAATCCTAGGGGAATATTCTTCAATGCTTAACTATGTGTCCAGATTAAAACAACAACAACAACTAGAAATTAAGAGAAGTAAGCATTTTTTAACCTGAAATTCAAACTAAACTCTCTCAGGGAGCCTTGCAATGGGCAAAGTCTGGTTGGAAAACTTTCCTCCCATCCCTTTTCTGCAGGACTTAAGTTTTCCTAATCCTCTCCCTTTTCCACGCTCATCTCTCTTTAAAATGCCCAAGAATCCATCAGTCTGGCCCTTTTGTGGGTGAGGAGCCTGGGTCTCTTGAGCCTCCTTGGAGAAGGACCACACTCAAATTATAGATACTTAAAAAAAAAAAAAAACTCACTTCAATTTCTCCAAACGACTACTCTGAGGGCATATTGATAAATCTTTATTGACAAAATATTGACATTGACATACTTCTTGGAAGTATATAGTGTGTTAGAATTCTAACAAATTAACACAAAACACAAAAATATTTACATTCTGGTATAGAAGACATTAAGGAAGCATTTGTCACTCTCTTTAGTAAGTCT
The DNA here is from genome assembly GCF_010015895.1 of Lontra canadensis. Lineage (NCBI taxonomy): Eukaryota > Metazoa > Chordata > Mammalia > Carnivora > Mustelidae > Lontra > Lontra canadensis. The sequence continues at coordinate 3,090,288 of NW_022630997.1, forward strand.
ATGATCTTGGAATAGAAACTCAGTGCTTGAAAACTTGCCGCCATGTCCTTGGCCACACTTAACATCCTCCCCGCTAACTACAGTCCTTTAGTTTTTGCAACAGATAGATTTAAAGTTTGGGAATGGCCTTTAGAGCGAATGGGTGAATTTGGCCAACCTCTCCAACCACCAAAAGGAGTTTACTTCGGGGTTTTAAGCCTTCAGGATGTTAGGAAAGGGAATGTTCAAGAAATAGAATTAATTTAGGGTTTTTTTGTTTTTTGTTTTTTGTTTTTCCCAGCACAAGTCCTGACTCCTCTTGTGGGCACCCTCCCCCACCACCCCCAGCCCCCCATCCTGCTCCCCATTTCTCCGTAAGAGGACCACTATCGCGGAGCCTACTTCATTTACCTTTCACAATCACTTTGACATCAGAAGGTATCAAGAAGTGTTTACAGACTGCACATTTCTCGAAAAAAAAATCAAAATAAAAAGCACACAGAACCTGTCTTTCAAAGGAAAAGAAAATTACAATTCATTTTCTGTCTTTAGACACCATTCGCCCAACAACTGCAACATGCAATTCAAGTTTTTGAACAGGTGTGGGTTGGGGCTAGATACGGAATTTCGATTGCTAGTATTACTAATTATTTTTTAAAGATTGGTGGGGGGGGAGACTCTGCGAAGTGCAAAAGAAAAAGTCCTGTGCCTGGTTGGGGTTTTCTTCTACCATCATTATTATTACCGTTATTTATTTTTTTTTTTAAATCAGGACTGCGATAAATGGAATACCTGCCAATCATCTTGTCTCGCTGGGCTGGTGTTTGACTGACAGCTTCCCTTGTTCAGAGCGCCTTCCACGGTGCCACATTTGGATCTCTCTCCCTCTCACTCTCTCTCTCTTTCTCTCTCTCACTCTTTTTCTCTCTCTCGCTCTCTGTCTCTCAGCTGCCTCTTTAGACAAGGGGTGCCTGTTGATCAAGAAGCCTGCGTCCTCTGCCATCTCCGTGCAGCCTGGGATCAGGACCCCGCGGCCTCGCTGCCCAAAGTCCGCGAAGCTCCGTCACTCTCTCTGACTCCCTCTTCCTCTTCTCGGTGACTGTGTGTGTGTGTGTGCGGTTTGTTTTTGTTTTGTAGCTTGTTTTTGTTTTTCTTCTACCCCTCCTCTCCCTGTCTGTTTTGCTCCGTGGTGTCCGTTTCTGTGGGGTTCGGTTTGTGTTTTTAATCGTCTGAGGTCACGTCTATTTCCTCGGGACTCGCCTGCTTGGTGGCAATTCTCCACCGGTTAATATGGTGCGTCCCTTTTTTCTTTTGTTGCGAATCTGAGCCTTCTTCCTCCAGCTTCTGTCTTTTGAACTTCGTCCTTCGGTTCTGAAACCATACTTTTACCTGTGGACAAGAGGCGGATGGGGCGTGTTAGTCCCTCCACAGCGCCCTCCTATTGCTTCCTCCTGCAGGCGGTGCCTTCAAGAGAGCCCAGTCCCCCAAGCGGCACACCAAAAGGGCTGGGCTCCCCCAGGCCTCCCTTCTGGGGGCCGAGCTCCTAGTGCTGTCAGCTAGGAAGCCTGGCTCCCTACCCTTCTGGGCCCTGGTGGGGTGTTTCCCCCAGACCAGGTGGCCCAGAGGGCACAGTGCCCTTGCCCCGCCTGGCCCTGGAAGGGACACCCACCTCCTGCTGAGAGCAAAAGCCTTGCAAACCCTGGAAAACCCCTACAACAATCATAAGTAAAGTAAAATAAAAAGAGACAAGTCCCTGACTCCCTCTACCTCACCAGTGCAGGGAAGACCTTACTGCCTTCGGCTGCGGCAGCTTTCTGGTGCAAGGCCCAATGTGCTTTCTATTTTGTCTGTTTCCGCAGCCTTGCCTAAATATAGCGCCTCCTCTGCCAGGCCTCGGCCCTGGGGTAGGCAGTCAGGATCTGCCTGAGCTTCCTCTTCCTCGCCCAGGACTCTTGCAGGTGAGCAGGAGTTGGGGGTGGGGGAGTGCTGGAGGAAGCCTGCGGGATGGTAGGATGCCAAGGCCTGGGGACCAGCCCAACTGTACCTTTCCAGCTGGGAAATGAAGCTCAAAAGTGAAAGCTTCTGAAAGAACCGTGGGATAAAGAGGAAGTGAGAGAGAAACTAGGAAAGAGGAAAGAAGAGTGGAGCTCCCTCCCTTCCCTCCTTCGGACCAGCCCCAGGACCCACCAGGCCCAAGCTCACATGCTGGTCACATCATTTCCCATCAGAGCTGGACTGGAGGCCTCATCTCCCCAGAGCAGCTGCTAGAGGTCCAGGGAGCAATGATGTGGGGCTGGGCTGCCATCCCCATCATCCCCTGGGGGTGCTGGGCCGTGGGTCACCATTCAGCCACCATAGGAGACACCAACACTGTCCCAGCTTCTCAGCAGTGCAGTACAGTGAGGGAAATGCGGGTGACAGCACCTCCTCTGTCCCCAGGCCTGTCCCTTCCTGAAAGCAGCAGCCCAGGCCCTTGAAGCCCTCCCCACTCCCTCCTTTTCTAAGGCCGGCCCAGGTCCCGGCTTGCTCTCCCCAATGCCCCAGTCCCCCAAAGTGCCCCATGAAAAAGCCGAGCTGGAACAAGGCTGAGTTTAATTTGCTTTGAGTTTGCTAATTGAGGGGGAGGACGGTTCATTTCTCCCCGGCGCTCTCCCAAGGCGCGCGTCGGTGCGCTCGGGGCTTGACACGCACACAAAGACTCCAGGCAGCGTGGGCAGCGAGGCGGACAAAGACCACCGCGGCCTCGGCTATCCAGGAGAAATCAGCCGGGCCGCGCCTTGTGTCGGGCCCCGCAACAACCCGCGAGGCCCTCCTCGGTTTTGTCCAGGGGGACGTTTTAAAACAAAAGCCTCGACCTCTTTGCGCCTCCCAGAAAAAGTGTTACAACTTAATCTGTCCCAAAATGTTACTGTTCGCCGGGAACTTTGACCCCGCCCTGTGGCTCTGGGTACAGTAGCGCCTACTGTAGCCCTAAGCCCCCTCCCTGACCCCAGCAAGGCGGAACCAGACCCACCTCCGGAGCCCTGCTGCGCCGCAGGGGTCTGTCCTCCGAGGCAGCCCTTCCCTGCAGCTTTCCAGCTCTGTTTTGCTGATTTAGGGACGCACCTAGGATGTCTGGCCTCTCAGCCTTCTGATTCTCTGATCCCCTCAAGGGAAGTAACTAGAGCCGTCGGTGTGAACCTTGGGTCTGCCGTGGCACAGAACTCCAGTTTAACCCACTCCCAGACATCTCCAGACTCGAGCCTCGAGCATCCAACACCTTGCCCCTCACCCTTCTGTGCTCTCCTTCTCCACGCACCCAGCCCCGAGTCCCCAGACTCTAACCGAAAGACTCAGCAAAAGCACACAGGTGTATTAACCAGGAACTCTAGGTCATGCCCAGCCGGAGAGGAGGGAGCTACTCAGCAGGTCTCCCCAGAGCCTAGGGTGGGTGGGCTCCTACAATCTCTTGCTAGAACCCAAGGAAGCCAAGCACCTCTAAACTGATTCATTCTGAACCCAAGCGTGGAACCAGCTCCCAGGCTCTTTGCCAAAGGCCCTCTCGGAGCTCCGCACTTGCCTGCCGCCTGCACCGGGCCAGAGATGTGGGATGGGATCGCGGGGTGCACGCAGTCCTCACCTGAGTTTCCGTGAGGCTGAGGCTGTGCGCCAGCTGCTTCCTCTCGGCGCCCACCACGTAGTGGTTCTTCTCAAAGGCGTGTTCCAGCCTCAGAAGCTGGGACGGGGAAAAGGCGGTTCGGATCCGCTTCGGCTTTCGGGCCAGCGCGTTGTGCAAAAGGAAGCTCTCCGGGCTTGTGTCGTTCCCTGCCAGGGACATAGCAGAAGTCCCGTTAGAGGAGACCGCTCTGGCCGGCCGGGGCCTCTCGCTTCTCCCGAGCCGGGCTGCCGGGGCTCATCGTTCCTGGCCTTCGCGCTGCCTGTGCGGCTGGGCCGGTGGGAACCCGGGGCCCTCCGGAGGTGGGCGAAGAGGACGCCCGCCCGGCCCAGCTGTCCGCCGCGGAACACGGAGCCTGTACCAGTGCAGCAACCACCCAGGCGCTACCCGGGCGGGACAAGTCCCCAGGCTTCTGACCTCGGCGGGCTTCGCAGCCGCCCTGGAGCCTCCGGCCTCACCACCCCCTCGCCCGGGCGCCCGGGGCAGAGGGGCAGCAGAGCCAGGCCCCGGGATTGGCGCCCAAGATCCAGAGAAACTTTCTCTTTTTTTCTGACCTCAGGGAACATTAACCCCCGGGCTGGAGAGGCGGCGGGCCGCTACGCAGAGTGTTCTTGGGAACTTCATTTTGTATTAAGTCTCTTCCCCTCCGGGAAAGTACAGAGGCTGGGCGTGTGGCTGCGGCCCGGCCGGGGCTGAAATTTCGCCGGGGGGTGCGCAGGGTTTCCGCGGCCATTGCCTCCCGAGGACCCGGCTTCCGCACTGCCCCGTTCCAGAGAACTACAAGGAGCGAAGGGATCGAAACCCAGGGGTTGCCGAGTGGCGGGCGCCCTATGGGGCTGTCCGCGGTCCCAGAAGATCCCGGCTACTTCGGGCCTGGTGGGGGCACCAAGGGCGTAGCTGGCAGAAAATGAGGAAAGGAGCCATAAACTTTGTGAGCAAAGCCAGAATAGTTTCGGGTTCACTCAGGAGGGTGGGAAATCGATTCGCTAAAAACCCAAACAAAGAAAGACAAACCGAGTGTTTAGGAGAGAATGGAGGCAAATCCGGTCCCGGAATTAGGATGAAAGGCTGTTTTTGTATTGTTTTGTTTGTAATTGGGGAGGGTGGTGGTATCTACCGGATTTTAGGTTCTGATAGGAACGCAAAGGGTTAATGAATGGACAAGCCGCTGAGTATTGATCGGCTGTCGCGGGAGATAGGTCTTTTCCCCCAAGCTCCGACCACTAAACTAATTACTCGTCCTCTTTTCTGGAGTTTTAACTTTCGTCCTACCCCCACTCAGAGAAAAAAAAGCAAACACATTTTTTTTTAAAAAATGGCAAGGGAAAACACTTAGATCTTTTCGTCCAGCCCGTCTCCCGATAGGGTTCATTTCTTTTAAAAGAAAAACAAAAACAAATCAAAAACAAAACAAAAACCAGACAGAACCTGCCTTCCCGCCGCGGACACTCTGCCCCCATTCGAGGTCTCAGCGAGCGTGCCGAGCCTCGGAGGTTACTCTACCCGCGAGGGTTCCAGGCCCCTCCCCAGGCCTCCAAAAAAAGGGAAAACAAACCCCTAGGCTACGCTCTGGGGACGCGAGGGTCTCCTCGCCGCCCGAAGAGGGTCGGAAACTGAGAAGTCGCGGGGCTAGGCTTGAAGGGACGAAGAGTGGGTGGCGAACAGGGTCTTATGCAAAGGCGAACCTGGTGGCCTGGCCGTGGCCGTGGCCCCTCGGAGCTAGGGCAACCAGGACACCGCGGAGGAGACGGAGAGCCTGGGTACCCCGCGGGCTCCGGGACTCCTTGGCGGCCGGCGCTCAGAGAAGGCTGTCCCAGCCTGTCTCCACCCAGGAGCGTTCGGGGACAACTTCTCCCTTTGCGCCCCTCTTTAAGGGGTCCAGCGGCCCCAAGCCAGCCCCCAAAGCGGCCGCAGCTTCAAAGACTGGGGACCAGCACCATGCCCGGCCCCTCGCCGCCCAGTTTCCGAACGGGGCTCGCGGGCCCGCGAGCCGGAGGAACCTCCTCCCAGGCCTTGCCAAGCGCCCACCCGGCGCGCAGGCCGAGGGCAGTGCGGGACGCGGCGCGCTGCAGCCCCGCGACGTGGCACGTACCTTGGAAGCGGTGGCCCAGATATCGGTAGCGGTGGATGAGCCAGGGGTAGAAGGTGGACGGGTCCCGCTGCTGCGAGGCGAAGAGGGGGTGTGGCGAGTGCGAGGAGGGCAGGGGGTGGGCGGCCAGGGCGTGCGGCGGCGGCACCGGGTGCACGGGCACCGCGGGGTTGGGCGGGTGCGAGACCGCCTCGGCGAACACCAAGTCCGGGTTGGAGTAGACGCCCCTGCCGGCGGCGGCGGCAGCGGCGGCCGAGTGGAAGCCGTTGAGGAACGGGTTTATGGGGCTGGAGTTGGCGTAGCTGAGCGCCGCGGGACGGATGGGGTCCTCAGAGCGCGAGGCGGGCAGGGGACTGTCCTTGGCCACCAGCGACTCGATGGTGAAGCAGCGCTTGGGCGCCGGCTGGAACATGCTGCGCCGAGGAGCGGGCGCCCGAGGCTCCCGGCTCCCGGCGACCGCGGCACGCTGCCTCCGCCGCCCGCAGCCCGCGGCGAGGACGGACGAGAATTGGGGACTTGTTTGTTTGGGGTGGGGGTGGGGGGAGGAAAGGAAGAAAGAAAGGAAAGGAAGGGGAAAGGAGGGGGGGGGGGGGGGGGGGGGGAGGAAAGGAAGAAAGAAAGGAAAGGAAAAGGAAGGGGGGGGGGAGGGGGGAGGGAGAGACAACGCCGAGGATCCCGAGAATCTTGCGCCAAACGCGCCCAACCTGGAGAGAGGGGGAAAAATCCTTCCAGAAGAATTTGCAGGCGTGGATTGGGGTAATTTTTTTCTTTTTTTTTTCTTTTTTTTTTTCTTTTTTTTTT
>NW_022630997.1:3096911-3256272 GCF_010015895.1 Lontra canadensis
GGGGGGGGGGAGTTTCTCGGGGGAGGCAAAAAAAAGTTTTCTCTCCTCTGCAAAAGGCGGGCAGGGCGCCCTAAGTCCAAGGACAATCCATGGAAGTGTTCGCTTCTTCACAAGTTGTGCAAACGATTTGTTAGTTCATGAGCCTAATTAGTGCGGGGATCACATAAACAGCTTCCTCCGAAGCCTGGTAAATGGCTTGATGATTGGTCGCTATTACTCGCCCTGAGGTGGAAGGGGGGAGACTCTTTAAAGTGCGTCAGAGGGAGGCGAGCGCCTGGGAACCCGGAGGCCTGGATCCCGGCCGAGTGTGGAACGGAGTCGGCGCCGCGGCCTCGGCCGAGCCTCCTGCGCCCGCCGGGCCGCTGGCCTCGCCGCGCCTTCGCCCCGCGCTCCTAGCTCCTTCGCTCCCGCGTAGCCCGCCGCGGCTTCTCCTCCTCCTCTTCCTTCGGCCTCCTTTCCTCCTCCTTCTCCTCCTCCTCCTCTTCTTCCTCCTCCTCTTCCTCCTCCTCCTCCTCTTCCTCCTTCTTCTCCTCCTCCTCCTCTTCTTCCTCCTCCTCTTTCCCCACCTCCTCCCCCTCTGCCACCGCCTCCTCCTTCACCACCACCACTCCCTCCGGGGCACCCCGGTCCCTGCAGAGTCCCCGGCCCGCGCCGCCTCAGCTGCGGCCCCCCGCATCCCGAGCTGGAGGGACAGACGGACAGACGGACGCGCAGATCCCTCGCGCCTAGCTCTCGGCCGCCGCTGCCCCCCGTGGCCCTGCGTCCGGGAAGCTGGGATCGCCCCCGGAGCACGGCGAGGGTAAGTAGATTCCGGGCGAGGGCTAACGGAGCCGCTCGGTTTCATCAGTCCCCACCCCCCCGGCAGAACTCCGGGCGGTTTCCCAGGTGAGGATGGAGCCTGGGCTGGAGTTTGGGGGTGGGAGTGGGGGGTCATCCAACCACGCGTAGCGTCGAGGTCCCAGGGTTGCTGCATTCGCGATTCTTGGCCCAGTTTGTTCGTTTGCAAATTGAGGCACGAGTAAACGACCCTGCCCGGGCCAAGGGCTTCCCACCAGACCCACAGGCTCCGGGCTTTTTCTCTCTGGGAGGGCGCTCACCTCCTTCCCCCAAACTGTTCCTAAGGGTAGAATCTGGGACAAGAGGTGTCCAAGGTCAGGGGAAAGGTAGACGTGGTGTTCCTATTACCGTTACACTGTCCTTAAGACTTGCGTTAATTTTATTATTATTATTATTATTATTATTGCTGTTGTTGTTGTTTTATTATTATTATTTCTATTATTATTCCGCCATCTGTCGTCCCAGGGGCGGGCTGCTGTGCAAGGCTTGCAACTAGGGATTGCTGATCGCGTCTCCGGTCCCAGGCCGTGTCCGCATTTTCGAGCTCGCCTTCGGTTTTGGGATGATTTTAGGGCCGAGTTCCCTCGTCCCTATTGGCTCTCGCAGCAGCATAATTATGATCACGTCCCCCAGGCTGCTGGCGCTGCTCTCTGTTTATTGGTGGTTAAAGATCTATTATCTATTCATCAGCCGCTTCTTTTTTCCTTTTTTTTTCTTCTTGCCAATTGCATTCTTCTAAAGTGAAGTACCAGCAGGTATTTTGCACGTTTACAATTAATGAGGGAAAAAATCTGCCATCCTTTAAATCTATTACTTAGAGGTCCATGCCATTTCTCTTAAGGAGGAAGAAATGCCTGTGTTTGGTGACTAGGTTGCCGTGAGACTCGAGAAAAGTCGATTGGGAGGGGGGAGAAGAGCGAAGTCTGAGATCCAGACTGCTTCCCCCACTAGCTTCATCAGTGGAAGGTTTGGGTCTTTGGACACACGCCCCTGCTTGCCCAACTGCCCACCTTCTTGCCCTGGGGGTCTCCCCTGACCTTCTCTGGTTTCATCTGATGTATTTTTCTGTTCACATCAATTTCTCAACTTCTTTATTCCAGGCATAATTTGTTTGGGGGTGGGGAGGAAAAACCCTTTAGGAAAACCCTCCAGGCAAGAAAGGTTAGAAATGTGTTTTCTGGGGGTGTCTGGGCACCTGACCCTAGCTAACAGAGATCATCAGAGCTGCACACCGCCCCCCTTAACTTTTCCAGAGCGTGCACACCTATACACATTCACACACAAGACAGGTGTGGGCCTTGGCTTTGCCGTCATGCCCTGAGAAACCTGACCCTGTCTCAAGCTTCAGACCTCTGACGCCAGCTCTGGGCTTGGGTGGTGGCTGGGTTTTCACCCTTCCCAGGGTCTTGTGGTCTTGCTTTGCAGCATTCCCCCCTCCCCCCATCTTTTCTTCCAGGCCTAAGGATGCAGGGTGTTTAGTCCAGCCTCTTGTGGTGGGGTACCTTTAGAGATGTACCTCCCAGTGGCCTGAACCGCTGACTTCCAGAAATACTGACTCCTGTTCAGAAATACCTCCCTCCATTAAGCTGTAGGGACACAAGCCCCATGGTGCCCAGGCTGGCAGGGAACCTGAGGCCACCTGGTAAGGGGGTTGGGGCAAGCCTGGGGAGGAGGTGGAGGTCAGACCTTCCTTTCCAAAGCCAAAAAGAAGCACCCAATTTAAGTGGGCTTAGATCATGGATCCTGGAACCAGAGGAAAAGGTTCTTCTTGAAAGGCTTCTCCAGGAAGGATGGAGGGTCAAAACTAGGGGTACTAGAAGCCCTGCCCTGGCTGTAGGGTGGGGAATGACTATTTATTTCCCAGTATGAGTGATCTTGCCCCGGGGGCATGAGAGCAGATGACCTTGAGGGTAAAGGAGATCCAGTTAGTGTCTGGGAGGTGGAGTGAAGCCCGCCATGGTGTCTAAAACGTAAGGGATTTCAACCTTTTTTAAAAGTCAGAGGCTGGGCGCTAAAGTGTTGTTGGTACGCCCTTAAATCCTTTCCTACCTTTGGCTGGGAGTGTCCAGAGTGCCCAAGGGGGTGAGCAACAGTCTGGAGCCCAGATCCTCTCCTCTTCCTGCCAGAGGCCGGAAAGTCTGGCCGGGGCAAAGGGCCCAGATTGCTCAGAGCCTTGTCTCCCTTCCTGCCAGATCGTCTGCAGCCCATCCGCCTCTTGCAAAGCGCCTGGAGGTTGGCTCCGGGTCCCTTGTGGCTGGCAGGTGGGCAAGGGTGAGGGATCGCCAGGGTCGGTTTCCTCTGCCCCGAGTGCTGCCAGCCCCAAGTCTCGCTCAGGCCCGCAAGAGAGAGAAACGGGCTTGGGCCACGCAGAAGCTCTGGAAGCCAGATAATCTATGCTAATTCATGCAGCCAGGGACCTGAGGAACTCAGAAAGGTTCGAGCTGAGCCCCTACGTGTGGGAGAATTAACTAGGACAGTAACTCATTAACCAGACTGGTGGTGGGTGAGGCTCTGGGGACTGGGCACTCTGGTCTGGACTCGGACCCTGGCCAACTCTCCCCTGCTCCTTGTGCCTCAGAGCTGCCCCTCACTTTATTTGTGGCTTAGGCCTTTGCAGAATCTGGCCCCTCTTTGTTCCTGAGCTGCCCTAGAAGGATGGGTATTTAGTTAAACAGGGGGGCAGGCAGTGAGCTGTGAGGGGTTTTCTGAAGCTCCATCTTACAGCAAAGGGCTCTCCCTCCTACACACCCCAAATCACCTCAAGTTGGGGGCTCTGTAGGTTCAGGAATCTGCACTGAGCAGGCAGCTGGCCCCGCAGACCCAAGATGAAGGCTTGAATCTGGGATCTGTCATTTACCGGCTGAGCGATCTTAGGCAAACACCACAACCTCTCCCCTCCTCATCTTGTCATTTGTAAAAATCTGGCCAATGCTGCCCACGAGGCAGTGGAGGGCAGAAGTCAGGCCTGTTTTTGAGGAGTGATAGAACTCTTCTGTTTCTTGGTTATGGCAGTAATTACACCTCTCTGAGCGTTTTTCCAAACTCACAGAACTGTGCACTAAGACGGATGAATTTCACTGTATATTCTATGGTAATGAACCTTCCCTACCCAAAAAATGCCAGTCAGATCTGAGGGACCTTGAGCAAATTGCCTGACCTCTCCGTGCCTTTCTCTTCTGTGAACTGGAGATAAGTAATAGTATCCTGGCCTTTGGGGTTGTTTAAGGAGACAAGCCAAGCAAAGTGCTTAGACTGTCATTAGCACATAATGAACTGTAATAAAAGTTAGCTCCTGTCCCTGATGTTCCTGTTGTTATTACCTGACAACTTCCAGGGCTCATTGCTGGGCTTCAAAACTGAACAACATAGTAGTGCAAAAGTAAGCTATTGCTGGTCTCACAGTCCTGCCACTAGCTTCTCCGTGCTCCCCCCCAAAGGCCCAGGACTTCCTGGGCAGGTGCTGAGGGGAGAGAAGCATGGATTCCTGGCTAGTGGGAGGCATCAAAGGGCAGAAATGTGGCGGGATCACTCATAACTCTCTGCTCTGAGTTTCCTGCCTGGGGCACACTCATCACCTCCTGCAACTCTGGATAGATGCCCAGGTGCTCCCTGGGGTCACTACCTTTGCCACCACCTTCTTGAGTCTCAGTTTTCTTATCGGTGAAAAAGAAATATCAATATCTTAACAGTTGTTGAGAGCAGCAAGTGAGCTAATGTTTGGCATAGTTCCCGTTCATCAAATATTACAGTGGTCCCCGTTCCCTGGTGCACTCCGCCATATCCATCACCCTTCCGGTGAGCGGGTACTGGTTTCGTGAGCCCGCACTGTGAGCCCTCCAGGAAGCGTGGGGAGCGTGGACGTCAGCGAAGAGGGAGCCCTTTCTGGGGCCCAACGCGAGGAAAGGAGGAAAGGTGTTCGGGGATGGGGAGGCCCCGGGGGTCGGTTAAGAATTCCTCCAGCTCACTGTGATTACTAGTCACCTGGCCTCTCCGAACGCGCAGGGAGAGGATGGGAGAACCAAAATAAATATATATATTTATATATAAATATATATATATGAAAATATATATATATATATACACATATACATATATCTTATCTTTAAAACATGTTTTTTAAAAAATTGTCATTAGAGCAAAATCCCTTCCTGGCGTCCTCCCTGGAGGCAGCTCCCTGGGCCGGGATCCGCGTGCGCGCAGCGGCGCCTAGTGGCGAGGGCGGGAGCCGGCGGGATAGCCGCGGAGCCCCTGAGCCGGGTACGTACGCAGGGGAGTGCTGGGGTGGCGTCCGCTATCTGGGCGAGGAGAGGAAGTCTATGGAGGCTCACTGACTACAGAGTAGAGAGGACGACTTGGAAATGCGTTCCTCCCCACCCCCACCTCCGTCAGCTCTTGGAATCCCAGCCCCAGTAGGAGTCGGGCTCCTTTCTCCGGAGTGCAAGAAAGGAGGAAGGGGTTCAGTTGTAAAAATGACTAGGCGACCCTGTAATCACCTGTGCCAGGGCGATGGCCAACTACCGCGCAAATGCAACCCCAGATCCATGCCTGAGGTCCCAGATCCCTCTCTCCAGCCACGGTAGTTCAAGGAATGGACCCCTGTTGCCCCGCACTGGCCCCAAGTGGGGTGGAGTCAGAGGAGCGGGGGTCACGCCCAGCTCTCCCAGCTTTGTGCCCCCTCCTGAGCGGCCAATGTTCTAGTGGTTATTGCTGAGGTGGGGATTGATCCCCAGAGGGATTGGGCGGCCACCGCAGACCGGGTGACAGTCCCCTTCCTCTTGGAGCCCACAGACCCCATCTGCCTCAGGGCAGGCTAGCCTCTCCCTTGATGTGAGGCCGTGGAGCCCTCTCCGGGCGGCAGCATCCTCCAGGTAACTGTTCAAAGCGTCCACCTGCGGGCAAAGCCCTCCCAGGAGTATCTGGACCCTAGTCTGAGTCTTTGCTTTCCCGGGTGACTGCAGGAAACTGGTCCTGTCCTTCTCTGGATGTTAGCAGGAGCTAGTGAACTCCTGGGGCTTCCGAGATCTGTCTAATTTTATACCTAACATTTCAGAGCCAGGAACTGGCACTGACCCGTTTGAGCTATAGGCAGGAAGTGACCCTAGAGTTTTAGCTCCTTCATCACGTTGAAACCCATCAGTCCCTCAACACACAGGCTGTCTGGATTCACTACTGAAAGCAAAGACACAGAATCAGAGAGGTCCCCGTTTCTTTCTCCCTCAGCTGCCTTCAGGTGAGTCTAAGGCAAAGCAAAGATCAGTGAGGGACAGACTGATGGACACAGGCAAGCAGGAATTAGGAACCACTGGCCTTGCTCAGGCAAAGGCTCCACGGGGGTGGAGATAGTTCTGTCTCTCCTGCAATCGCCCCTCCCAGCCTAGGCAGCGTTGTCACACTCTCCGCCACCCACCCCTAAAACTATAGCTCCACGGGACCCCAAGGGCAGTGACTGTTGCCAGGTGCTCCGAGAGGCTGGGCAAGATGTCTAGCAAGCCACAGGACCAGCATGGAAGATGGGGGACACACCTTCTGATTCCCCTACTACCTTCTTTGGCATCTTTTCCTTAGAGACTCTGCTCTTGTCACCTGTGAGCAACCTTGTAAATTGGGGTTCAGTCCTTTTAGGAGCTCCTTGGGATTGTCAGCACTAAAGAGCCATCAAACCTGGGGATAGCTTCTGAAACACTGGTGCCCCACCAGCTCCTCTTTCAAGAACTGAATTGTTTCTTCTTTCAGTACCTTTCTTTTTTTTTTCTTTTTTTTTGGGGGGGTGGGGGGGAACCTGGGGGCCAGGCTAAGGCTTAGAAATGGATCCTGGCCACTTGAAGAAAGAAAGAAACTGGAGACTTTCTCGTAGAGGCTGCAACTCTCCTTGAAACCTGGAGAGGATGACTGGAAGGTTTAGAAGAAATTGTAGGATTTAAAAGCCCGTTTGCTCACACTCCTGAGCCCAGTGAAATTCAGAATCTGATATCGAAGGAGTCATAATACCCATTTTCCAGATAAGAAAACTGAGGCTCAAAGAGAGAACACAACGCACTCTCACCTACGGGCTGTGCCTGCTGTGGGCATCCCACGAAGGGTCCTGGGACGGCCCCGCCCCCCTTCCAGAATTGCCAAAAGCCTACTTTCGAGCCAATGAGAAAAGAAAGGGAAGAGCCCCCTCAGGCGGACGGGGGCGCCCAAACCGTCGCTAGCAGCGCGGTTTATCTAGGCGGCCCGGCGTAGTGGAACTCTGGCACTAGCCTGGAGGCCACTTGCCCACGGTCTTTCTCCAGGCCACGTTTTCCGTCCACAGGCCTCGCCCCACACCCCTTTTCTCTTTCCCTGCGCCCCTCCTGCGGATTCAAGCCAGGGGTTTAGGACAAGTGGGCCATCCGCGGCCTAACTTCGGCTAAGGAGCTGAAGAGCCGGCGGGGCAACGCTGGGTGGCCTGGGCACTCGGAAGCCCCGGCCGAGACTCGGTGGCCCCGCACCCTGACGTTGCTCTCGTGGGCGACTCAGAGCGACCCTGAACCCGCAGAGCAGCGCCTGCGGGCGGAAATAGTGGAGCGGGGTCGAGCTCCCTTCCCAGGTAGCACGGCGGCCCGAAGGCCCCTCGTGCAGCTACCTGTGCGTCTCTGGCCCGGCCAGCCTGCGGGGACCTAGCTGCAGACGGAGAGTGCGCAGGGACAGGGAGCTTCCGAGGAGACACGCAGACATGGTCTTTCCCCGGCCCCAGTCCTGATGAGACCTCCTCCCGGAGCCTGGACCCCGGGGGCCTTTAATTAAAGACAGCGGCCAGGCTGCCTCCAGGGCAACCAGGCGGGTTGAGCGGAGCCCCACCAGTGGGGGCCCCGCAGCTGCACCCCTGCCCATCGCACTCACAGTCTGGGGCTCCTAGCGTCCGGGGGTTGGACGCGCCAGGCCCCGCTCCCCTATTTGAGTCCCTTCCGCTCCTGGGCGCGGGGACACGGCGAGCGCCCAGCTTCTGCGGCCGGCGGAGAGGCCGAGCGGGGCCCGAGGGGACCTCCGGATCGGGCCTCCGAGGCCTCCGCGCCGGGTCCTCCCGTCTCCCCCACTCGGAGAGGCCCGACCGCAGCCGCCCTCCGCTTAGCCGGCCGCCCGCGGCTCACCCGGAGCAGCGCCACAAAGGGTGGCATCGCGGCGGCGCGGGCGGGGACCTCATTGGTTCAATATTAGCTTTTCATTCCAGTCTATTGTGCCCATCTGAGATAATATTGACTCTGAGGTGAGAGCCCACAGACGACAGAGCTTGTCTGACACTCCGCGGCAGGGCGCTCGGGAGGCAGGAGAACCAGAAATGGAAAGTTAAAGGGACGGCAAACAGAAGCGGCGGGCGCGGCGGCGCGCCCCCGGCCGCGGACGGCCCCGCCGCAGTGCGCTCTCCGCAGCGTGCGCCCGGGCCTGCGGCGGGGGAAGCGGGCTTCGGGGCAGGGTCTCCGTCCGTGTCCCGGGCCCGCCCTGAGCAGGGGGCCCCGCGCGTTCCCATCGGAAACAGCCCTCGCTTAACACACACTCCCTTCTTCCAGACGACTGGTTTCGAGGTCCCGCTTCTAGGTAACTGGAGCAAAACTGACTCCCCTACACCCTGTTTTAGCTTGCCAGGAAGCCAACGGAGGCCTTTGGGATATTTTCCCCTTTTAAAAAGATGAAACTCTTCAGGGTAACTTCTCTGTCAAAGCGTTTCTCCTATTTCTCCAGCACGAGAAGAGTAAACGCCGCAATTATCATTAAACTGCATGACTTGGAAGCGCGCGGTTAATATCGAATTTCGAGCTGTGCATTTTGCTTTGCTTTGAGTCGTCTCCTCGAAGCCCAGGCACGGGTTTCTTAACTGCTTTTCTAACCGCAGCTTTAAAGGGCCTCTGAAACGTCAGGTCTTGCATATAAAGATTCGTTTCAATTTCCAAATTGCCTCTAAACGCCCACATTGGAAAATGGCACTTTAAGTTGTCTTATATGTCTGAGACAGAACACTTAGGTTTACACTAGGGAGGACCAAACGTCAAATGTTCAGGGCTTGCAGTGAACGTGGGGAAGGATGCCCTAGGGTCTCATTGAGGAAATTTGTGTCTCCCCCACCCCCTCATTGGAGACTGACCTCTGTAAGAGATAGTCGGTTAACTTCATTACTCCAGCGAGGAGCTAGCTAGTCATTTGGAATATTTATCTCCGTCCCAAGACACGTGGGCCGGTGGGGAGCTGGGGTGGGGCAAGGACTGGGGTGGTGCCACCAGCACCTGGGGATCATTGTGTGCCTGCCTCCTTCTCAGGCTCCCTGGGGCTGTGTGCTACCCGGCCCTTTGGGTATTTCAGAGGAGCACATGCTGTTTAATATAATGACCTATAATGTATCATATTATGTATGGTCTACTGGTATTATTTATATAATTTGTTGTATACTATATATAATTAGGTATTATATATTATTTAACATATAACATGTATTATATAGTTTCATCATATTATATGCTGTTTGGCATATTTAACATCTAGTTCCTATATTACATTATTATATTACTTATTAGCACATAACATGTTTAATTAATTATGCACTACATATTGTATGCTGCATACACTTCTGGATGTATGTGTACATATACATATATTTGTCACGTACGTGTTGTGTGTGCAGAAGTATTTGGGGGAGCCTTTAATCTCCCTGAAAGTATATATTTGATTGCTTAACACAACATGAAAAGTCCTGATCGAAACCACGTTGGCACCAGCTCTGTCTTTATGACAAATAACCCGGGTGTCCAATGTTGGCCCCAGGAAAAGGCGGGGCGGGGGTAACTCTGACGGGAGGGACAGCAGGTCCCTCTTTGGAAAGTGCTTTTCCAAATGGCCCTTCCCTGGAACAGAGGAGCCCACGTTCCGGACCTGGCGGCCGCCTCCTTTTTCTTTCGCGTTGCGGTGGTTGTGTTGGTTTTGAGAGAGGCTGTTTAGAGGCTCCGACGGTCCCTAAACTGATGTCATGAATTAAAAATGAATTTGGGGAGTGCAGCATCTGCTCGGCTGTGGCGTCTGGCCGGGCAGCGGAGGCCTTTCGGAGGCTCCGGGCTCCAGACGCCGGGGCGGCGGGCTCCGGCCTCGCCGTTCCATGCGGCCGCGTAGCCGCGCTCCGGGCTCCCGCCGCCGCCGGCCTCCCCTCCTCGCGCTCGGGGAAGCGGCCCGGGGCTCGGAGCGCTTGCGGATCCGGTGCTGTCGACTGCGGTCCGCTTCTACTCCGGGTCGAGGGCTGAAATGAGCAGGTAGTCGCCCGCTCCCGCAGGAAGGCTGGGGCGGTGTGGCCCGAAGAAAACCAAATCGGGATCTCCCAGGACGCACGTGTTCGTCCCTTTCAAAACCAAGAACCGCGCGAGAGATCCAGTTGATTGCGGGGGTGGAGGGGGGGCGCGGAGAAGGGAAAAGGAAAAGACAGTTGAAGTCCGGTATGGCCGAAGACAGCGTCAGAAATGAGAAATGCCCTCGCTTTCAGCCCGGGAAACGGGACGCGCGGCTCCTTGCCCCTCTGAGGCCTGGGAGTCGGGAAGAGGGGCTGGAGGGAAAGGGGGGTCCCGGAAGCCCTAGCGAAGGGGGGCAGTTCAGAGACTGCCACGGTGCGGTGGGCTATTTCTTAAAAAGAACTCCTCCCCTCACTGGCTACCTGGTCTTGTGGGACAAAACAGTGAAAGTTGCAAGGAAAAAATAAACAAAACCCCAAAACCAAAAAACAACACCTCACCAAGAGGTTTGGGTTTCCCACTTCCAGCAAAAACCCTGAGCTCTGCGAGACCGTGCTCACCTCGGATCTGGGTCCAATTGCCAGCCTTGGGGAAAGGTTCGGACATCCCAGACGGGACTGCAGGTTCGGGCCTCCCTGCTCTGACCCTGAGGGGAGTCCTAGGATGAGCTGGCCACTGGAAAGTGGGAGAAAGTCTTCTGTTGCTAAAAATAAAATCAGCCAACCTCCCCCCTCCCCAGCAGTTGCCATCTGCAGGCCTGGCTGCAAGGCCAGCCGTCTGAACACGCACAGGACGCCAAGCCTTCCAGATGAAGAAGGGATGGCAGTGCCAACCATGTGGCCGTGGATCTCCCCCAGATGGGCGTTGGCACATCTGGCCCATCTGTAGTACTGCCTCCATCCAGGTGATCCATCTTGCCTCTGCCCAGCGAGGTTGGAAAACTTTGATTATCATTGTGGAAGCATGAGAGTTCCCTATTTTTGCCCCTTGCTCTGAGCCCCTCTTGATGGTTTTAAGGGGCGGCTGCTCAGGTGTGCTGGGAAGAAGATAGGGTCTGTTTCATCGCTCACTTGCTGCTGGGTATCTTGCATGAGAGACGGTTCATTTCTATCTCTGATGGCACCTGGGCAAAGTGTCTATTACCAGGTTCTAGCTCATCCCATCCTCTCAGAAATCCATGGAAGTACTCAATCTATTTCCACCTTCCAAATGTGAAAACTGAGACTCTGAAGTAAAGGGTTTCACCCCAAGGTCACTCACGCATGGCTAGTAAGTGAAGGAGTCTGGCTTCCAACCCACATGTGTCTGACCCCAACCACTTGTCCTCTCCCCCCCCACTCCTACATCCTATCAGAACGCTCCCCTTCTCCCCAGCGAGGAAGTCAGGGCCCATAATGTAAGGAAAGAGATAACACTCAGCTCTGAGTCCCCCCAAAAGTCAATGACCGCAGAATTCAGAGCCTGGATCCCACATTCTCTAGGTCTGGAAGAGACGAGAGCCAGCATGTAGATAGAAGGTGTGGGTTACAGAGAGCCTGTTCCCACACACCCAGGGAGATGGCCAGTGCTGTTGTTACCCCATCAGAGAGGCAGAGATGGGCTCAGCAAGGCTGAACAACTTGTTCACTGCCCAGCCAGTTCACGTAGAGCCCTGGCACTGGCCTGGGCCAGCCGGTTCCAAGCCTCCCAGCTCCGCACACCACATATGGGACCATTTAACCAACAAAGTCAGGCCTTGCACTCTGTTGTGAAATTGCTAGGATGTTTTCCCTTTAAGTGTTCCTGCAAATATTATTTGGGGATTCAAAACTTTCTCTTCACGTATGCCCCTCTTGTACTCATTCCTTCTTCACCGCACGCTCTTCTGTGTCACAGGGCCTTCAGGGAAACAAAACAAGAAGTTATCCCTTTTCCGTGTTCAGTGATACTCAGAGACCAGAGTGTATAGATTTTACCTACGATTGTATATTTTGCCCTATAGCCATTTGCTTTATGCTCATCACTAAAATGCAAATGTGTCATCAAGAATTTTAAGTTTTGTGTGTTTTTCATGATTTTAATGGAATTTTTAACCCTTGCTTTAGACAATGTTTTCTATTTGCTAAGATCCAAGGGGAAGAGTTTGAGGTAGGAGGAATCCTTTACTCAAATGGCCCCATATCCAAAAGCATCATCAGGAATCCAGACAGGGACTGGCTAGAGAGGTCTCTAACTGGGGGGGATATACCAAACACCTACCATCGGGATGAGCCTTCAGATAGCTCGGGCTCCATCTCTATGCCCAACTGAACCCCACTTCTTCACTGCTCCACAAGAGCCATGGCTTTCTGTTCCAAGGAAAGCTTTATTTTGTATCATAAAATTATATGTATATTTTCATACTAGACCAGAATGTGTGAAGAAGTAAGTAACAGTCACTTGAATCTCCCCTAGCCAGAGGCCACCACTGTCAAACATTTGGGAATGTTAACTTTTGACACCTTGGGAAAAAAAAGAAATTCTATTATATCTACACATGTTTGTTATTGTTGTTCTAGTAAAGAAAGAAAGAAACCTGCTCTGTAGTTCTGTTTATATGAAATTCATAAGTAGTTATAGAAGTCAAAACAGTGGTTGCCTCCGTCAGAGTGTTGGCTACAAAGGAGGGCAAGAAAAGTAGAAAAGCTAGAAATGTCCTGTATCTTGATGGCAACACGTAGATATACAATTGAAAAAACTCATTGAACTCTTAAGACTTGTGGGTTTGACTATAAATTTTTATACCTTAATAAAGAAAAAGAAAGAAAAGGAAGAATCTTGGGCAAATATTATAGCCAAAGACCAAACTGGGCAGGGGGATGAAGGGAAGAAAAAAAAAAAAAAAGCATAAGATGCTCAACTAAGACAAGGACACACAGACCCAGGGCTTCACAGAGAGGGATTCAGGCTTGGCTCGGTATACTGGCCTCCCCCAGCACCTCCCTGTGGCAGGTCTGCACTTAAATCCAAGAGGACTGGATCCTTAAAAGGCCAATGCAGTCATGAGAGCCTATTGGGGCTCACCGACTACCAAACTCCCTTCTCTGATGCTGTGACTCCTCCGTGTTAGTCAGACTCTGCATTTCCTGGTAGGGGCGGGGTGTCCCTCAGAGCCTAACAAAAATCTGTGCTGAGTCAGGAAGGAAGCTGGAAAGCCTTAAGTTTCAAATAGGTTAGGTTCCAAAAATTTCTTTCTTCATCGCTGTCTAGGACTCAGAATGTTGTCTCTCACAGTGACAACATTAAAAATGTTCAAGGCTTCCACTTTATCCTCCCCCCAAGATCTATTAAATGTCTACTCATAAGATAAAGAATTATAGGCTTGGTAGGAATATAAGGGTGTTGAATTATACTGGCTGTGTGCCACGAAAAGCAAATTCCTCCCCTCCCCGCCTCCAAAATGTACCTGCTATCTGCCAGACACTGTTAGCATTTGGGATTCAAAAATGACAAACTCTCATGATCTCTTCCCCCAAGCAGTTCACTGTCTAGTAAAGGAAGACCTTGTAAATATGTAAGTGCCCTAAGATTCATAGGCATTGTGATAGAGGTTGTCATAATTAAAGAAAACAGAAAAATAGAAGTGAATGCTAGTTGGCAGGGGAGAATGAATACATTTTGAAGTGGGGTGAGTTGTTGGGCCAAGGAATTAGGTGAAACTCTATGGAGAGACTCTAACGTCCTGGGGTACTTTGAATGGCAGTGGTCCTAGATCTGATTTTACTACAAAATGTGTATCTTCCTCCACCCCTTCCCCGCTTTTAAAAAAAGATTTTATTTATTTATTTATTTATTTGACAGAGAGCGAGAGAGAGAGAGCACACACACAAGCAGGCAGAATAGCAGGTTGAGGGAGTGAGAGAAGCAGTCTCCCTCCTGAGCAGGAAATCTGACATGGGCTCAATCCCAGCACCTAGGATCACGACCCGAGCTGAAGGCAGACACTTAATGACTGAGCCACCCAGGTGCCCCAAGATATTATTTATTTACTTGAGACAGAGAGCATGAGAAAGGGGAGGAAGTTGGAGAGCTGAGCAGGAGGTCCAAATTTGGGCATGATCTCGGGACTCTGGGATCATGACTTGAGCCAAAGGCAGACACTTAGCCAACTGAGCCACTCGGGAAATGGAAATGGAAAATGTCTTCCATTTTCATGGCAGAGTATGACAGTTGGCCTTTTCAGTCATGTTTGGGGTTGGTTGGCTTTGACTTCCAAATTATTTGAAAGGAGTAGAAGTGGGCAATACTTAAAATTCCAAAGAGCAAAGGAACAAAAATTTAGGAGGTAAATAAACCTTGGAGAAGTCTTGTCAGAGATAAATTTGACCTAGTGGTGAGAGGAAAAACCATAACCCCCAACACTGAGGAAGAAAGAAAGGCCATTGCCCACACCTGTCACCGGATGGTGAAGTCGGGACAGGATAGCTTGGTTGCATTCTGGAAAGCAGACTGGGTTAGTAGAGTGTGCCCTCAGAAGTAGGGCACCACTTAAAATCACATGTAGTATTTGGGGATCACGTAGTCATTCAACCAACACAGAGCCTTTACCATTTATGAGGAAATTTGCTACTGACCAGCAATTAACAGGGTTAAAAGATCTAGTGGATCATGATCCTTGCCCTCAAGGATTATTTGGGGAACTGGCTAACTATTATTTAATGTGCCCAGACATAAAATCCCCTATGTTTTTTTCCTCCTGACGCTGCTCTATCAGCAAGTTGGGGGTAATAACAATGCAAGATCTACTGACTTCACACAGTTGTTCTGAGGACAGAATGTGATTAGGAAGTAAACGCGTTTGTCAAGTTCTGGCATTAGACAAGCATTAATTGTTAAAATGGTTTTCAGCTGTGTGCTCCCCTTGCTGGTCAATTTTTTATTCAACGAATATATACTATGCGTTTCTGCTGAGCAGGCACTGTTAGGAGTACTGGGAACATGGCAGTAAAGAAAACAGACAAGATCTCTGCCCTCATGGAGCTGACGTTCCCCAACAGGACAGTCTGCACACACTAATAAAAAATCCCATCAGCCATGTGAGAGAGGCAGGAAGCTTAAAGCTGAACAAAGATATAGATATATATTCACTGTGTAGAATATTGAAAAAACTGGAAACAACCCATGTGTCCTTTAATGGGGAACTGGTAAAAAATTGAGTTACTTCTGTACAGAGAAAATTGTATCACTATAAAAAGATAGGAGCAGCGATCTCTCTGTAGTATGACAAGAAGATCTCTAAGACCTTTTAAAGGGGAATAAAGCATGTTTCAGAACAATATACAATATGATCACAAACACTTGCCTGTTTGTTTTATTCACAGGCTAACATACAGTGATGTGTATATACTTAAATGAGGTCTTAGAGAAAAATTCTGGAAAGATACAAAGTGACAACAGTGCTACTTCAAATGCACATTCAAGGGAGCAGAAGGGGCTGGTGGGGGAATGGTGTGGACCAGGCACGTTTTTTGACTCTGATGTATACAAGTATACAATGTATACTTCTTGCTTGTTCCATTTCTGGTAATAAGTGCATTGGTGTGTGGCTTGTGTAATTAAACAAGGTGTATGCATGTGGGTACACCTGAGTTAGAGCAATAGGATTATGGATGACAATTGTTGCTCTTTTAATCTCTTTTAATGTTTTAATGTGCCTATAGAGAGATATATACACATAGATGAGACAAAGCCAAAACATAAAAGGTGGAATGAAAACATGGTGCCCTGGCTCGGAAGTCTTGCCTCTCCCCATCCCACCTGCAGTTTATAGTGAAACCCTTTTTTAAGAGCATCATGATAAAAATGGATAAAAATGCTTGATCTCCTAGTTCTGAGACACATGTAATTATTTCACAGGTAAGTAGCCTCAAGGATCTTTCCGATAGATGTGTCCTCATTGTGTAAGCATCACGCCTGTCCCAGCAATAATTGAGCTTTGGTTGGAGCCAATGTGGGGGTTCTGGTATGTGCTGAGTGACTCCCAATTAGGTTCCGCTGGCTCCTAACCCAAGCCACGTGAGCTGGCCTTGGCTTTGGCCGATCTCTGAAACCCAGCCCATTCATGCCATCCAGATCTCTTCCATTGCCGCCACCACCCGCCCCCCCCCACCCGCCCCGCCTCCGCCCAACCGGGGACCACGGGCAGATCTTCAGGTCTCTAAAGGAGGCAGCTGGCCTGCATGGCCTATAATGTTATTTATACTCCCACACTTCTCATTTCTACGGGGGCAAATTGTTATAAGAGATTGTTACACAGTTCATTCACATGCACCTGCCCTGTGCTGAGGACAAACAGAAGCAGAAAAGCAAGGATTCTGGTTTTAAGGGGTTGCTGTTGGTGGACTCAAAGGCTTTGGGAAGTTGAAGCCAATAAAACCACTGGAGAGGGGGACTCCAAATAGCCCTTTGGAGACCCTCTGGCACTTCTGTCCAGCCTCTGGCTCTAAATCTCTTGCATTAAGCTGGCCTCCGCTCCTCCAATCCCTTTGTTCTGAAAGGCAGCTGGCCGCACCCCTAGCCAGGAGGTATTGCTTCAGATCCCTGAGACAGGCCCACACCCATGTTACAGCGGGTGAACAAGAGTCTCAGTGTGGGGACAGGGATAGCCGGAGGTCAGGGTGAGATCCAAAAACCTGGAGCGGGGACCCAGGACCTTACAGCCAGTCTGTTGGCTCAGCAAATCTTTATTGCGCACTCGCTGTGTGCCTGGCACTGTGCTAGACTGCAGGAGCACAAGTATGAATCAAGGGCACTTGGGCCTTCCAGACCAAGCTCTATGGTTAGAAGTCTTTCCTGGCAGGCTGACATCCTCTGTTGGAGAACATTCAGATCTGTGCCCTTCTGCAGCCTCCATTCCCCCCCACCCCAAACAGTCAGCTTAACAGTCTTAGCCGCCAAGGAGCAAAAAGCTGCCAGAGGAGACCATGAGGAGGCATGCTAGACACTGGGTCTAAAAGGGGGTAGGGGTCAGAAGTCATCCTAGGCTGTGCAGAAAACTCCGCAGTGTCCTTGGTCAAGGCCAGTCTCCAGCAGGGGAACTTGCTTCCCTGCACTGAGGGCTGATGGTGTTTTCCCAGACGTGTGGCAGGAGCTGAGAATGAGCAGAACCTCTCCCATTCCTTCTTCCCTCCTCCCAGCTGCGTGACCTGGCCGGGGGCTCAACTTCTCAAGTCTCAGTTGTTTCTTCTGTGAAATGGGAATAATAACAGTCCCGCTGATTCTTCTTCTTTCAGATGATTCTGGAGATCAAATGAGGTCATGGATGGAAAAGGAAATTATAAAGCACTTTACAATACAAGCAGGTGTTGTCATCCTCTTTGAGGCCTTCCTCCATCCCCCTCCACCACCCCACCAGGAAGGCCCTCGGCCACCAGCTGTGTGAGGTTTTCCCATGCAGTGAATGCAGGAACATTCATGTGGGCGGCAGCAGGAATCCCTAGCCGGCTCCTGCTATTGGCTCAAGGGGTCTTTCTAGAACCCACAGATGCCCTCCCAGGATTTCCCTTAGAAGCCAAGTAGACAAGCCAAACCGGCCCTGGCCCTGGCTGAGCCATCCCAGTTCTACTGCGGGCTCAGGCCCCACCCTGAAACCCATTAAACCAATGCCATGGATGCCCGACAGGTGGCGACAAGTGGCGTTTTCAGGGTGCTTCATGGGCACCCCGAGGGAGATGCTCTTTTTGAGCAGGAACAAGGAACTCTGGGGGCAGCAAGGGACCCAGCACCTCTGGTTCTCATGTGCTGTCAAATTTGGGCACGTCGCCTCACCTTTCTGGGCACTGCTGTCAGATGGGCATTGGTTTTTTTTTATTATAAAAGTGACACATGATCATAAAAAATGTAAATGTGACAGAAGAGGAAAGCGTCCCTAAAGATGCCTCCCCAACTCCTTTACCATTGACCGTCTGCTATAGAAATGCTTCTCAGTACACAAATAGTTATGTGTGTATCTTGAACAGAAACTGGAATCATAAAGTTACTTTGTCTCTTGGACTTTTTTTTCCCCCTATGGTTTTGTAAGTATGTCTGCCTCCTTCCTTTAACCACCTGCAGCGTGTTGCAGCATCTCTTGGGCTATTTTGTGACATTTCCATAGGATAAATTCCCTGGCATGAAATGACTGGATCAAAAATATTTCTCCACATCCTCAATACATACTATTTTCTTCTCATTTTAAACTGCTCGTTAGCGAGGTTGAGCATCTTCTTTTGTATGTTTAGTGGCTATTTGTATTTCTTCTGTAAAAAGCTTTCTTACATCTCCCAATTTTTCTATCGGCACGATAATCATTTTCTTATCTGAAAGCAGCACTTTATATAGTAAAAAGGCTCTTAATCAATCGCTTGTCATATGTTACGTTAGTTCCCTAGTTTGTCATGTGTTTTTAGTGTGTATCTCCCATACCAAAGATTTGAATATTTATGCAGGTAAAATTGTTAGCTTTTTTTTTTTATAAAGATTTTATTTATTTATTTGACAGACAGAGATCACAAGTAGGCAGAGAGACAGGCAGAGAAAGAGGAGGAAGCTGAGTGGAGAGCCTGATGCGGGGCTCAATCCCAGGACCCTGGGTCACAACCTGAGCCGAAGGCAGAGGCTTTAACCCACTGAGCCACCCAGGCACCCCAAATTGTTAGCTTTTTTCCTTTATGGATTCTGAGGCTTATCTGTTGTCAAGAAAGGCTCTTCACATTCTCAAGATTATGCAATTATTTGTATCTGATTTCTTTTGCAGCTTTTGTCACTTTAAAAAAGTGTGCATCTTGGGGCGCCTGGGTGGCTCAGTGGGTTAAAGCCTCTGCCTTCGGCTCAGGTCATGATCCCAGAGCCCTGGGATCGAGCCCCGCATTGGGCTCTCTGCTCAGCAGGGAGCCTGCTTCCCTTCCTCTCTCTCTCTCTGTCTGCCTCTCTGCCTACTTGTGATCTCTCTCTCTGTGTCAAATAAATAAATAAAATCTTAAAAAAATAATAAAAAAAATAAAAATAAAAAAAATAAAAAAGTGTGCATCTTGAATACATCTGGAATTTCTTTTTCTGTGAATGTGGCATGAGGTCCAAACCCACTTTTTTCCCCCTCTTCAAGGGATAACTGATGATTTCTGCACCACTGATGCACCAATGTAACCTTTCTCGGCAAACCCAAATTACAATCTTTATCACATAACTTATACTTTATTCCCTTAGCCTATTTTATTCTATTCTACATTCTGCTTTTTTAAAAAGATTTTATTTGTTTGACAGAGAGAGAGAGAGATCACAAGTAGGCAGAGAGGCAGAGAGACAGGCAGAGAGAGGGGGAAGCAGGCTCCCCACTGAGCAGAGAGCCCAACGTGGGGCTCGATCCCAGGACCCTGAGATCATGACCTGAGTGAAGACAGAGGCTTAACCCACTGAGCCACCCAGGTGCCCTTACATTCTATTTTATTTGTTTATCTGTTTGATATTTTTTATAACATTAGCATACCACTTAATTATTCTGACTTTTGTAGTATCTTTTCAAATTCAATGGGACAAGCCCCATCTCATTTTTCTTCTTTTACAGAAATTGTCTATCCTCGTGGATCTGTCCTCCTGGATAATATTGGAAGTCCAATATTATTGCCAGTTCTTCTAATCAGAAATTTTATTGAAGTTGCAATTGATAAACTAACTTGGGGGAAGAATTGATATCTTAACAATATTTAGACATCCCAAGCAGAAAGACAGTTCTTTATTTTATTTAGGTTTTCTTCAGTGTAATCAAACTTGCTTCTAAACAGGTCTTAGATATTTCTTACATAAGTTAGTGTATTTTCAGTTTTATGGTGATTTATGCTTTGTTTTGTTCTGTTTTTGCTGTAATGAAAGGAATAATTTTTATATTTTCAACTCGCTATTTCTATTATATGAGAAAGCTATTTAGTTTGTGTCTGGGAATCCTTGCAAACTCTCTTGTTGTTTCTTAAGTAATCTGTTGAGTCTCTTGGATTTTCCACTTAATAACTGCTTTACTTATTACCAAAGGAAAACATGTCTATTATAGAACATGAAAACCCACAAAAGAAAAGGGACAAGCAGGGAACAAACAGTACCTGTAAAATCCACTGTTTAGAAAAAGTTATTCTTAACACTTTGATGAATGTCCCATCCCCCAAAAAGATATATGCATATACTGTACATGCTATATACCTTTATATATATACACACAAACACATATAAAACAGTGTAATTTATATGCATTGACATACACCTACTGAGAGATACAATACATAGCTCTAAGAATTAAGACAATACATGTGTACAGAGTTGTTTAAACAGCCTCATACTACGTATAATATTTTCTAACCCACTTTTCCTATTTAATAAACCATCACAAACCTTTTTCCACAATGTTACTATTCTACATTATCAACAGCTGCATTAAAGGTATGAGTTTATTTAAGCAAAACCCAACGGCAGACATTTAGAGAGTCAATTTTTTTATATTAGAAATCTAAAGTGAACATCTCATTACTTAAAGGTCTGTGAATATTCATGATTATTTCTTTAGAAGAACTTTCTAGGAGTGGAATTCTGGGTCCACAGGCATGCAGAAACCTAAGGCTCTGGTGACAAGTTGACAAACTGCCCTCCAAAAAACTTGTACCAATTTATTCTTCTAGTTCCACTCTTCAATACCTTTTTCTTCTTCAGATCCCCCTTTCTTCAGTAAACATGGTACTATAGGCATTTCTAAAGTCATAATCTCGCTGGCAACGTCATTTCAATGGTTACAGAATGTTTTGTCAGCCACCAACCCTCTGTCGGAGTCCCCGCATTTCCGTTTCTGGGATAAACCCAAGAAGTTCCCAGTTTCCACACCAAGCCCCTTCATGTGATAATGAGGAACCCCAGCTTTGGGCTCCAGTTTCCAAAGGAGAAATAAAATGGTTAACTCCACCTCGATTTCCTTGCTCTCTGCTGATGGAAGCTGGCCAGGGGGCTCATGACATGTTAATCATTCTAGGAGATCACTAGCTACTTAGCAGAAGATCCATTTGTGCTGCAAATAAAAATGCCCCTTCCCTGTTATTTTTTTTTATCCGTGAAAAAGGAGTCCTGTTTCTCCCCATCAGGTGTTCACTTGGCAAGAAACTCCTAATCCAGAAACCCTTCCAGCCAGGGGATAAGTTTTTCTAAGCAGCAAATGACTACAAACACATCTGCATTGACAAGTCACAACTTATATCCTTCTATGGTGTTTCTGCTCTTTTGAAAATGTTAATAAAAACTTAATGTGGAAAAAAAACAACTTTTTCCAAATATGTGTACCAATGAGCCTGAGGCAACTCATACTTTCTTATAAAATAAAGTAGGTCACTCACATCAATCATGTTGTCTTAGCACATTTTTTCCAAATTAGGAATTCTCAATCCATCATACCACATTATGGCATCTCTTTTCCAAAGATTTCCTTTTAATATGCTCTTTAACATGATAAGCAAATCTAATAGAATACATTAGTGTCACTTCTCAGTGATGGAGTGTTTCCTCCTGCTGCAATTCACGATGAGTTCAGGGGAACATTTCGACTAGCTCACTCTCTAACGGCAATCACTTGTGGAAAATACGACAGTGACCCCGAAACTGCCAAGGCCACCCATGGGTGTGAGTGACGGGACGGGACGGCTGCCTCACCTCTCCACGTGTCGCTTATGTAGGAAATGCAAGAGATGTGTGTGTCCCAAAGCAAACTAATAAACCCAGATTCTGTGTGCGAAAGGAGTGTTTATATTCAGCCTGTCGATTCAGGAAGGTTCCACACGCACATAGTGTCCTATATAGATCAAAAGCTTGTACTGGGCTTCGTTTTAAAACCACATTGCTCGCAGCACATTGCCAAATCTCCTGGATCACGCAGAAAGGGAGGATCCTTGGCTTTATGCATGTGAGCGTCTCCAAAACCCGTTACCATCTTTTTGTAAGTGAACTTGGACCCCGCGGGAGGTGCATGCTTTGTTTACGATCCACCAGAGATAAATATATTTGCATGTTCCTATATCTGACAACATGTACCTGGCAAAAACAGGGTATTTATTTCCATTCGGATCTCTGGTTCTCGGACTCATGTGTTCAGTGTTAGCACTTGTGTTTCTTTAGGGATTTTTTATTTGGACAGAGTTTTGGAATAAACTATTGGGGAAAGTTGGAGATGGGAGAGGTTTGTAGAGCGCCCAGGAATTCAGCTGTTTCAGACTTTTGGCCACCCAACAGGAAAACATCTGAGTGGTAAGGGGAAAGTTCAGTCTGTTCTCTGGACCTTTCGACTGGACACATAGGGTCCTGTGGGCACTGGTTTAGATTCCCCAGTTTAATGGGAAGTTAAGTTTTGGATTTTGCTCAGCATAGCTTCCTGACACTGTCCCATTCTTATGCAGAGCTAATGACGTGAGGCTGTGTGCCCAGGAAACGTCATGAACTCATTTATTGCAAAAAATGAGGCAAAGCTCCTGCCCTTATGGGGCATGAAGTCAGGCTTGATATTGAGCCGAACATTATGAGAAGAAGGCAAAAAAAAAAAAAAAAAAAAAGGGCCCAGGTTGTTCAGAGGAGGGAGAGATCACTGCCACGTGGGGTAGACATAATAAAAGTCTGAGAAGCAGATTATCTTTGAACCAGACCCTGACCGGTGAGTAGGCTTTGGATCTACAAGGTGGGTCAGGAGCAGTCTAGGTCAAGGGCTCCTTGGGAGTCAAGGGACAGGCGTAGGGAAAACATGCAGGGAATGGGATGCATGACAAATAATTCAGGACCCATGGGACAGAGGCTGCACAAAGAGAGGCAGGAGAAGAACTTGAAGGAGGAGTTTAAAGCAAGCGTGTGAGAGGTCTTGAATGTCGAGCTGGGGTGCCAGGGTTCCAGGGAGGGCTTCCTCTCGTGTGCTTCAGAATCCTTCTCGTCACATGGTGCATTTACCGGGAATAGTGAGATTATTAGGGTGACGATATTGATGTTGGTGCGTTTGAACCCCCTCCATCTTCCATCTCTTTTACATATCCCCTGCTACATGTAAGCAACAGCTATAGAAAATTGAAGCTTTCCATTGCTGAGACTGGTAGAACCGTCCTGGAAAACCCTGCCGGCCTCAAAACCATTGCCCACAGAGGTCTAGGATTCTCCCAAGTTTCGGTGTTTTCCATGAGTTGACTAAAATGTGTAGAAGCTGCCCCTTTCCTTCTGGCCCATGGACGCAGAGGGGGCTCAGCTATGGCAGGCGTCAGGTACTTCAGTAAACTCATTACCTTGTTCCACAAATATTTATTGAGCAACTACTGTGTGCCCCAACATTGCTCTATCTGCCTGCCACAAAGTGAGTCAACGAAGCCCAACAGGATCCCTGTCTTCATGGGGCTTACTTTCTGGTGGGGAAGACAGACAGCGAACAGTAATTTCAGAGTGAGATGGAAACAAAAGAAATCGGCCAAGCCCTGGGAGGCTAAAGGAACATACCCTACGTCAGCGAAGGTGGCCAGAGCCGGCCGGAAGGATGAAGGCTGGAAAGGACCAGCGAGATGAGGAGCCCGGGAGAAACACAAAGGCAGAGGATGGACGTAGCAAGTGAAAGTGCAGGGAGCTACAAGAACCCAGCAAGCCAGGGGCGAGGCAGCAGGTGGGCTGGAGTGCGGCAGGAGCCGATCCGGGATTTGAGGTGCCATGGGAAGTTCTTGCAGGGTTTTAAGCGGGAGAGCCGCCCGGCTGTGAATGTCGAGGGACCCACCATCGAGCCCCCACTGGCCACCATCTGCTCCGGCCCCACCATCGCTAACTTGCCCTGCAAAGTCAAAACAAGCGCTCGAAGTGCATCGGCTTTTATTTTTACAGCAATCTTTGTACCCAAACCACCGTAGCATTTTTAATAACAAACTGGCAGGGAGTCAGACATCTGTACTTGAAAAAAACAGCACAAGCCAAGTATTTCTAAATGTTTTATATTTACTTGTAACATTAGAATAACCATGAGGTTGCTTTTTGCATAATCGGAACCATTCTCATTAGGGTTCGACAGATCTCGTCGTTCATGGGCTTGGGCAGTGGTTTTCATTAGGGCACTGACATTGATCTGATGGGAGTGAATCTTTCCTTGAGTGTTTGTGGAAAAAAGGGAAGAAGTTGAGAGAAGCCAGGACAAGCTAGGAAAATAAGAACTTTGCAAAGATAAGCATCGGCTTGGAATTGGGGTGCCCTGGAAAAAGCCCAGGCTGGGCAACCTTAGCCAAGTGACTTAACCTCTCTGAGCTACCATCTATTCATAGGCAAAATGGGGATGATAACAGAAGCAATTTCCTGGAATCATGGTGGGGTCTAGATGAAATAACATAGGTAAAGGGGCCTGGTACGAGGTCGTGTTCTAGTTCCTTCCTCCAAAGTCAGTATTTAACGTGCAAGAAGGAGATGCTAACCCCCCATCGATTTGTATCTTTTTTCCTAAAGTAAGGTTGTCAGATTTATCAAATAAAAATACAGGGTACCCAGCTGAATTCGAACTTCAGGTAAGCAACAATTAATTAGAAAAAGCACGGCCCATGCAATATTTGGGATGTCTTTACAGTCAATAAGTATTTGTTGTTTATCCGAAATTAAAATTTAGGTAAGCATTCTGTGTTTTATCTGGAAACCCTATTCTAAAGATTTAATGGTCCTTAGGAACCTTAAGAAAAGTGTTTTTTGAGACCCGGTCCAGGGTTAGTCTACTAAAGGAGCGCCAGGAACAAATGTGGTTTAATATCCTTGCCAAGACCTTGTCTTTCTTGCTCGCGGAATCCCCAGTGTCTAGAACAGAACCCACTACCCAGTGTGTGCCCAATAAAGACATACTGAGTGGGCAGCTACAAGACCGTGGACCTTGTTGTAAGTCAGATTTGGTAAGGCTGTCTATTTAAACATGCCCGATGGACCAAGCATTTCCTTTACCTGAAGTTGGTGAGAAAGCAGACCCATCAGCCACTCCAGCCCTCACTCCCCACCCCCAGAGTAGACCTGGATTCGAAAAGGGGGGCAGGTTCCATGCTCCCATCTTCTCTCTCAGCCACCTGCAGCCGGGTGGAGCCACATCTGTACATCTGTACATCTGTACACACAATCTACATACATCTCAGCCCCTGCCCCGAGCTCCCTCCAGGGCTTCCTGCACAACAACGTGGGCTGCGAGAGTATTTCCCACCAACTCACTTCATCCTTGATTTATTTTATTAAAAAAGAAGATAAAACTTCAGGTTCAGCATCCTGTCTTTTTTTCCTCCTCCTTCTGGTGACCAGGAGACATCTGGGCTGGGCACTGGGGAACGGTGGGCTTTCAGGCTGGCAGAAGTTGCAGCAAGGGTGGGGGAGAGGGGGAGGGGGTGGTGTAGGTAGTCAGGTGTGGCCCCTCCTGGGCTTCCCAGGCCCCCAAAATGTTTGCATTCCCCAGGAAGTCATGAGCACAGAGGATTTCCCCAGGAATCTGGGTTGGGCTTGTAAAGCTACGATCCCAACATCAAGAAAAGAAACCAGCCAGTAAATTCCTAGTTAGTTCATTTTCTAAGACTTCTGAATGTGTTTTGAATTTTCTCTAAATTAAGATAATCATAAAAGGTTAAGATATTTAAACAGAGCTCCACCTGATCCCAGGGCTTGATTTGTATGCTTAATTAGTTCCCGAACATATGGTTCAGAGCTTCTTATAAAAACAGGGTAATGACTCGAGGTATATTTGGGTATTAGATTGAACGATGTTAAAGGGACATTCAGACCCATCTCAAAGGCCTTAACCTGCCCTTGATCTGTGCTGGAAGCTTTTGCTGACATCTGTTTCAAAGAGATATTAAAAAAAAAAAAACTTTCCAGTGGCCTCATGATAAAACAAAAATCCATACGGAGATAGATATCAGGCATTAAAATACTTAGGATTCAGCATCGCCTGAGGAATGTGTGGCCCCAGAGTCTAGCAGCCGGTGGGGGGGTGGTGTGTGAGGAGAGGCTCATGCGAAGAGGAGACACAGCCTCTGAGCTGAGCTCAGGGCTGACAGTGGGGGCCTGGGCTCAGCATGGAGATGGAGCAGCTGCATCACAAATGTCCCCAGGGCCCTTTGTTCTTTCTGGTGTTTCACTCCCTGCTAATAAATCAGGTGATCCTAGTGGGTGGAACAAGATTCAGGTCACCAGCAGCCATTTCCCCAGCTCCTATGCAACCCCACCGTTCCCCACTCCCTCCCGCAAAGGCACTATTGGTGACTCCCACCCATCGGATGTCAGATGTCAGAGTGAGGTATGGCTCTGACTCCTCCCCACCTTCCCCAGGTCTGGGTGTATGACCAGTTCCCCCCTCCACCCACATGGTCCAGAAAGGGGAGATCTTTCTATGTATTTGCTCTGCTCTGTGTAAGACGGCTTTCCAGACCAGTCCCCACTGGCTCCAACCGCCAATCAGATTTCTGCCCTAAGCCCTTCCTATACAGGCACTCGGGGTCCATTCTAGTGGTGGAAATTTGGGCCACAGGTAGAAAATGGTTTTGGGGGTTAGAGCCATCTGGGGCCATACTGCGCATGGCACGGGGGATGGGGCCCATCTCTGACTTCAGGGCTCCATTGCTCTGCCCAAATTCATGCATTCATCCTCAAAAAGTCACCTGTCCTCTCAACCAGCACACACCAAGCCCCTGTTGTGTGGGCTGGGGTGCTGTGGGAAAACCAGAGCTGGTTTCAGCACAGCCCCACCCTCCAGGCACTCAGGGTCCCAGAAGCTAGGACAGACACAGGAAGATGGCGTTGACCGGAGACCATCCCGGGCGTGCCAGAGCGGTCGGTGTAAGCAACACCGTACAGAAAACCCGAGAGGAAGAGATCATCTCAGGCAGGGCGGCGAGGGCAGCTTCTCAGGGAACGTGGCGTTTGCCCTAGGTTCTGAAGCTGTTCCCATTTGTATGATGTTAACTGAGGGGTGACGAGGCCCTCCAGGTGGAGGGGAGGGCGAGAACAAAGACCCAGAGAAAGGAAACCACCATGGGGTGCCCAAACAGTGAGTCATTGCTTTCCAAGGGGACACATGCTGCTCATCTGCCCCTCAAACATCCTTGGGAAGTCGAGGAGGCAGGCATAATTATTTCCCTTTTATAGGTAAGAAAATCAAGATGCAGAGAAGGTATTATTCTCATCCCAAGGATTCACAGCCCAGATGCAGGAGAGACCAGATTCAAACCCAGGCTTACACTGCCTGGATTCACCTTTGGCCGGAAAGTTCAGGAAGGGTCAAATGGCCAAGTGTCTGAGAAGCTTCGGAGAGCTGGGCGGTTGCTCCTCCCCCTGCCATCACAGGAGGCTGCCGTGGAGGACCCGGAGCAGGGATGGACCATCCTCCGGGCAGCTGGGAGCAGGAGGAGTCCCGGCAAGGGAGGCTGGGTGCAGGAAGGTGAAGGAGAAATCGGGGCCAGTCCCCCGGAGCTCGTTCCATCAAGCCGGACCAGGAGTCAGAGGACAAGGGATGGCACGGTTCGAGAAAGGGGAGTTGACACTCCTGCAGAAGGCAGAAGAGTGTCCAAGGACCAGTGTAGCTGTGCATCCAGAGGGCTGGCTCTGGGTCCTCCTGAAGCCAGCTGAGACCGAGACATCCATGACAGCTCGCGTAGAGTGTCACCTGCTGTCACATACTTGCCTTCACTCCATCCCCTGAACAACCACAGGAAGCGGTTTATCTTCTCATCTCCATTTTACAGATGAGCAAACTGAGGTGCACAGTGGTTAAGGAAAGTGGCCATGGTCACCCAGGGAGGAAATGGCTTAGACTGGTATGTGAATAGGACTCTCCTTCACCCACCACCCCACTTGAACCCCTGACTACTACCCCTCCCCCAACCCAGCCTGAACCCCTGACGACTACCCATGACCTCCCCATTAGGTCTTACATATCACCCAGAGGGTCACGAAGGGCGTGGCTCTCGTGGCCCATTGAAGTCCTTCTACCCAGCTGTCCTCGGCTGGCAAACCCCTCCCCAAAATCTGGCCCAAGGTACCGTTTCCCCCTTGTTCCCTCCCCCGGGTCTGAGGGAGGCTCCTGCCACAGCCCAGCCAGCAGGAGGCCAGATCCAGGCTGTGATACAGATAGACAGAGAGAGTCCCTGCAAGCTGGGGACCCAGCCCGGGGCATCACAGCAGGAGACCTCAAAGCTGGGCCAAGCTCCCTGGGACCAAGATCAAAGCCAGCGGGGGTGGCAGAGCAACGAGGAACAGAAATGTGCAGGGGTGGGACTGGTCCCGTATCATTCCTGTGGCTGGATCACTGGGCTGGGGCTGCTTTGAAGGCCTGGGATACCCCCCTACCCAGAGTGTAAGGCGAAGACGTCCTCTCCTCACCTGGGTCCCACGGCAGGGACTTGGGGGGGACCAATGACCGGGGGGGTGGGTTGAGAAGTTGT
Organism: Lontra canadensis; assembly: GCF_010015895.1. Lineage (NCBI taxonomy): Eukaryota > Metazoa > Chordata > Mammalia > Carnivora > Mustelidae > Lontra > Lontra canadensis. The sequence goes on from NW_022630997.1 coordinate 3,125,398, forward strand.
CTGTGAACAGGTGAGAGTTCATTCTCCCAGCCTGGCTGCACTGACCTCTCCTCCTGGGGCTCCCTTCAATGTGCTGCCTGTCACTGGTAGCCCGGGGTGCTGAGGCTGCCTTCAGGCTCTCGGGTGTATCTGCTTGCATTTTGCTGCGTGGGTGTGGATGCCTCACGGCTCAGTCGGTTACACTTTTTATGGCTGTGGGCACAGCGTCATGCACATTGTAGGCCTTCCAGAAATTCCAGAGAGCCACCTGCAGAAGAGGCACAGCCTTTGTGTGGCCCTAGGTCGGCAAAGCACTTAGAAGACAGCTTACTGAGAGCCAGGGTCGTCCACAGCCTGGGAAGAGCACCGTCCAGGGAGCCCATACCCAAGGCTCTACCCCGCCTTTGCCACCAGCTTCCAGAACAAACCATGTCTGCAGCACTAAAGGAAGGTTATCTGGTCCTGAAGTTTCCACGAAAATCTGACCTGCCAAGCTGGACCATCTCTCAATGCATCCTTGTCTTTCCCTTGCTGTTGACAAACGGTCAAATGCAGGGCTTCCTCACCGTCACCTGCTGGCCACCTCTTGGTCAGTTCTTAGTCGTGGGTCACCTCCTCTGAGAGGCCCTCCTTGACCACTCAGCCTACAGTGTTTCCCCCACCCCCATGCCAGGCAGTCTCTACCATCACCCTCTTTGTTCTATCTGACCTTTCCTGTGTGGATGTTTTTCCAGTTGTTTATGAACTGTCCCCTGAATGGGATATACGTTCTAGGACCGCAGGGATCCTGTCTGGAGCTTTGCCTCTGCCGCTTCCTGCTCAGTCTGCGGAGCCCAGGAGAGAACCCGGAGGACAGGTACTCCACGAATGTTTGCTAAATGATTGAATGAACCATGAGCACTTTTGTGTCATTATAGTTCTTCAAAACCATGTTTGAAATGGATACAAAATAGTTTAAAGTGTAGGTGCATTAAAATGTATTAAACCAATCCCCTCTTGGGATGTTTAAATTGTTTCTTATTAATAACGATCATTTATTAAGTGCCTAAAAAAGTCCCTTTCGTTTCCCTACTTGCTGGCCATCTCCTGCAGTGAGCACCCGAGCTTACAGAGCGGGGACCCTCTCTTCTTGTGAATCACTGTCCCCAGCCCCAAGGGCATGGCCTGACACGCTGCCGTTCAAAGCTATTTTTTATTAAATTAAGTAAGGGCTTTCCTCCCACCAAGAACACTTTCAGTTATTTTTGCTCCTCCCTACAGTTCTACATTTTGGAAAATTGCCTGTTTACTACACGAATGTACTTTAAGATGTACCAACTGCTTTCCTGTCTTACAAAGTCTCTTTTAGTTGCCATCTTTCCATCTGGGCAGCTTGTGACCACCGTGGGAGAGTCAGCATTTCTATGTCCCGCTGATGTCATTCCAGGTCACTGCCAAGGAATGCAAAGTGTCGGACAGCCCAAGTGACCTTTCTGGGAGTCACTACACCATTCCACGTTCTAGCTCTTAGAAAGTGCAAAGATGCTCAGGAATCCACGGGAGCTTCTCGGCTAACCCTGGAGCCCTGGGGTCCCCAGACTGTACGCCTGCACTCCCGCTAGGGGTGCTGGTGCCTGAGGGCCCGGCAAGCTTTCCTCTCTATCCCTTCCCACAGCTGCCGGCCACTGCAGAGACCCACTGACCCAGCTCAGCACTGAGGCCAAGCTGGCAGGGAAAGCAGGACAGCTTCTGGGGAGTTGTCTGACCCCCAAACCCATGGAGGGCAGAAGCCTGGCCACACACAGAGGACTCCCTGGGACTAGACGAAGCAAGTCCAGATGGCACAGTATGCTGAGACATCACGGGCGTGCCCCTGAGAGTGCCCCTCTCGTGGCAGCCGCAGTGAGGAGGACACAGGGCCCTTCGGGATGGACGGCTGAATGCGCACAGAACCCCCAGCCTGTGAAGGAAGTATGTCAATGCCGCTACATTATGTTTACTTTAATGTGCATCCATAGTATTTGTAACACTTCTTTGACGTACATTTTGACTCTTCAAAGCCTGGTATCTCTTTGAGCCCTACACAGGAGGAAGACGGAGCAGACAGCGTGGAGGCCAAGAAGGATACGGTGACAAATCTGAAATGAACCAGGAAGATGGGGGTGGAGAGGCCAGGACTGGAGCCTCTTCACACCAGGCTTCCTCCAGAGGGTACAGATGGGGGCTGTGGACCCTGGAGGGGCTGTCTGAATAAGATCAGGGTCACCACATTCGGTTGGGCGGGTTGTGCACTGCATCAGGGCAGCCTCCCTAAAGGAGTGCCAGTCCCATCTTGGATAACATAGACATGTATATATATATTCCATTTCTCTGGCTTATAATAAAGTGTCTATTCTAATAAAATCAGCATAACACTTTTCCAACAGACAGAAGCAACATGTTTTGGGGAAGAGGCCCCTTTTCTAAATATGTTCAGAGGTCCTGTATGATGATCCCGATAGAAGCCACTTACATTTAGGAAGACTGTGCTTTTCTGGGCAAACAGAAAGGAAGAGGGGTGGTCTCATCATGCCTAAAAATAAAGATGCCCTCAAGGTAGAGGAATCTGGAAAAGCAGCATGGAGGATAAAGGAATCTGCAAATAAATAAGACAAAAGACAAGCTAAGAAGAAAATGGGCCAAGAGCATGATCCTTTGACTAACAGGTGAAGAAAGGGGCAGTGGACGTATGGAGGTGGCTTGTGGACATCTGTCATTGTTTGTCCCACACAACAACCCAACCCCATTCCTCCTAACTCTGGGCTGACCTTTGAGGGCACAGTGGCCTTTTCCCCTTTGCAAGTTATCACGGGGAAAGGTAGGTCCCCCCTCTACTACGGAAAGCTAAGGAGGCAATTCTTTCTTCTCTATGCCCCTGGCACCACATGGGCTAGCTGATAGAGTCCATAGAAGTCACCCAGATGCAAAGCTCAACTTCATGTAATCAAGGGAACGAATCAACAAAGATTATGTCTGCCCCTATGAGAATAACATAAACTGTGGTAACTGATAAAAACCGCTGTGGGGAGATTGCCGGGAAACACACACTCCAGACGCCCACGACGACATGTCAATTGCACAGCCTCCTTGGAGAAGAACTGGACCACCTTTCTTCAAAAGCACCTGTTCTGGGGCACCCGGGTGGCTCAGTGGGTTAAAGCCTCTGCCTTCGGCTCAGGTCATGATCCCAGGGTCCTGGGATCAAGCTCCGAATTGGACTTTCGCTCAGCAGGGAGCCTGCTTCCTCCTCTCTGCCTGCCTCTCTGCCTACTTGTGATCTCTGTCTGTCAAATAAATAAATTAAATCTTTAAAAAAAAAAAAAAAAAGCACCTGTTCTCCCACTCAGTACACACTTCCAGTGATCTGCCCCGGAGAAGAGGTCACTCGTGCACAAAGACACAAATAGAGAAATATTCATTATAATAGTGAAAATTTAGAAATGAACCCAACATCTAGAAAGTCCAGGAGACGTAAACAGGAGTAGCCTGTGGTAGGGCCGCCTGAGGGGTAGCCGGGCAGGGGTTAGAGACAAATGGTGCTATGTGCACGGACGGAAAAACATGTCAGAGAAACGCCGGTAAGTGACACTGAAAAACACAGATTCCTTTTATGTTTCACCTCTGGAGGGCACAAACACAATAGAGGATCTTTCTTTCTTTCTTTCTCTCTTTCTTTCTTTCTTTCTCTTTCTTTCTTTCTTTCTTTCTTTCTTTCTTTCTTTCTTTCTCTTTCTTTCTTTCTTTCTTTCAAGTTTCTATTTACTTATTTGACATACGGGGGCGGGGGAGCTCAAGTAGGGAGAGCAGCAGGCAGACGGAGAAGCAGAAGTGAGCTTCCCCCCTGAGCAGGGATCCCGAAGTGGGGTTCAATCTCAGGACCCGGGGATCATGACCTGAGCTGAAAGCAGACACTTAATTGACAGAGCCACGCAGGCACCCCCTAGTCCAACTGTATCCAAGTTCTAAACACAGGGAGAGAGGTCTGAACACACATTTTACAAACTGTTGACAATAGTTGAGCCTAGGAAGAAAAGTGCAATGCTGTTCTATTTATTCAAACATTCACAAATGAACCTCCCCTCCATCTACCCATACGTTCCTGGGGAGCCAAATGGTGAAGCCCTTTGACTCTGGGGCAGAGCTCCCTTGAGTTCAAATCCTGTTCTTGCTGTTCTCTTAACTGGCCGACTTTGGGCACATGATCTGAGCGTTAATTTTCTTAACGGAGAAAATCCACATGACATGCTCAGCTCAAGGCCTGTTCTAGGAGAATGGCTTTCTAAATATTACTTATTATCTTCATATCTCTGCTCTCTCTTAGCCCCCAGTCTCTCAGGAGATGCTAAAAAATATTTGCTGAATGAGTAACGTTTCTGATCGTAAGACTTTCTTTCTGAGGTCTACAAATATGAAAGAGAATAAGCTAGAAGCCAGACCTTACTATTTTCACATTTCCTCCAATTCAGTGTTTTTCAAACTGTAGGTTATAATCAACTAGGGGGTCAGTTTAGAGGGTAGCAAGCAGCATTTAAAAACTATAAAATAGAAAATATCAAAGCGTGGGTAAGAACAAGCATTGTTTCATGAAGTTCATTTTGTGGCTGTGTGTATGAGGTTGCGATGTAAAATGTATTTCTTACTGCTGAGGACAGTCAAAATTACATGAGGAAACCCTGTGTCAAATGCAGCCTTCCTGAACAGCCTGGGTGTGCTACCCAACTCCGTGCTCAATGTCATGGGCCAGGGAAAGGCTAAGTCTCCTTTAGCGGCCTCACGAGCCTGTGTGGTGGACCAAGGAGACTGGGGCGCACTGACAGCCTCCTTCTTCCCTCCTTACCAGGGGTCTTCCCCTCATCAAGATGACGCTGGCACTTGGAGGACCAGAAACCTCTCGCCCTGTATTAGATTCTCAGGGCTGCCATAACAAAGTACCAGAAACGGGAGGCCCTAACATAAGAGAAATTGATTCTCTCACTTGTAAGAAGCCAGAAGTTCAAGGTTGAAGTGTCCTCAGGACCGGTTCCTTCCAGAGGCTCTGAGGGAGAGTCTGTGCTATGCTTCTCTCCTAGTCACTGTGGCTGCTGGAAATCCTAGGCATCCTTGGGCTTGTGGGCGATGTCTGCCTCTGCTTCACATGACATTCATCTCTCTATGTCCCTAGGTGTCTCTGTTCCCAAATTTTCTTCTTCTTATAAGGCTACCTAGTCCAGTATGACCCTGTCTTAACTTGATTATAACTCCAAAGACCCTATTTTCTGTTTCTCTTCCTTCCTTCCTTCCTTCCTTCCTTCCTTCCTTCCTTCCTTCCTTCCTTCCTTTTGAGAAAGAGAGAGAGAGAGCATGAGCAGGGGCAAGAAGGGAATGGGGAGAAGCAGAGAGAGAGGGAGCATCTCGAGCAGGTTCCACACCCAGCACAGAGCATGACACGGCGCTCGCTCACTCTCACAACCCTGAGATCAGAACCTGAGCCAAAACCAAGAGTCAGGTGCTCAACCAACTGAGCCACCCAGGGGCGTCCCTCCAAAGACCCTATTTTCAAGTAAGTTTGCATTCACAGGTTTTGATGGGTATGAGTGGTTTTCATTTGTTTTTCTCTTTTGGAGGAGGCAAACCATAGCCAACCCAGTGTCTCCAGTTCCAGAGAGCGAGGGAGGAACCACACTGGTCCTTCAGTCGGAGGAATGACGATGGCGTTAATAGCATGTTTCTTCTCTGGTCCCTGTGCTGTGAGCTTCAGCTCGAGACTCTAGAACTCAAGACCCTTGGACTGGAAGGGACAAGCTCCAGTCTGCTGAACCTGTGTCCACATTTCTGGAACAGCCAGGGGGGCTTACCCAGCTGGCAATAAGACCTGGGCCATCATTACGGACACTGAAGTGTTTTGCTTGAAAGACAGAAATGGAACCCACTATCTTCTCAGTTTATGATGAAAAAAAAGAAAAAAAACGAAGTCAAATTATTTTCCTTAAAGCCAACAGTCGGAATTGGCCGAGTCAGTCCCAGAGTCCAGCACTGGACTCTGTTCAATGTTCTTTGTGCATGGCCTTTGTCTTAAATACTCAATTCTAGCAATCCTGGTGGTGCCTATGGGCAGCTCCCAGGAGTGGGGGAGATTCCCATTCCTCTATAATCTTCATCAGCATCCCCTCAAAGGCACTTCAAATTTAACAAAAAATAATGTTATTATGGGGTGCCTGGGTGGCTCAGTGGGTTAAGCCTCTACCTTCGGCTCAGGTCATGGTCTCGGGGTCCTGGGATCGAGCCCCGCATCGGGCTCTCTGCTCAGCAAAGAGCCTGCTTCTCCCTCCTCTCTCTGCCTGGCTCTCTGCCTACTTGTGATCTCTCTCTCTCTCTCTGTCAAATAAATAAATAAAATCTTTTAATAAAACAACAAAATAATGCTATTGTTTCATATGGACATTTCCTCAACCTTATGAAAGTGTGAACACAAGCATCTTTAGAAAACTGCAGATATCTCAATAAAGCTGAGGCAGTAGGCTCGTCAAGCAAATGTTACAGCTTTGGTACATGCCCCTTAGTCACCCCCTCCCTTTCCAAGCAGATTGTCCCCCCAACACCACACCACCCTTTCCAGCCTGGAATTCTAGACTCTAATGGAATAGTGGCAATGCCCACTGCTTCCTCCTCAGCGCCTGGGACACGCCAGGCCCCGTGCTAAGCGCAAACCACAAATGACCTCATTTTTCCTTCCAGCAGCCTTTTAACGGGGGAGCTTCTATCTCTTCTAGCAGATGGGGAAGCCGAGGTCAAGTCTGGCCCCCAGACATGTTTTGGGTTTCTGCAACCTGAATGTCTCTCTCAGAGCAAGGACTCGCCTGCCGTCAGAGGCACCACCGATTGTTACAAGCACACTTGCTCAAACCCAGAAGAGAGGTTTCCTATGCTCAGCAGCATTATCAAGATATAAGTCACACACCATATAATTCACTTATTTAAGGCGTACAATTCAATGGTTTTCAGTATATCCACAGTTACGGGCAACCATCACCCCGGTCTGTTTTAGAACATTTTCAGCACCTCATAAAGAAACCCTGAACACTTAATTATCACATCTCTACCTTTTTATCCTCCCCCACCCCAACCCTCGCCACTGACCAGCCAGAAGCACTCATGAGTCTACTTCCGATCTCTAAAGATTTGCCTCTTCTGGACATTTCCTATCAGAGGGACCATGCCATGCGTGGCCTTTGTGTCCGACTTCTTTCACTCGGCATGGCGTGTTCCGGGTCCATCCCCACAGTTGCACGCATCAATGCTACCTTTCTTTTTAGGAGTGAATACTATTCCATCGTATGCCTGGATATACCACATGCTGTCCATCCATTCACCGCCGTGACAGATACCATGAGGTCAGTCCCTGTCACAAGTGCTTCATCTTCCTTAATCCTCACAACAACCTTATGAGCTAAGTGCTATTATTACCTTTATGTTATGAAGAAAGGAACTAATGTGGAGAGAGATTACCCGGTTTGCCCGAAGCCACACACGTAGTGATCCCTGCTTGGCTACTGAGTTTGTTTGGAATTCCCAGTGGTACCTCATCCCTCTTTTTTTTTTAGGGTCTTCAGAGGCAACTCATACATACCTCAGACCGCTCACTTAGCCCTTCCTGGAATCCAAAATGGTGCACCAAGTGCCTCCCCTCCTCACTGCCCGCCTCCCTATTCTTCACCCCCACCTCTACTCTGACCCCCACCCAAACTTGGCTCCTTCTCCAGCCTGTTCAGTCATTCCCTCAGTCAGGAATGTTCCAGAAAACTACCTTGCAATACAGACAAACATCTTTATTCAACAAATGATGTTTGGTCAACAAACCCCTTCAAGGGCTGTCATTTGAGCCCTGTAAAATCCTCATTATTTGGGACTCCACTAATTCAATATTTGTGATCTTTTCAAGAGGCTCTGCTGGACTAGAGTATGATTCAGTTAGCAAACTTTTCTTCAGTATGAATCACAAATTCATAGTGTAAACAAGATGGTAGGAGGCATGTTTAAACAAAGTGTTTTCAAACCTTTTCAAAAATTGCAGAAACACCCAAGAGCCACACAATAGGTGAGATGCAAGTCACATACGACTGTTACCCATTCTTTAAGCAGGTCCCCTACAGATCCAACAGGGAACCTTGCTGAATGGAATAGTGGTGAGACTCTCAGCGTTCAACACACCATGACTGCCTCCCTTTAAAATACATGGTGTATCAGACTCACTCTGATTCTCCGAACCCATCCTTGTTCTCAGCCTCGCTCTTTCAATGGAAAATCAGACTCAGCAGAACAAGTTAGTGAGCCCCAAATTCCCTCTTGGGCCCCACTGGGCTGAGAAACATTTAAGATGGGTCTGGAACGGGGCGCCTGGGTGGCTCAGTGGGTTAAAGCCTCTGCCTTCGGCTCAGGTCATGATCTCAGGGTCCTGGAATCGAGCCCCATGTCATGCTCTCTGCTCAGCAGGGAGCCTGCTTCCCCATCTCTCTCTGCCTGCTTGTGATCTCTGTCTGTCAAATAAATAAATAAAATCTAAAAAAAAAAAAAAAAAGATGGGTCTGGGAAAGGACCAGCAGGAAAGGGGTTTGGGAGAGAACTTCCAAACTTGGAGATGCCTCCTCCCCTTCACAGAATTGTTATTCTTCCCACAGAGAAATTCCACTTAGCTGAAAAGTTTGAAGAAGGTGTGACCATCACCTGGGACAAGCACCCTCTGCCTCCAGCCTATTGAGTGCTGGTTGCCTTTGATGTAGTCATTTTCTGTGGTCCAGCAAGCAGGGAGAAGTGGGAAAGGCTGGGAGTGGGGGGATGTCCACTGACCCTAGCGTTTCCAGAATGAAACCTTCTACTTCTTTCTCGGGACTATAAAATATTTTGGGTTCAGGTTGCCCCACCCTATCCCAGGTTAGGAATTAACTATTTTATTTATTTATACTTTTTAAATATTTTATTTATTTATTTGGCAGAGAGAGAGAGAGAGCAGAAGCAGGGGAGCAGTAGGCAGAGGGAGAGGAAGAAGCAGGCTTCCTGCTGAGCAGGGAGCCCGGGGGTGGGGGGAGCTCGATCCCAGGACCCTGGGATCAAGACCTGAGCCGAAGGCAGATGCTTAACCAAATGAGCCACCCAGGCACCTCAGAGTAAACTATTTTAAAGTAACGGAGAGATTTCAATCTTCTGCCACCTTCTAGGGGACGCCTTTAAGCCTGTCTGCAGAGCAGGGTCAGTGACGTTCTTTGGGGGTGGCCGGGTAGGGGGGGTGAAAGCTTACCCAGCAAAACACAGGTTTATGACTCACTGTGCCTTGGCTTCCAGCAGCCCCACTGGTGTGGACTCAAGGACTAGTGGGCAGGGAAGTCAGGGAGCTCTCTCCCGAAATGGTTTTGTAGCTGGTTTTTCTCTGGGCCCCTGTCCCTTCTGCTGCAAAATGGAACATTTGGCTGGAAGGGACTGCAAACAGCTTTCAACTCCTTTCCTAAGTCTGATCTTTTGGTAGAGACAGCCTAGAGAACTGTGCCCGGAAGGATTTTGAGGGTATGGGGGAGAGCAAGAACTGGGATTAATTAGCAAAGTCTGCTGCCACCATAGGAATGAGGGTAGTGGCACCATTTCCTTGCTATACATTTGCCACTCCTGACGTTGACAGAATTAGTCTTTTTTGGTTACAAACTTGTAGGATTTTTATGATTCTTCTTGACTGTGCTATCTTCTTTGCCTTCTCCAAGGACCTATGTCAAGGGCTGTGCCCACCCCGTGGGCACTGACAGTGGTCTTCCGACAGGCCATGCAAGGTGAGGACAACTAAGGCCAGCTTTCTGAGACTAGAAATAAGTCCCCCCAAAGGGTCTTTCTCTGTCAACACTGAACTGGATCCCCCAGGGCATGGAGCACAGCCGAAGCAGATGACCACTTTTAAGATTATACACTTTGCAACGAATGTAGATTTGTAGCCTCTATCCGCACAGTTTAGGCATGGAGGACGAAGAAAGCCAAATACCATCTGAAAAAAAGAGAACGTCCTTTTGAACAAGGACTGCTAGGAAGGGGGTATCTCCCCGTCTGCAAAGCAGAGGGGTCCTTGCAACCGAGCAATGAGGTCATGCGTGCCAAGCGCTCAGCATGGAGCCTGATACCAGTAATCGATACCTGATAAAAGCGATCCAGGGTCACGGGATTATTCTCTAAGATCGCTCTTTGGTGGCACTGGGCCCAAGGATATGAAATCTGTTCTGGAACCAGCCCTCCCATCGGCAGGGCGGGAGCCTGCTATCTCAGCGCCTGGGCCCCGCGTTGGCCAGTTCCAATAACACGATTAGTCATTTTTCATTCCTGAGATGTCTGCCCATGGGTGGGTGCGTGTGAGCATGTGTGAGTGCGTATGCGCCTTTCAGAGCAGGGGAAAATCCATATTCTCTCTCTTCTGACCGAATTAATCAAATAAATCTTCTGTAAGGAGCTGCTAAATGAATCACAGATGGCTCTGCCCTTTACAGGTTGCAGAAAGCACCCGTTACAGTTCTTTTAATTTATCAGAGGAAAAAAGATGCCCTCGTGTGCCCCTTCCCACTTGCAATAATAATCAGAACCAGTCCATTTTCCGAGGGTCCGAGACTCATTTTCCAAAAATGTGTATCAATAGATGTAACAGCGGGAAGATTATTTTGCCAAGTTCCAGCCTCCAGCACAGCAAAGGTGCCCTGGCTGGGGAGAGCGTTTATAAAACCACATTTAATAAAAGAGAGTGTTATATTAAGTATGTTTGCTAGTGTATTTAAGCATATGGTTTCCATATCAGGCGTAAAGATGGCAAACACATGCTTTACCTTCTTTCTAACCTTTCCTGGAGACGTCTTTTCCAGGGGGTAGTGGGATGGGAGGATTTGGGATGGATGTGAGTGTGTGTTTTGTTTTGCTTTTGACAACACAGACTCACATGGAAAAGCACCAAGGAATGTTCAGAAAACATGTGAAGACTCTGCCTTTTCTATTTATGTAATTAGCCCAAGAAACTTGTTCTGCGTCCTTTCTTCAACTGCCTCAACATTCTCCCAGCGCTACGTTGCCTCTTCCAAGGCACCGGGGCTGGCTGACTTAGAAGCGCGAATCAGTTACAGCTGCAAAGAACTTGAGCTCCTGGATTTTCAGCGTGAACCCCATGGTACAGCAGGAGCCTCCAGGGATGGCTGCCCGGTTTTGTGTCCACACATACCCGTCCACCAGCCAGCCGTCCGACGCCAGGGTTTGTCTGCCCAGAGATCCCCTCTTGGTACTTGGGTTGGGTATTGGGGATTTTATCTCTTTCCTTTCCATCAGAGGCAGTAGGCAGTGGCCTGGGGTCCCCGGAAAAGCAGCTGGGAAAGGCTTCCACGGCCCACCACCCTAAAACACTCTAAACAATCCCCTGATTCAGAGACAATCCCAGAAGCCCACATGCCACACTAGGGAGGGGATTTGGGTGGGGGGGCATCTGCAGTGGGGCCGCCATGCCTCCCCCCGCTCCAGCCCCGAACAGATTTGCCTGAGCGAGTTATAAATCTACTAGTACCATTTCTTTTTCGTCACTTGCCTAATCCTGTGCCCTTCGTTTCATGTGCTGTAATTATTAACATCTGCTTTCTGAGCCCGGGCCGCGTGGAGTTTGCAAAGGCAGTTTTCAGTCTAGAACAATGGTGACAGCTGTTTCATTTAGCCTAGGGCTAGCACTTCCTGTTCAGTCTACATCTGCCCTCCTGTGTCCAATTTCTGTTTCGGGGTTTTGTGTTTTGTTTTCTGGGTTGTTTCTTTTTTTTTTTTCCCCCTTCATCTGACCTTACTATACGTTTAAGAAGCATTTCTAACTTAGCACTCCAGCTAGTATTTCTAGCACATATGCTTATTAGATCAGCGAAAGCCAGAGAAAGATAGGGGAAAGCCAGGATCGTGTCCAGCAGCTCACACGGTAGAAGGCAGAGGCAGAGAGGAGGGCTGACCAGGGACCCAGGGAGCCAGACGCTAAGGAATTTCTGGGCCTTAAGGCTGTAAAAGGGGCTGACCCCACTGGAACTTAGACACAGGAAAAATGGGCTCAGCTCCTCTGTCCCCTGGCCTGGTGTGATCTCCACAACTTATTAGGTAAGGGGTTACCCAAATATCCTCCTGAAGGAACCATATTTCTGGGTGGCCACCAAGGCTCAGAGGCCCTTGCCTTTGGGAACTGAGCACACTCATGGGATGAGGCACCATTCAGAGGCCCTGGATTCACTTTTTCCCACTGAGTCACCAGCTGTGCAATAAAAATCCTTTCTGATTTGCACAGGGAGGTCCATGGGGTGGGGAAAGGATGGGCCGTGGATAAGAGAATGAAGGAGCCCAGCTTCAGACGAACTGCCTGGGCCCTCTGAACAGAGGTGGCTGCGTGTGGCTAAAGGGAGTGGAGAATGAGCTCTGCTCCTGCCCTTCCATCCACCCCACCTCTCCTATCTCCCTCTGATGCAACATTGGGGTCCCCAGCTCTGCTGGCATGCAGATGTCAAGTTATTATCTGGTACCCCACCGGAAGCGCCTGGTTCGAGAGCTCAAGCTTGGCGATAGCCTTCCTTGGGCATTGCTGGATCCTGATCGCCAAATCAGGGGGAAACCAGTCTCTGCGCGGGTAAGAACTTGGGAGGGATGAGTCACTGTCCTGGGGGGACCAGGCCACCGGTGTGACCCCTCTGATCAGGACTTGCTGAGTGGGCCTGGGCTCCCACCCCACTGAGGGCATCAGCCCTCGCAAAGCCCCTGGAGATCTGCCGCTCACACCCTCGTCTTTATTTCTTTCAACGGAGGAAGAAATTGAGCACCAGAGAGAGGGGAAGGGGCTCCTACGGGTGCAGCTTGGCCACGCCCACCTCTGGCAACAGAGAAGCAAAGGAAGGTAAATCCGTGTTGCTTCTGGAAGCTTGCGGCATCTTCACCATTTTCCGTGCGAAATGTCTCCTTCAATCCCAGACTGTCTGTGCCCTTCCAAGTGGCTCACGTGGAAATAACCAGAGGCCGACTCCCAGGTGGGAGCCGAAGCCCCACTCCGGCACCGGGCTTCTGGCTGCCTGGGGACAGCTGACCCCGCGGTTCAGGAAGTTTGTGCAGACTTGACACGGGGGCTCATGGAGGTTCCTGGCGTGCAGTCGAGGGCCCCATGTCTTTGCAGGGCTAAGCAGGCAGAAGGAAGAGCTCACGTGTGGAAGAGATGCTGCTGAGAGAGGGTCCAGCCCCCACCGTCCCCAGCAGGTGTTTGGGGTGCAGAGGAGAGGGGGCTCAGGCCCGAGGACACCCACCACTCCCAACCCTTGACCTGAGCCTGGAGTGGCTGAGAGGCCTGGCCCAGGCAGGGATGGGGGCCACAGGGGACTTTTTCTCGAGCTCTGGAATCCAAAACGGTGGATGGTCCAGATGGGGCTGGGCCCGGGCCCCTTGGCCCGGCAGGAGAGACTCCTTGCTGCACCCACTCTTTCTGCCCGCCAGCCTGGCCCCTTCCCTGCCCCCTTCCTCTCTCACTCACTCCTTTTCTTCTCAAAGTTAATTGCAACTTTTTTCTCAGCGCTCTGATCTGGATAAGCCACATCTCATTAGAAAAAGATTTAGCTGGAGCCAAAGCAGGCTGAAGAAGGAATCCCTAATCAACAGAGAAAAGATTTGGGTGTAATTGCTCTCTCCCGCCATTCTCTGCCCCCCCCTCCCCGCTCTCCGATCTTTCTCTGCTCATTAATCTGAAAAGAAAGTCGCAGCCCAACGTCTTGGTGTTCAAGTATCCGCTGCTTCGGCAAACAAATCAAAGTGCTCTGGGGTTTTCTTTGGCGGGGGGAGGGGGGTGTCTGCGCCGAGAGCATGGGTTATTGGGGTATGTGAGCAGAGCCTTTTGCTTGTGGGGTGCAGTGTGTGATGCCCCTTGGTTGGGAGAGTAGAACTTCTTTGATAATGTGTGTGTGTGTGTGTGCGTGCGCGCACGCGCGTGCAAAGTGCTCTGGTTGTGGGGGAAGGTGTGAATGGGTGTGTGAACCCTTTGGTTGTGTGGGTGTGTGTGGGTCTGAAGCCCTTCGGTTACTGGTGTGTGCATATGCTTTGATGTTGGGGGACCGTGTGTGTGTGTGTGTGTGTGTGTGTGTGTGGTTGTGAAGCACACTGGCTGCTGGGTTCGTGTGTTTGCGGGTGTGAAGTGCTTTGGTGGTTGGGACACGGTCGGCCAGCCTGAAGGGAGACCCTTCAGTTGTTTGCATGGGAGGTCTGGGCTGTTGAGCGGACGTGTGTAGCGGCCTTCGGTGTGTGTAGGTGCGTGTGCCGTGCGCAGGAGTTGTCTCATTCAGTCCTCAGGAGACTCCAGGAGGGAGTGCTCACCCCGTGTGTAGAGCACAGTGCTCTTGCCGAAGTCGCACTGTAGGAGGCAGAGGCAGTAGGGAGGCAGGGCTCTGGCCCTCAACCTCTGGCTTCCAGAAGAAAGTGAGGAGCCGTCTGGGAGCGGGAGGTAAAGGGAGAGTGGGAGAGTACCCCCAGGCCCTCTGGGAACCCAAGGCCCTCGTGTCTAAGCTCTACTTTTCTCACTTTGGCCCAGCCCAGGCCTCTGGCCCTCCTCCTGGACCCCAGAGATGACTGCTGTTGGGAGAACCCAGGCATCCTGCCATCTCAGCCCCCTGTGGGTGAACCCGGGCTGTTTCTCAGAGCACAGTCCCTTGCACACTTGTACCCCAGACCCCGAAGAATGATCAAATGTGGCTACTGGCCCCAGAGACGGAGCTCCCTTGTAAAGACAGTGTCGCAGTCCAGGCCACAGAGTTGAGCCAGCTGCAGTGAGGGCATGTTCTACACTGGGAAGAAAGGACAGCATCCAGGTGCCATAGTGACCAGAGAGCTCAGGGCCTCAGGTCACCCAGGGAAGGGAGGGCACTCTTCCTCCAGCTTCCCTGTAGTCTCGGCCTCCTCTCCACTCTTGGTTCTGATTGGACTTTGGCTATTATGAATGAGGAACACTCCTAATTCACTCCTAACATTGTGAGTTAGGAACACTCCTGCCACGACAAGGACAAAATGGTCACAGATACTTGCAGAGCAGGCTGAAGCTCTGTGTGTGACCCTGGAGGAAATGACTTTGGGGACGGAGAGTTTTCAAAGGCACCCAGTGACCAGTTTAGAGCAGGGAAGAACTGGGGATTTGTCACCTTCCCTGCTGAGCCCAAAGGCAGACCCTCCACGCCCGTCGGGCCCCCAGCAGATTATCTTCCGGCTACACGAAGAGGGTCTTAAGTCCCCCAGATCAGGTGTAAACACACAGACTTAAAACATAGAACCATGTGCGCAGAACGCTTAGCGCAGCCTAGAACAGTGCCGTCCAATGCAACAGCCACTTGCCACATGTGGCCTTTGAGTGCTTGAAATGGGGCTAGTCCACACCAAGATACACCTTAAGTGGAAAACCCACCCCAGATTTTTGAAGACTTGAAGTGAAAATCAAACGTCCAAGTATCTTATCAAAAACTGTATATTGATTAGGTATTTAAATGATAATATTCCGAATATATTAGGTTAAATGAAACAAATTATAAAAATTAAAAATGGTGCATGCACGTCAAGTACTTGGGTTCACCTAATTCCTCTACCTTTTTAAAAAGCGGCTCCTAAGAAAATTTCAGATGACATAGGTGACTCGCATTTGCCGCCCCTCTTATATTTGTGTTAGCACCAGCCTGTGATATAACCCTTTCATGAATATTGTTATTTCCATTTTACTGATGAACCAATGTGCTCAGCGTTTGAGGGTCTGGGCCAAGAACACCAGCTAACGAGGCAACGAAGCCAGAATTCACATCAGGAGAGGCCAGTGGTCCTGGCGGGGGAGTCTCCTCTTTGATGAGACCCCTAAAATGAGATGTACTGTTGTTTTGACAAGATCTTCTGAAGACGTGTCTCGTGCCAGTGAGGACTGATGGAAATTTGGAATCTAGGAATCTGTGACTTGGTTGTGAGGGGGAGCATGGCACTAGCAGGGAAATGTGAGGTGCAGGGTAATTCTTGGCACCTGGTGCCTGGGGGTGGGCAGAGCGCCTCAGTTCTCCAAGGGAGCTTGGGCTGGTCCCTTCCCCTCTCTGGGCCTCAGCGCCTCCATCTGTGAATAGAAGCAGCTGGATGGAATGTTCTCTGAAGTTCTGGAGATCGTCAGGATCCGGGGTGCATCTCAGCAAATTCCTTCCTCTCCAGAGTTGAGAGGAAGCTTGAGAGCAACTTGCCAGTCCTTGGGCAAGCAACTCTCTTGGGCCATCTGTGAGATGGGGACGGGAACGGTGTGACATCAGAGGGCTTCCCTGAGGACCAGTAAGTTCATGTAGACGATGCCCTCTGTGCATGCCTAGCGCGCAGTTGGCTCCGGGTAAAGTCTGCTCTCTTTGCGGTTGTTGCCGTGGCCGTATCCAGGCTGACCGGCCAGCTTGGAGGGTTCTGGGTCAGAAGACTCAGATACACAAGTAGTATCTGCCTTGGAGCCTCCCCCTAACCTGACTCCCTCAAGTGCTGAATTCGATCAAAGAAGGTAGGCTCCCCCGGACTTGGCTTCTGAAGGCTTGGTTACGGCGGCAATTCAATTCCCTGACTCTGGGAGTAACAGAAGCACCCAGAAAGAGGGCAGCTTGGCAGGGGCCCAGAGGACTGTGTTGCAGAGGGAGACTCAAGGTTCTTGTAATAGGGCATCTTCTGGCATGTTCTGGGGAAGATAGGAAACCTACACACACACACAGCCCTGCCCTCCAGGTGATGTATTAATTTGTAGTGTTACTTCTTTCTCTGAGTTGTAGTGGTCAAATGTCATTTTTCCATCCGTTGGAGGAGTGATGGAGATCCCGGGCCACGAACCTTGTTTACCCGCTTCCCAACACCCCGCCATGGGAAGACTCTGACCTTGTTTCTTCTCAGACAGCTGTTTTCATTTTTTTCCCCCTGAATTGTGTGGGTAAACAGCCTCCTTTATTAGATAAAAGCTTTATCAGCTCAGCCTCTCACCTTCTACATACAACTTCTTTCTCACAAATACAAGTCTGCGTTAAGAGTGAGGCGAACCCAGTTTTGTCTCCTGGGTCATTACCTTGGATTTAATCAGGCAGAACCTTGAGTTCTGGAGCGTTGGCTCGCAGCGGTCTCTGGCGTTCATCGGCTGCCATCTGCTGGGCAATGCTGGTATGACACCGTGTCCCTGGCTGGGGGGGCCATTTCACCAGGGGTGAAGAGGTTCATCCGTTCAATTGAAAAATATTTATTTATTTATTTTTAAAGATCTTATTTATTCATTTGACAGAGAGAGATCACAAGTAGGCAAAGAGGTAGGCAGAGAGAGGGGGAAGCAGGCTCCCCGCTGAGCAGAAAGCTCGATGCGGGGCTCCATCCCAGGACCCTGGGATCATGACCTGAGCTGAAGGCAGAGGCTTTAACCCACTGAGTTACCCAGGCGTCCCTGAAAAATATGTATTGAGGGGAAACTGTGACAGGCATCGTTCTAGACGGTTGGGTTCATCGGTGAACAAAACTGACAAGTATCTCTGTTTTTCTAGAGCTTATCTTCCTGCAGGGGGTGACAGGCAGTGGACGACAAACAATAAAGAATTCCATAAAGTAGGAGGTGATCAGTGCATGGAAAAAAATTATGAAGTAGAAGATGTAAGGGGGATGGGAAGTGCTGGGCGGGGGAGGCGAGTTGCCATTTTAACCAGTTTCTCAGGTCAGCCTCATTGAGAAGGTGACTTGAATAAAGGATTGAAGCAAAGAATGGCCTTTGCCATGGAAGACAAGCTCACCAGGCAGAATGGCCAGGAGTTCAAAGGCCCTGGAGTAGGACTGTGCTCAGTGCATTTGGGGAGTAGCCAGGAGGTCAGTGTAGCTGAGTGGGGTGAGCCAGGGAAGAAGAGTCAGAGAGGTGATCAGAATGAGGGAGAAGGCCCAGATAGTGCAGGGTCCTGTGGGCCTGGCCATCTTGATTGGCAGCCGTAAGAGTGTATCATGGTGGCTTACACAACAGATATTTACTTCTTACAGTTTTAGAGGCTGGAGGGTCCAAGATCAAGGTGATAGCCAATTCAGTTTCTGGTGAGGGTCTCCTTCTGGGCTATGAAGGACACGACTTGCTCACTTTGCTCACGTGGCCTTTCCTCGGTTCCTTGCTGTCTTCTTCCTATAAGGCCACTGACCCCAGCAGGAGGGCCCCATCCTCATGACCCAGATTAACCCTAATGGCCTCCCAAAGGCTCCACAGGCCATCACAGTGGGGATGAGGGCTTCCACGTGTGAACTGGGGGTGGGGACACATTCAATCCCTAATATTGGCTTTTACTTCAGAGATGCCATGGCTGGTGGCGGGCTGGGGGGTGTGTGGAGAAGCCCCATAATGCCAAGACGAGTGGAAAATGCTCTCAAAAACACAAGCCACTCTGCTAATTCTCTTTATTCATTCAGTATGTGAGATGGGGATACTAAAGTCCAACCATGTGTGTGGAGGTGATGTGTCTGTGTAGCCTGTGAGTGTGTGCCTTGGAGTGAGTGTGTGAGGCTGTGTTTGGTGTGTGTGTGTGTGTGTGTGTGTGTGTGTGCAATAGGGAGCAGCTACTCACGGAGTCATTAAATGCTTCATTCTTTCATGGCGGTGTCCCCTCCAAAAGAACGAGTTTGTACCAAAAGCTTGCTTCCTTTTTTGAAATTATTTTAAAGATGTTATTTATTTATTATTTATTTATTTAGAGTGAGCACAGGCACGGGAGGGGCAGAGAGAGAGACCAAATCTCCAGCAGACTCCAAGCTGAGCAGGAGGCCCTCGATCCCACAACCCCGAGATCGTGCCCCAAGCCCGAATCAAGAGTTGGATACGTAGCCTTCTGAGCCACCCACGTGCCCCAAGCATGCTTTCTAGGTACCTGTTTGCTGAGATCAATGAGGCTTTCATCAGGGGCCCCTTGCGTTCCTTCCCCACCAGTTCTGCCTCAGACCCTATAAGCCGGAAGGCTGATGTCCTCCTGACATACTTACATACAGCAGGCTGACTTTCTCGTCCCTCGCTCCTGCAAACAGACCTGGATATCTTCCGTTCTGCAACTTTTGCAGCTCGCCCCTCTTCTTGGGAGTGGAGCGCACCCTTTCCCTGGCTTCCTGTGGAGAGTACAGAATGGGGTCACTACTCTGCCCAAAGGAGATGACCATTTCCTGGAACCCCAAAGTCATGACTGAACTCAATTACCTCGTGTAGAGAGGCTACGAGTATTGGAGCTTCGGGGGCCGATTGTCCGTTCATCCCTTCCCAACTCGGGATTGGAGGTGAATTCTTTAATGTCTCCCAGATGCTGCTCCAATGGAAAGGTCAATACCCATCTCATGGAGTGGTTGAGGAGACTAAAGGGATCTGTCATCGTGTCCCTGGTGTTTACTGTGCACTTACTATGTGCCAGGTGCTGGTCTAGGTGCTAGGCACACAATAATGAACTCTCGTGGGGTGTACGTTCTAGCAGGATTTAATGTTAACTAGCATAAGATGTCAAACTTTCAAACACCGGTGTTTGAGTTTCTAAAAGTACATACTCAGTACCCTCCCAGGTGTTAACTGTGCGTGTGCGTGTGCACATAGGAAGGATACCAAGGGATAGACGCTGGAGATACTGTGTAACACCATTTATAATTACGTAAAAATACAAATCATGCTGTATAAATTTTTTTTTCTTAAGGATTCTATTTATTTATTGGACAAAGAGAAATCACAAGTAGGCAGAGAGGCAGGCAGAGAGGGGGAAGCAGGCTCCTTGCCAAGCGGAGAGCCCCATGTGGGGCTCGATCCCAGGATCCTGAGATCGTGACCTGAGCTGAAGGCAGAGGCTTAACCCACTGAGCCACCCAGGGGCCCCTGTATAAATATTATTAACATATAACTGAATAGTAACGTTATTAAAACATTTAGCAGGAATATAAACATGAACAGCTTCAGGGTAACGTTCCCTGGTGAGGGAGGGAATGAGAGAAAGAGAATGAGAGAGACAGGAGAATGGGATTTGGAAGCACATGTTTAGCTACATCTGTAATATTTTATTTCTCTGTAAGAAAAACCCTGAAGCAAATATGGCAAAATAATATACTTCCATGGAATATTTTTACATTTATCATTTCATCTCCTAAATCCAATTATGAACAAAGCTGCCATAAACAACTGTGTGCAAGTTTTTGAGTGGGTGTAAGTTTTCAGTTCATTTGGGAACCGAATACCAAGAAGCACAATGGCTAGCTCGTGTGGGAAGGGTCTGTTTATTTTTGGAAAGAACCAACTCTCTTCTCTTCCAAAGAGCCGGCGCCATTTTGCATTCCCACCAGTGGTGCATGAGAGTTCCTGTTGCTTCTCATCCTTGCCGGCATTTGGTGTTGGCCGTGTTCTGGATTTGGGTCGTTGCAGTAGGTACATCATGGTATCTTGTTTTAATTTGTTTTTGTGTGGTAATATATAACGTGGAGGATAGTTTCATAAGCTTTTTTTGCCATCTATGTGCCTTCTTTGGGAAGGTCCATCCAGATCTTTTGCCGGTGTTCAAAATCAGGTTGTTTGTTTTCTTATGGTTGAGTGTTAGAGTTCTTTGTATATGTTGGGTAGTAGTCCCTTATCAAATGTGTCTTATGCAGATATGTTCTCCCAGTCAGTAGTTTGTCTTCTCATCCTCTTGACATTGTCATTTGCAGACAGAAGTTTTTAATTTTAATGAAGTCTAGGTTACCAATTCCTTCTTTTCATGAATGGTGTCTTTAGTGTTGTATCTATAATGTCATTTCCATACCCAAGATCACCTAGGTGTTCTCCTATGTTAATTTGCTCTTCTCTTTCTAGTTTACTAATATGGAGGCTTAAATTATTGATTTTAGATATGTCTTTTTTCCTAATATATGTATTTAATATTATAAATTTTCTTCTAAGCACTGTGCTTTCACTGCAGCCCTTAGATTTGTGTAAGTCACATTTTCATTTTCATTTAGTTCAAAATATTTTAAAATTTCTCTGGAGATTTCCACTTGACCCATGTGTTATTTACAAGTGTGTTGTTTAATCTCCCAGTGTTTGGGGATTTTCCAGCGATCTGGTCTGTTATTTATTTCTAGCTTAATTCCATTGTGGTCTGAAAGCAGACATTGTATGATTTCTTTTCTTTTAAATTTGTTAAAGTGTATTTTATGAATATGGTCTATCTTAGTGAATGTTCTTTGTGAGCTTAAGAAGAATGTATTTGGCTGTTGTTGGAAGAATATCTATTAAAGCCCTTAGTGTATTACTTATAGGTTTTTTTTTTTTAATTTCTTGTCTGATAATTTGAACATTCCTTCTATATCTGACTCTGGTTCTGATGCTTGTTCAGTCTCTTCAAACTGTGTTTTGCCTTTTAGTATGCCTTATAATTAAAAATAAAATCCAAAGATGGTGTACGAGGTAAGAGGAACCACTATAAATAGGCCTTTAAAGATATAGTAATAAGCTGGGGTTGCAGTGGGAGGTGTGGGGAAACATTCCTTTGTCCTACGATTAGGTCTCAGTCTTTTATTTTTTTTAAGATTTATTTATTTATTTGAGAGAGAGAAAGAGGGGAGAACGAGCACTGAGGCGGATGGGCAGAAGGAGAGAGACATTGAGAAAGATAGTCTTAAGCAGACTCTGTGCTGAGCATGGGGTCTGACCAGGGCTCAATCTCATCACCCTGAGATCAATACCTGAGCCGAAACCAAGAGTCGGAAGCTTAATCAACAGTGCCACCCAGGTGCCCCTAGGTCTCAGTCCTTGGGTGAACCTGTGCCCCTGGACTGTGAACTTCAGGGGTACATCTGTCCCCACCCAGCCCTCAACTTAGGTGAGGAAGGACGGCTGAACGGGGCTGGAGTTGGTATTTCCCTTCCTTCCTGTGAAAGACTAAGGCAGCCTGGAGCCGAGTATCCCGCCTCACCCAGGTCGATCAGGCTCTGATAAAACCCTAATAGGTGAGTCTTGAGGAAATAGCTTCTCTTGAAGGCAAGCAGTGTCAATTAGGAGAATTTAGAATGTTCCTTTCTCCATCCCACCCGCTGGAAGCGCAAGGGGATTTTTCTTAGATGTTCACTGTGAGAACCTAGTGGAGTTCCTGGAGATAAAACTTCCAAAAATGTGGGGGCCCCCCATGACTGGGCCGCCAGGGGATTTCAGTCCCAGACTTGCCGAGCCTCTACCTCTTTGTCAATTACAGCTCTGGGTTCCTCCCTGCCCCCCCCCCCCCAACTGATTTCCCCAGAGGTTTCTGTCAAAAGGTTTCTGTTCTGGCAAATTGGGATTCTTTGTATCCTCCTCTCTGTTTCTCCAATGTCACTTTTCCGGTGAATCTAAGTGGAGTTGGGGATTTTTCCGTTTGTTCAGCTTTTTATTTGTTGGGAAGATTTGGCCCCTTCTAAATTCCTCAGTTATCAGATTGGAAACCAAAAGTCTCTTGGTCTTCTTGTCTTCGCCTGGTTTGGGTACCCCAGGAGAGCAGTAAATTCACAGAGTGAGTTAAGAAGTGTCCCTTCCTCTTCTGCTTTCTGGAAATGATGACATAAAATTGATGTTACTTCTTTAAATGTTGGAAGAATTCTCCAATGAAATCATCTGAGACTGAGGATGTCTTTTTCCGAAGCTTTTTGAATTACAAACTCAATTTCCTTAATGGTTATATGGCTACTCAAATGTCTATTTCTATCTTGGTTGAGTTTTCATAGTTTCGGGTATTGGAAGGAGTCCTCCATTTCTTTTAAGGGGCTGCATCTATGATTATCTGTGTTGTCTTTTTGTCTTTGTCAGTCTTGACAGAAGTTTCTCAATTTTATTGATGTTTTTAAAGAACCAATTTTCATTTGATCTCTATTGTTTTTCTGTTTGCAATTTCAATGATTTCTGCTCCTACCTTTTTTATTTCCTTCCTTCCGCTTGCTTTGGGCTTAGGTTTGGTCTTCTTTCTCTAGTTTCTTGGAGTAAGTACTTAGATTGTTAATTTAAGACATTTTCTCTTTTCTACCGTACGAATTTAGGGTTATAAATTCCCACCGTTCTGCATTAGCTGCACCCTACATATCTCGATGCTATATTTTAACTTTCTCTTAAGTTCTATGATTTTTACGTTTCCTTAGACATTTCTCTTTGACCCATGGGTCATTTAGAAGCATACCACATGATTTCCAAGTATTTGAAGATTTTCTTGTTGGCTTTCCACTCACTGAATTTTAATAATTGTCTCGGATATTATTTTATCTTCATGATAAAGATACGTTTTTATCTATTTGTTCAATTTTTTAATT
This sequence comes from Lontra canadensis, assembly GCF_010015895.1. Taxonomy (NCBI): domain Eukaryota; kingdom Metazoa; phylum Chordata; class Mammalia; order Carnivora; family Mustelidae; genus Lontra; species Lontra canadensis. The sequence goes on from NW_022630997.1 coordinate 3,148,696, forward strand.
TGTTCTATTTCTATATTACAAATGCTGAGAACAGGATGATATTATGTGCTCAAAAAATAATGATGAAGGAAGGATGGAAATATTTAACTTAAAAATCAATAAAGAAGACACTAATTGGAAAAAACATATGCACCCCATGTCCATCACAGCATTAGTTATGGTAGCCAAGCTGTGGAAACAACCTAAGTGTCCACTGATCAGCGAGTGGATAAAGATATATAAATATATGTACACACACACACGCACACACACACACACACACACTGGAATATTACTCAACCACAAAAAAGAATGAAACCTTGTCATTTGTGACAACATGGAGGGACCTAGTGGGTATTATGCTAAGTGAAATAAATAGGACAGAGAAAGACAAGTATTACATGATTTTACATATACGTGGACTCTAAAAAAAAAACAGAAAAATAAAAAAACAAATAGAAACAGTCTCTTAGATGAAGAGAACAAACTGACAGTAGCAAGAGGGGAAAGGGTTGGAGGGATGGACAAAATAGATGAAGGGGATTAAGAGGTACAGTCTTCCAGTTAGAAATAAGACACGGGGATATAACATACAGTATAGGGAATAGTGTAGATAATATGGTAACAATTTTGTACGGTGACAGATGGTAACTAGACTTATTCTGGTGACTATTCCATAATAGTATTTATACAATATAACATGAAGAGATATATACAATATAAAATATTGTATATTTATATTTATATAATATATTTATACAATATAAATATTTATACAATATAAGATATTTATATATACAATATAAAATACAATATTTATACAAATATTCCATTTGTATAAACAGCAAAACACTATGTTGGACACCTGAAACTAATGCAATGTTGTATGTCAATTACTCTTCAATTAAAGAAAAAACAATAAAGAGAAAACTAAAAGCTAGAAAGAGAGAGAGAATGGTATCAGAATATTGATGGTGACTCTCACTGGCGGGGGAAATATGGTTTTCTTTATTTTCTTTTTCTATCTTTCATAGTTTTCAAATTCCCTGCAGGGAACATGTACTACTTTTATAATCAGGTGGAAGAATTATCAAAGTGGGAGCTACTATTCTGATCATTTTCACTCCCTCCCCGGCAGGATATAGCAGAATTTGAATTGCTGAAAAAGCTGAAGATGAGAGGCAGGGCTAAAAAGATCCTCAGGAAGGTCCCAGAGCCGACCTGAGCCAGACTCCCTCGGGCACAGACGTAAGGACCCTGCCAGCCGTTGCTCTCGCTGGCTATTGAGATTCCTGCTACAATCCCTCCATCCTGTGCATGTCATGTGATGCGGGTCAATTTCACCCTTCTCCCTGCTCAGAGGCCCCTAGAGAGCTCTGAATTAATGTTCATTCCAGGAGATCTGGTTTGCCATTGGAAATAAAACATCCATCTGCCTAAATCCAGCCATAAAAACTCCTTTAACAATGTAACAATTGTTAAACAATTTACTTTGAGGAAGCACTGTTTGTGTTTGCTTTCAGGGCTCATAGTGTGCAAAAGAATTGGAGGGAGCTGAGAAGAGAAGCTACAGCTGCTACAACATTGGTTTTTGGTTCTTGGTTGTTTTTTTGTTGTTGTTGTTGTTTTTTAATGTAACCATCTTTTACACCTTTGGTCACAGTCTCTTCATGTGTTTTCAAGGCAATCTCTTTGGACAGGTGACTAGATGAGACACTGATGGTAACCTCAGCCGCTGAGGGTCACCATGCTCACTGCTCTTAGGTGTGAACAATTTCCGAAGATGATTAAATATGCTACTCTACGTTTGAAAATAATGCTGAGGACCTGGTTTAAAATTATAAAAACATGTTCATTCAACAGAGAGATTGCCCAGATCTGGAAATTTGTATTCATCCTTTCCTAGTTTTGAGGTGAAGTGGCTTGCTGGAAGGTTCAGGCATTTCCTGGGGGCCCAGGATCTGGCAAGTACGGAACCTGAGTCCCAGGGATGGCACAGAGCACTCAGGGGACACGTCACCCGCATTGGGAAGGGAGTGTAGCAACGGATGCCTTCTCCTGGGAATGGAGCCAAAGAAACCATCAAGATCTATAAGCCTCGCCTTAGTGATTTGTGAGGGTCTTAAAGAATAGCCAAGGATGTGAGAATCTGGAAAATAATGACATAACCGGTGGGGGAAGATGCAGAATCCACATCTCAGGAACAGTTCATATCAAACAAAACAGCTTCTGCCAAAACCGGCCAGATACAGAACACTGTAATATAAGCCAGTCTGCCCATTTCAAAATCATTTGAATTCTACAGTTCCTAGGCACCCGATTTGTTTATCCATTTAATTTTTATTGACATCTACTACTCAATTCAAGAAAAAAAAACCCACCATGAATTGCTCCTCCAATTGTGCGAAGCTGCCAAGATCTAGACAGCCAAGGTCATTAAATCTAGACGGTCCTTGCCGGTGTGCCCGTGTGCACACACACATGCACACACACGTGAGTTCCTTTGTGTGCAAGAGAGGGATCCCGGCTGAGGTGGTAGGAATGGGAGGTAAGACAAAATCTTTATCTCCAAAGTTTACAGGCTGGTTTGGGAGATAAGGTATCTAGACAACGGATAATGATAAGGACACAAGAGTGGATGGGTCGAGAGCAAAATGACAAGGTGTTTGTGTCGCTGTAGTCCACCAACTGAAACCCACCTGATTCCAGGATGAATGCCACATATCTCCTCCCGTTCTTCCCCAGATACACTCATTACCCTCTGTGCTCGCTCTCTGCCCGGTGACACGGCCTGCCTCCGTTAACAGGCTCCTTTCCCTCTGGCATCTGACCTGGTTGGGTGAGTGCGGGGAAGACAGGGTGAAGATGCAGGAGAAGGGCCTGGGATGGAGGAGACCGAGGCTGGAATATTTATTCCTCTGGCTTCCTTCTTGTGGGGTCACTCAGGCTGGCTACACCCCTAGCTGATGGGCCCAGCTCCTCTCAAAATGATCCTCTCCTCTTGATCGTCTCTTTCCAGATTCTCATAATGCCCTCTCCCCTCACCCATTCAGACCCAGGGGTGAAGACCCCCACAGTCAGATATTAGCCCCATAGCCTGTACTATCCCATTTGGTGTCCCTTATACCTTTTGTAAATAGTTCTCTCTCTCTCTCTATTTTTTTTAAGGACTTGTTAAATTATGCTACTTTGAGCATGCCATCTGTTTCCTGATAGACCCTGACTAATAGATCTTGCTTTGGAGAGCCAGCAGGAAATGATCATGCTTGGTCTAATTATAGGGTCAGCTGGTGAAAGAAGCAGAAAGCTTTAAAAAATGATTAACTCTTCATTAAGAAATGAATTATTAAATGGCTTTGCTTCTCCCACCCAAACTGGAAGATTCTGCTCTAAAGAATGAAAGGACGGGAGGCAAAGCACTGGCCTCTTTGCACCTCTGACGAGTACAAGGGGGGCACTGCAGAACCTTCATGGTACAAAGCCCTTTGCAAGTCCCCGGTCCACAGGAACTAACTAGGAACCGTGTCACCCCAAAGCGCTTCCCCAGTCCCCCTTCTCTGGCAAATTGACACCAGAATTCCAACCACTGTTTTCAACTTGAATCGGAGGACAGAAACCTCATTTCTGGGTGTCCAGGGAAAATTCTAGATCTTTCTTTCAAGTTCCCACATATCGCACAGAACTGTTTGGAATAGAGCTACCAGCTCTTTGCCACAACCCTACTGACTGGGAGTTCTTCTTTATCTGCCCTGGGATTCCAGTGGCAAATTCACTGGGCCTGTTTATTGGTTGTTTGGTTGACTGGTTGGCTGGCTGGTTGGTTTTGCCTGTGGGAAGCCAAAGAAGTCTTTGAAAAGGTTGGCTTCGAGAGAGTCCTGGGCTCCTTCTCTGTTCCCCACCCCCAGGGACCCCACTTCTTAGCTGCATCCCACTCTGAGAAAAGATTGGAAGAGGTGGGTCTCTGGTGTCCCAGCAATTCTCAAAGCATCTGGAAAGAGCAGACGATTGCAGCTGCTGGGGCTGGGCCCAGAGGGGCAGGCTTGCTTAGGCATGCAGGGGTATAAAGTTAGAGGAAGTATAGCCAGCAATTTGGAAAATTTAGGAGTTCTTGGGCTGTCACTGGGTTTTTCTGTTTGTCGTTGACTTGCATATGTATTCTTTCCAGAGCAGGTAGGAGACGGGGAGGATGAAGGGAGGGCATTTCTGGGCGCCAGGTCGGCACATCTGAGCAGCTGAAGACAGAGCGGAGGAGGAGGGCAGGGACTGTCTGGAAGTCCAAGGATCCTGTTTGCTCCTGAGTGCCAGAGGGTGCATGCCAGGGCCTGGAGCCCTACCCACCAGGAGCAGAGCACAGCCAGAGAGCCCGCATTAATAACTCCTTTGAAATAAAAACATGCTCTTCAGGGCAACAGAGACTGATTCAATAGGCAAATAGCAGAGGGCTCTCATTACAATCATAAAGAAAGGCGGGGCTGCTGACGAGTGTCAGTGTTCCAGAAAAGAAGAGGGGAGATAAGAAAGCAGGGAGGGCAGGACTCGGACAGCCTCATGCTATGGCTTGGACCCTGGGATGCACATGTTGGGGGCGAGAAGATGCTAGATTTTCTTCCAGAGATGATCAGAGAGATCGTAGGTTCTCCACGGAAGTTGGCCAGGAGCCTGGAGCAGCACACACACACACACACACACACACGATCGTGCACCATCACACAAGCTCACACACACACATGTTCACTCACCCACTCACATACACACACACAGAATCATGCACAGTCACACGAGCTCACACACACACATGCACACACACACACTCCTTCTGATGACCACATTCTCTCTTAGGTATGTCGATACTGTGAATCCAGTGAAAGGAGGTCTTTGCTCCACTGCTCAGATCTATCTTGTTTGTTTTACAGTTTAATTCTCACAAGATTGCTTTATTTCTCAGCATCCAGCTTCAGTGGGGGCCCCTCCTATGGCCCAGAATCCTTTCCATTTCCAAAGCTCCCAAGTGGTTCTGCATGGTTCCTTCCTTTGACATCCAAAACAGAGAGGAGTCTTAGATGGCCCAGGGTGTTGATGGCTACTTTAAAAAAAAAAAAAAAAAAAAACCTGCACTCTCAGCAGGAGGTCAGACAACTTCGCATCCAGTTTTCATTCATCTTGGGTGTAAGGGTTGCTGTTTGCTTTTTACATGGCAGAATCTCTCTTAGCCAAATTCTGTTTCACCAATGCAGTAGCTAACCTCTGCCTTCCATTCCTGCGTAAAGCCGCTGCCCACTGCACCCTGCGCCGGTGCTGCTAGCAAGCCTTCCGCTGGCGTTACTTTTCGCTTTTCAATTTACCTCCTCACCCCCTGTCGTAAAAACATCAGATAAGAAGGTTTCTGCTGTGCTGTGCTTGTTTTCAAAAACTGAAAATATTATCAAGCGGAGTCCAGTCCAGCCTTAGACAGAATATAAACACCCGGGAGGCCAGACATACCCAAGGCCACAGAGCTCCTCCCACACTATGTGCTGCAGGAGGTCCAGAGAAGGGGACTTGCCTGACCCTGCGTGTGTGCAGAAGGCTTCCTGGAGGAGGTAAGATATCCCACGAGCCCTTAAGCCTTTGTGATGGACTGAATACTGTCCTCTCCCAAAATCATGTTGAAATCCTAGCCCCTGGTCCCTTAGAATGGGACCCTACTTAGAAGCTGAGTTATTACAGATGTCCCTGGTCATGCTGGAGTAGAGTGGGCCCCTCGCCAATAGAGCGATGCCCTTACACAGCTGGCAAATCTGAAGACAGAGGCTCTCAGGAAAATGCCGTGTGACATGGGAACGAAGACCAGGGTGGTAAGTCTCTGAGCCAGGGAAAGCCGAAGACGCCAGCAAACCGGCCCAGAGCAGGTGACAGGCCTGCAACAGAGTGTCCCTCACAGCAAGAAGGAAGGAGGGACCGACCCTGCGAATGGCTTCATCTCTGACTTCTAGCTTCCAGAGCTGCGAGACCACGCACTTCCAGCGGGGAAGCCCCATAGTTCATGTTCTCTTCCCACGGCAGCCGGGCAAGCTAATACAGCCCGAAGGTCAGGTAGGAATCTATGATGTGCAGAGGAAGTAACCCGGCCAGCAGTCGTTTCAAATAATAAACCTGAGCAAGCCCCCACCCCATGCCCCGCCGCCCGCCCCGTTCCCCCTGTCCCTTGCTGGCCTGTTAAACATGATGTAGTGGTGTGGGGGGGGGGGGAGGGAAAGATCTCGGAGCCTGATGACATGTCCCTAGAAACCTCCAAAACTGAAAAGCAAAGGGAACAGTTACTGAAAAAACCAGAACAGAACATGCCGGGATTGTAGGACAACCACAGAGCTGTAACGTATGTGTCATGGGAGCCCCAGAGCGGAAGGGAGAGCTTCTGGGCTTCAATTCCTGTCCCTAGAATGGGTCGAGGTGGCCTCGAGGTGTGCCGTGGGGTTTCACCCCTAACAGGGACCTTTCCAGCTAGCCCCAGGTTGCTCTGCAGGGGGCTGTGGAGGCTGAGGGCTGTGGGAACAGGAGTCCCCCCCATCCCCCTCGCTGGTCCTCAGCCCGACCACCTGTCCCTGGGACTCCAGGTGCAGCGCCCACTGGGCTGGAGTGGCTAATGGGCTTTGTGTTCTTCCTACACACGTTGAGCTCTGCCAAGATACCCAGGCATATTAGAACAATCCAGCCCTCTCTTGTTACCCCAGTACCTCCCACCCCCATCTCACACATACACAAGACATATTTTTGAATGTTCTGATGGCAGTAAACTTGGCCCATTGCCCAAACCTCCAAGGGGAGGTCACAGGTAAAGCTCCCACCCAGCCACCAGCACCCAGGGGAGCCCCCTCCCATCCAAGGACACATGCGGGGGCAGCCACCCTGATAACAGTGTCTGGGGGGCAAACGGAGGTACCTGCTTCGCCAGCGTTCAGCTTTGTCCTCACTGCTGGACTGGGTTCCCCTGGGGGGACTCCAAGGCCCAGGTGTTGTGACACCTGAAGAAGAATCAGGTTAGGATCAGACCCCTGGTCAAGGAGCTGAGCACAGCCTTTTGACCTAGTGAGGATGGAGAGACCTAGAGTCAGGTGGCTGAGGTCCACCATGCAGTGGGAGTCACAGTCTGGATGGCCTCCGGCTTGCAGCCTGACGAACCCTCAAGTTTCCTAAACCCCTTGGTCTGTGCATGAGTCTTGGTTCTCTGGGCTCAGCCTGCAGAGGTAGGAGCAGGTGAGCACTCTCCAGGGGTAAGTGGCACTGGGGTAGATTCCTAAAGACAAGCTTACCAGAGCCTGGGAGGTCATGCCTGGCCAGCCAGGGGAGACACTGTGGTTAGAGCCAGCTGGGATGCAGTGGGCCAGCCATGTCCAAGCCTCCAGTTCTCCAGCTTGAAACTGGAGAGAACCTCCCCAGGGCTACCACCAAGAGAGTGGGCTAACAGGAGAAAGTGCTCACTACCAGTAGAGCACGTGCGCGTTGGTCTAGCAATGCCCGCCTCCTGCTCGGCACCGGGCATCTGTGTGCCTGAGTTCTGGGCTCAGAGGGACCTGTGCTCTGCTCTCGGCCCCAACAGTCACAAGCTTGGGCAAGTCTGTCCTTCTTTGAGCCTGTTTCCTCATCTGTACAATGGGCATAATGCCAGTGCCTACGCCACAGAACTGGCAGCCTTGCACCATTGTCTCTTTCCCCTTCCTGCCTCTCTTTGCCGGGCTGCTTTTTACTGAACAGACCTGGTAAGCCATGCACAGTGGGGGATGAGGACCAGTGTCCTTACAAAGATGCACTCCTAGCTGGACCCCATGTCCACACAGAGAGGGGCAGATAACACACCACAGAGCAGCCAGGCTTCTCTTCAACAGACGCAGCAAAACTCCCCAGATGCTGTCAAGTGTCAGGAGCCGGGGATACAGAAATGAGTAGGACACGGTACCCATCCTCAAAACATCCAGTAATGTCTGATAATTTCATTCCCATCACCCATTAACTGAGTGCTTCCTGGGGCTTTGCATGCCCCACTTCATGAGTGGTCTCCTCCCACCCCACCCAGGAAGTCCTCTTAGCCCCATTTTACAGGCTCTGAAAGATTCACATGGCCAGGATCTGAGTGGCCGCCACCCAGGGTCCGGAGTGCTCTAACCAGAGCCTGCCCACACCATCGCAGGAGTTTGGGAATGACTTTTCAGAGCTGTGCAGGTTGTGGTGAAGGAAGAACAGTATCAGAGCTGCTTCTCGAAGGACACAGAGAATCTCCAGCAGGCAAAGCCAAGGGGAAAGAAGTTCCTGGACCCAAAACTGCATATACAAATAGCATCTAGGTATGAAAGAGTACAGTTACCGGGTGTGTGTGTCATGTGTTTATTCTGGAATCTAAGAGACTTTCAAGGCAGTAGCACCTTTAGCTGTAAAGGGAGGTGGGGTGAGATCATAAGGAACTTTGAATAGCAAACTAAAAAGTGGAATTTGGGGGAGCAATAGGGAGCCATTGAAGGTTGCTAAGCAGGGGGAGAGAGCATCTAAAAGATCACAGGCCAAGAGAAGTGAGTCATGCTGTCAGCATCCTGAGTGATCAGGGAGTAGAGCATGGGTGGGGTGCCCTGAGTAGGTTCCTGGAGGTAGGGCGCTCTGTTGGTAAGGAGGATCCAACTAGGTCCAACACCCCGGGGAAGGCAGTAAGTTGAGGGAGAAAATTAAGCCATGAACAGAAAACATGAAACCTGAAGCATGTTAGATTCAGCCCAGATTTTCCCTGCACCCACTAAGTACAGGGAGCTGAAAGAGAAACAGCTAAGCAGCGTATGATTTATTGAGCTGAGTTCCTATCTCTCGGGCTCTCTACCTCTGACTTTCGCTCTATATTTAGATGTTCCAGAATTCTCCTCTCCCCAGGCATTCTCCACATACCCACCCTCACAAGAATGAGCCCGTTTCCTGCCCCACATCCACTGCCAACCCCCCTCAGCTGTCTGTCCCACCCCAAGGCTCAGGTTCCAACAGGAGTCTGAGGGACTCCAGGTGTCACCGCCCCCTCTTCTCCCTAGGTCTTGATTCCACAAAGAACCATCCAGAGCCCGGTGTTATTCTCCTACTGAAGAAAGGAAAAGCCTAAATTCTTTCTTTGGCTGGGTTTTTCACCATGACTGGTTTTCATTAACTTCTCAAGTGGAAAATAAATTCTACCCAGTGGAAAGTTGCCACTTATGTGCAGGGAGTCATTGTTCACTGAATATGTTTTATGGCAAATGACCCAAGCCCCCAGTCTGCCGGGGCTCGGGCCAGGGCCCTGAGGGAGTACGCTTTGGAAATCTTCGTGGCAGTCCTTGTTGGAGGAGCCAGTGGCTGGTCACCTCTTGTTAAACCTTCTGGGTTGAGGAAGTCTGAGAAACTTGGGCGTCTGCTGTGCACTGTCCGCCCAGTCTGCCCAGCTTGGACCCCCTCCTCAACCTCTTGCTTTCAGCCCAAGTCGTAGATGACCTGGCGGAAAAGCTTCTCAAAGCCGCCTCTGCCTCGCAGCTTCTCCTCACCGCAGAGCTAAGAACTGGGGGAAAGGAGAAAACTAAACCAGGAAAGGAGCCCAGGCCATGCAACTCCAAACCGTGCAGCTTTGTGGGGCCTGAAGGGGCCCTCCTGGGCACAGTTCTCCATGTAAGGGGCCAACGCCATAGGGGCTGAGACCAAGAGCCGCCTGAGCTCTCAGGCCAGTCCCAGGGCATTGAGTGGCAGTCTCAGGCACAGGTAAGAAGAATATAGGCAGGAAGTAGAGACTGAGAAAGGAAGTGGGGAGACCAGAAATGGTGAGAGAGCGGGGTACAGAGAGACCGGAAGTGAAGGGACTTAGCCAGCGGAAGTGGCTGTGGCCAGCAGGGGCCAATGTTGTTCAACATTCCTTCGCTAGCTGGGTTCCTCATGCAAGGCGACAGAGAGGATTCAAGTTTGTACCAGGAAAAATTCAAGCCTGGAGATAATTTAAGCTTCTCTGGGACTCTGCCAGCCATCTCCAGGGTTTTGTCAAATTTTCCACCTACTCCCTTCACATGTGGAAGCTTAGCCTCCATCTTAGAAATTCCGTCCTCAATGTGGTCCTTTTTCCACTGTCTTGGTTATTCAGGAGGGTTTGTGGATGAAGATGGGTGGGATAAAGGGTTTATAGGAACTGGCTAGAGCTAAGCCCTCTCCCCTCCCTGCCATCCACCCTCCATATACACACGCTTCTGTGCAGGAGGCACTTCTTGGGATGGAGGCAGAGAATCAGGGATTGGAATGTCCGGCTTTGACCCCGAGAAAAACACCAGGCATCCAGAGAGGACACAAACTCCACTGCTAGGATTTTTCCCCCTACTTTATTGGGTAAATACAGAGCCAAATTACATAATATATAAAGTACTATAGGTAAAGATATCCTTAAATTCTCTCATTCCAATCCCTCTCTTCTGAGGATTACTATTTAGATGTGTATCATTGATTTTTTTTTAAATGCCTTTATTGATCTACTGGCTTTTTTCTCCCCAGGCAAAACTAGGACACATATTTCTAAACTTGCTTTTTAAAAAAATTTAGCTCTCCATCCGGGGTATTGTTCCAGCTCATGGGGTAGGGCTCTGACTCGTTCTTTTTTAACAGCTGCGTTGCAGCCCATTGTGCGGGTGTACCATTGTCTTAATCCATTCAAGCTGCTATCACAAAAATAGCATAGACTGGTAGATTATAAACAATAGGAATTTATTTCTCACAGTTCTGGAGGCTGGGAAGTCCAAGATCAAGGTGCTGGCAGGTTCAGTATCTGGCGAACCCCTTCTTCCGTGTTCAGAGATGTCTGTCTTCTCGCTGTCACCTCACATGGTAGAAGGGGCAGTGCAGCTCTGTGTGGTCTTTTTATGAGCACTAACACGGTTAGTATGATACTAATACAGGGGGCTGCCATATTACTGTTAATTATGTCATGGTGTCATTGGTGGGACAGGCCCCACCATCTTGATGTAGTCACCTCTCAAAACTCCTACCCCATCATATCACTACATTAGAGGTTTGTTTTCAACAGATGAGTTTTGGGGACACAACAGTTCATCCCGTAAGGATGAATGATTAACCGTGATTTTATTAACCAGTCTCCTGGTGATGGACATTTAGATTGTAATTAGTTGGTCTTGTTGGTTTGGTTTGGTTTGGTTTTGCTGTCATTAGGAACAACGGTGTGATGAGCAAGGTGCCCCCCCCCCGGGGTCTGACTGCCCCCTGGGGTCCAGGGGTGGCTTGCTGAGCCAGAGGAAATGCATATTTAAGTTAGAGGTGCCCTGCCAGAGAGCGTCTCAAAAAGATCTTGCAATTCATACTCCTTCAGAATCATCTTCAACCCCAAAACCAAAGGGTGATCATTTCTCAGGGAAAGCCTTTTTTTCTATTTTGTTTCACTTTTAGGTAAAACATCTGAAACTACTTAGTAAGCTCTATGATACTTACAGTCAGATGCCAGCCAGGGATGACTTGCTCCCCATATTCTTGGTGATAGGGTTTCCCATCCCCATTCTACAGATTTTCCCAAGTCAGGGCCCGGCCAGGCTTTCAGAGAGTTCTTGGAGGGAGGGGGGAAGGGATGGCAGTTTTAGGGTCACCTCCAATTCCTCACTCTGAGCAACCCTGAAATCATTTTATTTAGGATTATTTTGTAATCTCATGCATGCTCTTCTGTTCCATGCCTCATTTAGTCACATTGGGACTGAGCCATTTCTATAGCACTCATGCACACACGCGTGCACACACACGCACACACACAGACACACCCCTCACACACACCCCTCACACCTCCTTATTGGTATGTGTACAGACTACCGAAATCTTGGGAGAACCAGAAGGATTTACATCTTAGGATACACAGAAATGCCATTTTGAATAGCAAACTCCCAGACCTCTTGTTCTGGGCATATGCCTACTGTTGAAACTTACCCCAAACATTTTTGAAATGAGGGCTCTGACCCTCTGAATTTTACTTGACCCATCCCTTTCTCCCCACATTTCTGCTTGCTCTCAGAAAAACAACTGCCCCCAAATAATAATAAAACCACCCTTTCTAATACACCAAAATTCAGTTCTTCCCAGTCTCTGCTCCCCTGTTTTGCAGCCGTAGGACAAGAGAGGGGCCTTTCAGACAATGGGATCCACCCTCCTTAGAAAGGGGATGTGGTGAGTAGTAACATGTTCAGCCTTTGCCACACTAAACAGGTTCACTCTTTTAATCTACCCTCTACCCTGGGCAGAGTGTTCCTTAAAAAACATAAATCAGATTATAGCACAGCCCTGCTCCATCCCTGCTAGCTTGCCAGTGCCATTAGAATGGAATCCAGGGGGGGTGGCGCCTGGGTGGCTCAGTGGGTTAAATCCTCTGCCTTCAGCTCAGGTCATGATCCCAGGGTCCTAGGATGGAGCCCCGCATCGCATCGGGGTCTCTGCTCATCAAGGAGCCTGCTTCCCTTCCTCTGCCTCTCTGCCTACTTGTGATCTCTGTCAAATAAATAAAATCTTTGAAAAAAAAAATAGAATAGAATCCAGGGGCACCTGGGTGGCTCAGTTGGTGAAGTGAATGCCTTTGGCTCAGGTCATGATCCCAGGGTCTTGGGATGGAACCCCACAGTGGGCTCCCTGAGCAGGGAGCCTGCTTCTCCCTCTCTCTTGGCCTGCTTCTCCCCTTTCTTATGTTGTCTCTCTGTAAAATAAATAAATAAAATCTCCCTCTCTCTCTTTTTTTTTTTTTTTTTTTTTTTTTAAAGAATAGAATCCAAACCCCTTTCCGGGCGCATACCTGCACCCTTTCCTGAGTCTTTCTCCTGCACGCACAGCCAGTTCTGCTCTCAGCTCTCCAAGTTTATTTTAAGGTTCTGCGGTATCCCCTTCCCTCCCTCTCCCTGCTTATAACAGACATAGGATGTCAGTGTGGGTTAGGAGGAGCCCATGTAAGTAAGGCCACTTGGTCTCCTTCGGCCCAACTGCCCAGCCCTCGTCGGATATCCTCTCCTGGGGGAAGGGAACTGGCTTGAGTTGAGCCCAGTCTTCCAGATCTTTTGCTCCATACTCAAACCCTGGTTTTCAGTCCCTGACCTCTTGTTCTGGGCATGGTGTTGTGACGGACCTTTCTCAGGGTGATGACGGTCCCATGGCCCAAAGTGGGGGAGGGGCCAGGACGACAGGAACCAGGAGACCAGAACATTGTAATGAAGATATCAGCTCATGTTCTCTTAGCAGAGATGGTCTCATAAGACAACGGCTTCTTTCCAGGGAATACTGTTCAGTTCTTGCATAGGGAGGGGTGGGGAGGAGATGGGCACAAGGGGCATGCCTGAGGGGCGAGGGCAGTTTCTAGCCAGCTCTACACTCGGCTTGCACTGAGAGGGATGTGGGTGTGGAGAGCAGATGTTGGGTGGCTCAAGCTAAGGAAGATGTTCTTAGAGACTGTAGATAGAGAAAAGAGGAAACGTGAAGCAAGGAAGACAAACTTCAAGGACAGGAGAAAGATGTTGCAAGGGGATTTCTATAGGATTTTGCTTTATCATGACATCTCAGCTTCTTTCTGGGCAACTGGGGCAGCGTCCTCTTGGCCTCCCACGGTGCTCCCCCCCAAAACATTCTCCACACACTGACAGTGACTGATCCGAAAGGCAACTTTGATTGTCCCCTTTCTGTCTAAAAGCTTCAGTGGCTCCCCATGGCCCTCAGAACACAGCCCAATCTTTCCAAGTAGCCATGAGACCCTTCATGGTGTGGCAACCTCTCTCTCTCTGCTCACCTTCCATTCTGCACTTGGAGAAGCGAGCAGTTACCCTTTCCACCTCCCCGGCCCTCCCTGTGCCAGGTGCTCTCTCACCACTGGGCCTTTGCACAACCACAGGCTCACTGAACTCCCTGCTTTTTCCTCCATGAGCTTTCCTAATCCTCACAACCACCCCAGGGGGAGGGAATCTTTATCCTAGTTTCAGAGAGGAGACTGAGTCTTGGAGCACGGAAGTCCTGTATCAAGGTGACATGGTTTTAAAAGCAGCAGAGCCAGGTTTTGAAACCAGGCCCATCTGCTGTCTGCGCTCTGTCCAACATATCACTGTTCCCAGAGCTGGCATTCTCCACATGCAGGATGTGAACAGATGATACGTCTTTATAGGACAGGAACTTCTTAGTTCAGTCCTTGAGCCACCGTAAGGAAACCTGACACAGGTAGTTTTGCTGGTGGGAGGAATCAAGAAGGTTCTAGTGTGTGAATCCACTTATATGAGGTCCCTAGGGGAGTCAGATTCATAGAGACAGAAAGAATGGTTGCTCCTGGGGTCGGGGTTAGGGGGAGTAGGGGGGGTGCTAGTATCTCATAGGTGAGAGCTTCAGTTTTGCAAAATGGAAGGAGTTCTGGAGACGTACAGTGGATTAAGGGCTGCCCAGCAGTGTGAATGCCACTGAAATGTACACTTAAAAATAATTAAGATGTTAAATTTTGTGATGTCCATTTTATCACAATTTTAAAAACCTTTTTAAATCACATAATAAAAGTTACCAAGTTCATGGAAAAAGTGCTGGGAACTACCACTCAAAAGTTTGGTCAATTACACATTTAAAAGAGAAGAACCTAAGAAAAATGGTAACATGGTCTCACATATCCATGGTTTAAAAATTCATAAATACTAAAGAAATAGAATACCTCACTTTGAAGGAGAAAAAGAAACATCCAGAATGGAGGTTCTCAAACTTCTTGGTTTCCAGATCTCTTTACATTTTTAAAGCAGTCAGAACCCCCAAAGAACTTATATTTATATGTTTTTTTCTATCCATATTGTCCACGTTCAAAATGAAAACTGAGAAACATTTAGCAAACTAGAACACACCAGCACACATTCCTCCAGCCATCAGGCGATGATGTCATCACATGTCCTAGAGCTTCTGGAAAACTCCACGACACACTGGTGAGAGAATGAAAGTGGAAAAGGTGAATAATGTCATGATATTCTGGTTTGAAAATGGTTTTGGCCTTTTGGATCTCCTGAAAGGGTCCGGCGGACTTGCAAACATTCCCAGAACATACTTGGAAGATTTATGATCTGTTCTAGTATACAAGGTAGGGTCTTTAGTGGGGCCAGTGGAGAGGATGGGAAAGGGGGAGGTGAGGTAATCCCTATGGGGAGTCAGGCACTGTGAGGAAGGACCCTTGAGAAGTTACAGGGAGGCTGATGGCTGCAGAGACCACCACGGGCTTCCCTCAGCCATGCCCACATGACCTGGGAACAGTGTTCCCCTGCCCTCAGCCGCTCGTGCCAGGCTGCCCACACTCAGCTGCTCCCTGGGAGTACACCTGGGACCTTCCCCTGGGATCCAGGCGGCCTCCAGCATCCCCGCCCTGCCCCCCGGATATTCCCATATTTGCCGCAGGAAGGAGCCCTTGTCTGAAAGCGGTTTTGCCCCCCGCCAAGTCCGCAATGGCAAAGCCTTGCCCTGCGATGCTCCCGCAGATCCCACTCCAGCGGCAGCCAGTTTAATAAGGCTTATTTAAAAACAAAAACAAATCAGCTTATTGTCCGTGTGAAATGAGTTGTGTTCAGCCTTAATCCCCTGTGGTCAGCCGGCACTCCGAGGCTACACCAGCTGTCCCGGTCCCCACAGACCGCCTTAGGGAAGGTTACGTCCTCTTTTTAATGACGAGAAGCAGAAATCCAGTAATGCATTCAGTGCAGTGAAAACTTAATCCCAAATATCATTTTTACTCATATGAAGAAAGTTTACTCGCTGAAGATTCAATTGGACAAACACTGCCTCCGAATTGAGGTCATGCATTTACTTAATTGTCACATTGCTCCTTCTTGCGACGGCTTCTGACCAACACGCAGGTCAAGCTCTCTGCGGGGTTTTATTCCTCTGATGTTCTGGTCCCTCCTGGTAAGTGAAGCCTGGACAGGGAAGGGATTGGCAGTGTGCCCCCGCTGATGCCAAGTGGAGCGCCCTGCACATGTGGAAAGTTATGGGTCAGGAGGGGTCACAGGCACGGGGGCATCCAGTGGCATGCCCCTTCGGGAATGCTGGGATCCTGGAGGAGCCTCTTATGCAGGGGGCTCCTAGGGGAGCCTGGGAGAGGTGGTGGCAGGGCTGCGGAGCATGACAGGAGGGGCCCTGCCCTGCAGAGTGGGCACCGTATGAGGGTTCTCTAGAAACAGAACAAATAGGAAGTATCTGAGGTTCATTATTATAAGAGAGGTTCATTATTATAAGAAGTTGGCTCACGGGATGATGGAGGCTGACAAGCCCCAAGATTTGCAGGTTGAGTGCGCAAGCTGGAGACCACAGAAGCCGAAGGTGTAGTTCCAGTCCAAGCTGAGACCCAAGAAAACCCATGGTGTAAGTTTCAGTCTAGAGGCTGACGGGCTCAAGACCCAGGAAGAGTCAGTGTTTCAGTTTGAGTCTGAAGACAGGAAAATGCAGCTATCCCAGTTTGATGACAGTCATCCAGGAGGAATTCTCTCTTACTCAGGGGAGGGTCAACCTTTTTGTTCTATTCATGCCTTCAACTGATTGGGTAAGGCTCACCCACATGAAGGAGGACCATCCTTGCTTCACTTCAGCTACTGATTTAAATATATTAATCTCATCCAAATACATTCTCATAGAAACACCCAGAATGATGTTTGACCAAATATCTGGGCACCCTGTAGCCCAGTCTATTGGATACTTAAAATTAACTATCACAGGCACTCAAAGAAAAAGAGAAATAAAGGTTATCTCTGAATCAAGAGGGATATGGTGGTGCCCCCTCTGAACTACAGGAGAGCTGAAAATCGGGTGCCCCATCTCATACTGATGGTGTTTCTGAGGCTGGGGCTTTCCTGAGTCCTGCAGTCGTAGGGGTCATGGCATGAAGAGAAGCTAACTCTGTAGGGTCTCCAGGGCCTACACCATTAGAAGGCCAGACCTCTGGGCAGCCATCACTACACCCCGCCCTGGTATCAAGGAGGAGCTGCCCCAGCCGCCAGGCCTCTCAAGACCAGGCAACGTATTAGAGCAAAGTGTCCCCACTCCTGGTTACATCTCTATGGCCTTATTCATTAGTGCTGAGTCTCCAGACAACCATGAGAGCAAATGACATTCACAAAGAAGAAAAGGAAGGAATGTGAATTCCGAGAACCTACTTAGAACCAAGTACCAGGAAACACTTTGCAAGTGTCTCATTTAACAGCTGAAGAAGGTCGTGGAGTTCCCCACCCCCAGTAATTAACTATGATTAATGGTTAATCAGCATGACTGAGTACCTAGGGATAAGCCTGATCCTGTGCTCTGTAGTCTTAACACATTTAATCTGTTAATCACATTAATTAGAATAACCCCGAAGGTAGGAACCATTATCCTTCCCATTCTACAGATGAAGTAAGTGAGGCACACAGGCATGAACTGACATGGGGTCATCCAGCTACTGAGGGGTAGAGCTGGGACTTGAATCCAGACAGTCCCTCCAGAATTATCCACTCCACGATACTCCCTCCTCCCATAAGTGGGGTCCCCACATGGGGTCCCTCGGGTTTGAATTATACACTGGGCTCCCAGGGAACGAACGGAGGGACATGGCTGGGTGCTGGGCTGAGGGCACAGCTGAGTGGAGTGAAACGGGGACTTCCAGAGGGATAAGGAGGAGCAGAGCAGCCCGCCAGTCTGGAGCCCTCTGGCTCCCACCTTCCTCCTGCTGTGGCCACAGGCAGCCTCTGGAAGAGGATCACTAGAAAATGAGGAGGAAACCAGACAGCCACTCAAGCTAGGCTAAGGGGGCGGTGGCAGCTCTGACTGAGGGCAGAGGCATGGGCACCCCTGCCTGCGGGGAGAGGAACAGGTGGTCAGGAAGCTGTTTCCTGTCCGAGGGTCCGCTAGCTTCCGTGCTCCACTCCACTCTCCCCTGGTGCGTCTGTAAAGGCTGTGGTGCAGGGACTCTGTCTTCTTTCAACACACAGCAGACAGTCCCTCGGCCCAGCAGCTCCTCTGCTCCAGACGGCTACAATGACGCTTCTCAAGCCAGCTTTGTCCCTGAGGAAAACAGCTCAGTCCGCCCTTCAAGTCCAAAGCAAGTGCTGAATTTTAATTCTGGATTTAATTCCATATGGGTTGAGCCAGGAGCCATTCGGAGGCAGATTAGCAGCCCTGATGTGCAGCCTCTGGTCTTTGGGAAAAGTGACACAAGCCACCACCCACAAAGCCTGGCCCCCATGGAGGTCTCCCTAGGACTCAGGCAGCGCTTTTAGGGAATGACCCCGCTGGGCCAGTTTAACGTATTTTGCAGATCACTCGGCCCACCCAGGAGCAGGACTCAGCAACAGGAGGGGGAGGCAGCCAGAGAGGAAAGACACAGCAGAAATAAGAGGTAAAAGACCAATGGCATGGCTTCCTAAAGGGGGAGGTTTTTCTCCTCAGGGCCCCTGCTGGGCACCAGCATGTGCCCAAAGTAGAAGAGCAGAAGGGGGTTGAGAAATTAGGGCTTGTGTTAGTCAGGGTTCTCTGGAAAAACAGAACCAACAGGAGATATAGATAGATAGACAGATAGAATCCTGAAGATCTGAGAACCAGAAGAGCTGATGGCCACAAGCCAGTAGGCTCAAGACCCCAGAAGAGCCAATGTTTTGGTTTGGGTCAGGAAAATGCAGGGGGAATTTTCTAATTCTTGCAGGAGGGTGAGAATTTTGTTTTCTTTGGACCTTCAACTGATTGGATGAGGCCCACCCACCTGAGAGAGGGAAATCTGCTTTACCCGATCCATAGATTCAGATGTTAATCTCATCCAAAACCATACTCACAGACACACCCAGAATAATGTTTGACCAAATACCTGAGCCAGTCAGGTAGACACATAAAATTAGTATCAACATAGGGCTCAGGGTAAAAAAAGGAGAGGATACATGGCATGAAAACACCTATGTACTAAGCGAGAGAAGTCCCTTTGACCCAGGAAAAGGCCTAATTGTGTTATAGTTGCTCCAGCCTGAGGCCAGAGCAGGTGCAAAGCCAAATGGCACTGAGTGAAGAGGAGCCTGGGGAGGATCCTGAGGGAGGACAAAATATGTACAACCTGGGCCATAATTAATCACCAAATTAATTAATATGTAAATTCAATTACCTTCTATTTTATAAACAAAACTATGCTGGAACCTCTCTTTAGGGACAAACATGGTATGGCGAATCATTCATTCAACTCTTCTAA
This sequence comes from Lontra canadensis, assembly GCF_010015895.1. Taxonomy (NCBI): domain Eukaryota; kingdom Metazoa; phylum Chordata; class Mammalia; order Carnivora; family Mustelidae; genus Lontra; species Lontra canadensis. The sequence goes on from NW_022630997.1 coordinate 3,167,870, forward strand.
GAATTCCAACTCATTGGTGGGATGATTTTTTTTTTCCTTTTGTTTTGGTTGCCACCAGCTAGAAGGCCCCTGTCTGAGCCTCAGTTGCCTACAGGGTCTGCCTCACCTCTTCCAAGGCCACCCCCATTAGAATGATGTTCACTGGGTCCCTGGCCCCTGGGGTGCTGTCACAGTCTGGGCTGCACGGTGTCCTACACACACATCATGGCCGGGAACACCCCACACCGACCACGTGGTCTGGATGCAGATAGCCCTGCCCCTGGCTTCGTGGCGCTTACCAACAATGGCTGGCCTGGAGCGGTGGCAGGTGTGGCACTCACCCTTGCTGCCCCTATTTGCTCGATGCCACCAAAGGCTTCCAGCACCTTCTGCGGCATCCCGCTCTGTCCTGGCAACCTCTTCTGGGCAGCCAGGGCCAGTGTCATTTGTTGGCATAGAGTCTCATCAGCTAACACATTTTGGCATCTTGTATGAGAGGATTTCAGTATTTTCATCACAGTGAGACTTCCCCACTCTCTCCTCATCAAATCACAACCCTAAGTCAGAAAGACCTATGGGACATAACGAAGAAGGTGTGATAGAAAGGGACCCCGTAGGAGGGGTTTCCCTACTGGCTAGACAGGAGCCTGAGTGTGGGCAGTCCAGGAATCTAGAACAAAGGCCCCCCCAATGTCCACTGTGGAGATAAGGAATGAAATGGAAAGAGAAGCTAGAAGTACAGGTCTACTTTGAAAATCTAGACTCCATGCACTTAACCACTGGGAAGAATTAAGGATAGAATGCTGGCCATGCATACCATGTACCATGCACCACACCAGACTGGGCCCCATGGAAAGCATTCCTCTAATAGTTTCCTCTATAGTTCTCAAAACAAGCAAACAACTCTTTAAAGAACATATTATTAGCTCATATTTCACAAGAGGATGGTAAAGCTCAGAGAGTTTAAATTTATTTATTCATTTATCCCACAGATAAACATACCAAGTACTGTGCCAAGCACTAGGTAGTAACTGACCCCAACAGACCCCAACAGCCTTCATGGAGTTTACAGTCTGATGGGCATTAAGGAAATGAGCCCGCAAATAAATATATGATTACACCTCACCACAAAATATAATCAAGAAAGGGCCAAGAGGGCCATAAGGAAGAATGACATGGGAGACCCAATATAGACCAACCCATTCAGGGAAAGCTGCCTTCTGGGGGAGCCTACAACCGCCCAGCCAGTAGCAGAACCAGGATTCTAACCTAAAGCCTGTTCTCCCCAGCAGTTCCCATCACTCAGCAAATGGGACCAGAGGGACCCATCAAGTGCTCCTTCGATGGTCTACATGTCTTGGACGTATCTGGGGCCACGGGACCTGAGGTTACCACTTCTGCATTCCTACATCTTATCTTCCCTCCCACCTTCAGTGCAAGGGATGGAGATAGGTCAAACACAGGAAGCTGTTGACGGGACCATCTAGAAAATGCTGAGCGGTAGCAAGATGCCTTGAGGCCCAGATTCCATTCTTGGCTTTGCTGCCTGCCGAAGATGAGACTGAGATATTCGGTGTTAAGCCAACAATAAGGGGTCACGCAGTGACGATAGTTGTCATTTACTGAGTACCTACCACATGTTGGGAGCTGAATCGCTACTTTGAAGGAGCAGTGTCACCTGTGGTTGACTGAATGACCAGCCTGTTTTTCACTCCTCCCTGCTCCCACGCTCTTGCCACGGATTCACTGTGGGCAGACTGCTTCCCACCCCTGTCCCTGGGTTCAGCCTGGGACTTAATTTAGTCATGGGATGTTAGACGGAGATGAGATGCAAGCAAGGGCCTGAAACGTGCTCGAGCAGTCTTGTCTTGTGCCTCTACCATTGTTATGAGAAGAGATTCTGCCCCCGCCCCCACCTGCCCCCAGGTAGCTGCTGTTACTTTGGCTGAGCCCACAGTGGCATTCACGGAGTAGAGTCAGCCAGACCCAAAGCCAAGTTGCCCAGTGCACCCAGTTACAACTGGCCTGGCTGGCCCTTGGAAACATGAGAAATACTTATTTTACTGTGCCTGTCACTGAGATGTAGTGGTTGATTGTTACACAGCAGTAGCTAGCTGATACAGCATTTCTATGAAATAAGTATGATTCTCTACCATTTTACGAATGAAGACACTAACTTTGAGGCTTATACATTGGCCCTTGTCATAAAATCAACAAGTGGCAGAGTTGGGGTTTAAATCTTGGGCTTTCTGGGACTAAATCCAAAACGTAGATATTGTTGCTGCTCCAGTAGAACCCTGCAGGGACGCACACCTGTGACAACACACAGATGAAATGTAACTGCCAATTGGCCCATGAAGCCTGGAATGGCCCAGTGCACAAGCTAATCCCGGTTGTTTTGTAAATTTATCCGTGATACTGCCCCGCATTTCATGTGTGTGAATTTTTCCTCCTTTAACAGCATTACAGTATTATAATTAGCTAGAGATCAAGAGCAATTTTGATTTTTTTAATTTTACTTTTACTTTTTAAAAATTTTATTGTTAGTTTTTTTGTCTTTGTTTTTTGTTGTTGTTGTTGTTTGCTTTTTTAAGAGAGAGAGCACATGAGCAGGAAGGTGAAAGAAGAGAGGGAGAGGGAGAGAGCATCTTAGGCAGGCTCCACACCCAGCGTAGAGCCCCACATGGGGCTCAAGCTCATGACCCTGAGATCACGTCCTGAGCCAAAACCAAGAGCCAGACATTTAACCGACTGAGCCACCCAAGTGCCCAAGAGCAATTTTTAGACTAAAACTCCAGTGGATGTGTGGGAAAGAAAGAAAAAGAAGTGGAGGAAACAGATTATATTTAAGAAGATGAAAATCCCAGGGAGGAAAAGAAGAAAAATGATAGTAATTGTTCATCACAGGAGCTGGAATGGAGCAGTCCCCCCAGGCGGGATGTCAGGCAGGAGGCTCTGCAGTTCTAATCAGATAGGTGGTGACAGTGGCTTAATCCAGAGGGACAAGAATTAAATGAGCACCCGGAGAACGAGAGCAGATGTTATGACCTAAGTGCCCTAAAGCCACATGGTCAAGAGAGTGGACAAGTGAGCCAACTCAAGTTCAGTGCACTCCTCCAAATTCTTTCCTCCCATCCAAAGCTCTGAACCACAAACTCTGGGTCTGAGCCAGTTTCCAGTTAACTTGGCCCTTCTCGCCTCTTCTTCTGCCTGGGGAGGCGGCCCTCGCTGAGCCGGAGAGAGGGCCACCAGCAGAGGCCTGTGTCCTTACAGCAGGAAGGCTGGCTCCCAGGTGAGGGCTCCTCATGCCCCACCCCCCACCTCCCCGAGCTCGGCCATGCAAGCTGGGCCCCGGTGTGTTCCCCTCCAGCTGGGCCTGCACCCGTCGTAGGTGGGTGAAGGCCTGCAGACCTGAGTGGAGGCCAGAAAGTTTCTGGAGAGGATTCTGGGTTTAATAGAGGCTGCACTGGGTTGGTGACAGGAGTGGAGAAACATCAGGAATAGGAATCCGGGGTTTGCTTTGGGTCCAGGTTGGGCTCCCATCTTCAGCGTGTGAGCTGGAAGCCAGGAAGGGGGTTGATCTGTCTGCCAGAGGTTGTACCAACCCTGTTCCCTTGACCCCTCCAGGTTCAGGTCTCAAAGAAGGCCTGGGGACAGGATCTGGTGCCCTTGACATGGGTCAGGCTGTCTCTGGGGGCAACCAGGCGTCTGCTTCCTACCCTCAGAAAACTCAGGCGTGGACACGAGGAAAATGAAGGACAACTCTATGGGTCACTGAAATGCACCATGTCTCCCACGTCCTTAGACTGGGCTCCAGAAGCCAGTTCCACCAGGGGTGGGGCATGCCTTTCGCTGCCGAACCATCTGGGTCACAGCTCTATGAAGTGTTTGTTTCTGAGCAGGCTGACTTAAGCAGTGACTAAGCTCGAAAGTCATAAAAGCTGGTCATAAACTTGTCAGAGAGGCTGTCGGCCAGGCCAGGATGCAGACCTTGGTTGTCTTTGCAGCTGGGCAAGGCCCCTTGCTTCCCCCTCCTCTGAGCTCCCCGCACAGTCCTTGCCTGGGATGTGCCCAGACCCACAGAGCTCGCCAGGTCCTGTCTGCTGGGCCACCGTGGTCCAAACACGGTCTACCTCGGACAGAGGGCAGGGCTGAGCCTGAGAAGAAAGAGGGGCCAAGATCAGTGTGACCAAACGACCTGGGCTCAGGCCTTCTCTGAAGCCCGATGGGCAGAAGGCCAGGGATCGGAGGAACAGGGTGTCTCCCTGGGGATTGCCAACTCAGCTCATTGCAACACCTTCTGCTCCCTGTGGATGGTTTCTACCAACAGTGGCCACAAAACCCACAGCCTGAAGAGCCTGACCTCAACTAAGCTAGGCTCAGCTCTGCCGTGTGGCTGGGGCAGCAAGCGTCATCTCTGTGAGCCTCAATTTTGCGCGGCTATAAAATGGGAATGACCGTCTCACCTGCCCTGCCTGCCCCCTGGGCATCTGGCAAAGCTCCCAGGGAAGAATATATTCAGAGGATTTGGAGAGGGGCAAAGTGCCATAGAACAGAGAAGAAGAACAAGTCTCTGAATTCAGCCCTCAGACCTTTACCAAGGGCCAGCTTCATGCCAGACAGTGTCTGGGCCCTGGAGATGCAGAGATGAGGGAGAGCTACAGTTCCTGCCCTCTTCAGGCCTAGACCTCAGCTGGATCTTGGAGGAGATGAAAATGTACGCTAGTAGCAGCATGGACAACAATAATACAGCTCATCCGCTGGGTGCTTAACTGAGTACTTCATATACCCTTAATCCTTGAATAGTGACGCAGGATGTGCATTGTTATTTTCGTTTTGCTGATGAGGAAATTGACGTCCAGTGGGTTGAAGTCATTTGCCCAAGGTCACTCAGCTAAGAAGGAGTAAGTTGTCTAATTTTAAAATTGTTCCCGTCTAAGGGTCCACCTTTTCTAGAAGTTTCTAGCAAGCACATTTTACCTAGTGTTTTCCATTTACAGCTTTTTGCAGCAGCCCAACTGGCTATGTATTTAAAAACAGACTGGCCTCCTTTTCCTGCCATGAAATCCTGAGCAAGTTCACACTTGATCACACTCTGGTGGCCTCTGGGAGCATAGTGACACGTTGAGGCGCTTTCATGGGGAAGGAAGAGAAGATGCTGCATTACAAAGCACCTGGTTTCTGGAAAGTCCTCTCCACCTTCTCCCTGCCTTTCCTCCTGCCTGCCTTCTCTCCTCCACGCTGCTTTCCAGGCCCCCAAGGAAGAGGCTGCCCTCAGCCTTCCCAGCAGACCAAGCTCCTGTTCTGGAAGCTTCTCCAGCTTCTTAGAGGGCTTGGCCTAGCAGAGATTAGCTTCTTGTACTTGTTCGAGTCAAAGGATAGTGGTGATGGGGAAGACTCATTTCCCCGGGGCTTGGGCTGCCAAGGAGGTGGAGAGACTCTGCAACACAGGGTGTCCTTCACTCCATCAACACCGCCTGCTGGGCTCCCCCGGCTTGGAAGGCTCAGGATTACAGAGCAAAGCCTTGCCTGAGGGGCTCTCCTGCACCAGAAGAGACTCATGCCCCTCCCCATGCAAGAAGGGGCTGCCAGCACTTCCCCGGGGAAGACTTCCTGGGCTGTCCCTGGGGCACCAACACAGGAGCGGGAGTTCTGTTGGCAGGAGGGAGGAAGGAACTCAGGACTGGCTTCCTGAACTCGTTGTATGAATTAGAGAATGAGATCGAGCTTGCCAGGCCAGGTTGGGGGGGGCGGCATGATGTGGAGGCCTCCAGGGAACCCCAGGGGATTCTGGCGGTAGAGCAGAGGGGAGACTCCCCAGGTGCTCCGTGTGGGGAAGCCAAGAAGCAGGCCAAGGGGCCACGGGCTGAAGAGGTAGAAGGGGGCAGATAGGGAAGGATCTGCGGCAGTTCTGGGTGGCAGGGAGACCGGGACATGGCTTGATAAGACTCACCCGCGTGCAGTGGGGACCAGGGGGAGTCAGGAGGCCTGGAAGCTTGAGGGCCACAGCTGGGCCCGGCCGGCCCTGGAGAGCCATTGTGTTCAACAACCTGCTTCCCTTTGACTTGTTCGAGGATAAGGATCTACTCATCAAGGAGCAGGGCTCAACGAATAGGACTTTCAGCTTTTCGTGGAACCTCGAAGGACCCACCCGCTACGCACACACGTGCACAGAGCCAGGACAAAACTGCCAACAGCAGCCCCAGACAGCAGCCGTGGTAGCCTCCTCAGGGGCCACTCCGGGCTGCCTCTGTCCCCGCATACAGCGGGCTCCCCGGCGGGCGGGTGGGCCTGGCGCTGAGGATGCCTCCGGGCAACTGGGCCACCAGCCCCACATTCAGCTTTAGAGCTGATTCTTTTTGGTTCCACCAGCCAACTCTCAGGCAAGCATTTCCATCTTCCCAAGTCACTGGGACATACAAGAAAATAAGAAAACTACTCAAGCCGCTTCTTCCTGGAGAAAGGGAACACTTTGAGCCCTCGTACTTTGTTTCTGCTGCACCTAATTCAATTGTTTTCAAGCGTGAGCGCGTACAGATTGCTTGGGGTGTGTGTGGCCATGCCAGGCCTCAGGTCCCACCTTCAGAGATTCTAGTGCCACCAGTCTGGAGTGGATCCCAGGAACCTGCCAGGTGTCCTGGCGGCCACAGACCACACTTTGAGAAGCCCACGGGTATCACTGAAAGCATCTGAAGGCCAGAAAGGAAGAAATCTAAGTGTGCCCTAAGGCTGCTAGAATCCTGGCCTTCAAGAAGGGCGCAGGCAGATGTTGGGCGCCTACCCAGGAGCCATCCCTGTCCCCGGCCCACCACTCCACCTTCTTTCTTGCTGACTAGAAGCCCAGCTCTGTTCAGGCATCAGGCGACTGTGTGTCTCCTGGCAGGCCCCGCTCTAGACCCAGCCCCAGGGAGAAATCCTGACTGGTCTAAATGAAGGGGTTTCAACCCTGGCCACACAGTGGAGTGCAAGGGGAGATATTATCTAAAGATACCCCTGAATGGATCTGAGATCAGTTCAAACAGAGTCTCTAGAACTGGGACCCGGATGTAGGACTTTTTTTTTTTTTAAACTCCTCAGGTAATTCTAATGCGCAGCCTTTGTTAAGCACCAAACCAATCACAGTAGTAATTCCATTCTCCCTGCTGGTGATTGAGTTAAGAATGCACACATGGCAGGGTTATGGCATAAAAGGAGACGTAGAAGGAAGTCTGCTCCATATTCTTCAAAAGGGATGTGAGGGTGTCTTCTCCTGAACTGGTGGCCTTTGGACATGTTGTGTGAGATTGATGGCAGCCATCTTGTGACCATGAGGGACAAGCTTGCAAAGGTCAGTACTGTAGTCCCCTCTTATCTTGCTTTCTATGGCTTCAGTTACACACAGTTAACCGCAGTCTGGAGGCAGATGATTTTCCTTCTGACATATTGTCAGCAGGTCAATAGTAGCCTAACACTGGCCCAGTGTCTACATCCCTCCACTTCATCTCATCACCTACGTGTTTTATGATCTCACGGCATCACAACAAGGAGGTAAGTAGTATAGTAAGATACTTTGAGAGAGAGACTACATTTACATAACTTTTATTATAGTATATTGTTACAATTCTATTTTATTATTAGTTATGTTATTCTCTTACTGTGCCGAGTTTGTGAGCTTTATCTTAAGTATGTGCTTATAGGGAAAAACATGGTATTTATAATGTTCAGTACCATCTGTGGTTTCAGGGATCCACTGGGGGTCTTGGAATTATCCCCCATGGACAAAGTGGGGCTACTGTATGCTGAGGATGGCAGAGCAAAAATATGGCGAGAACCGGGGCGCCTGGGTGGCTCAGTGGGTTAAGCCGCTGCCTTCAGCTCGGGTCATGATCTCAGGGTCCTGGAATCGAGTCCCGCATCGGGCTCTCTGCTCAGCAGGGAGCCTGCTTCCCTCTCTCTCTCTCTCTCTGCCTGCCTCTCCATCTACTTGTGATCTCTCTCTGTCAAATAAATAAATAAAATCTTTAAAAAAAAATATGGCGAGAACCTGGATCTTGGATTGGCCATTGAAATGTCACATTTGATATTAAACTGCTAAGTTAACCTTGGAGCTGCTCTATATCTGGACTTCTGGGTATGTGAGATAATGAAAGTTCCTTGTAAGCTAAATCACTGGTTAGATCACTTTATTGTTGGGGTTTTTTTTATTGTTTTGTTGTTTTATTAGCAAACAGCATGCTAGATGACACTAAAAGATGAGATTTTTCATTTGCTTTCTTAAAGATTTTATGTATTTGAGAGAGAGAGAGAGAGTGCATACACATGTGAGTAAGGAGAGAGGCAGAGGTGGGGGGAAAGGGAAAGGGAGAGAATCTTAAGCAGATTCCACACTGAGCATGGATCCCAATGTGGGGCTCAGTCCCACAACCCTGAGATCATGATCCAAGCTGAAACCAAGAGTAGATGCTCAACCAACTGACCCATCTAGGTGCCCTGACAAGTTATTCTTTAGAAGACACAAAAGGGGGCACCTGGGTGGCTCAGTGGGTTAGAAGACACAAAAATACCAAGATATTCTTGGTTTTGATTATTCTTGTAATGATGCCTTTCTGATTTTTCATTGATGAATGTCCCCACGGCCCTTCCACCATACCTACACTGAATTTGGCTTTCTTAGAATTCTGGAGAGAACAGAACACCTTATTGATTAAGCCTATTGGGTCTGGCACTGGAGTCAGCCTGTCTGAGTTCAGATATATTCTCCATCATTAATTAACTATGTGACTTCTGATGATTATGTAAGCCTCCTCAGCCTCAGTTTGCTCATCTGTAATTGGGGGATAATTTTACCTATTATCTTTTTTGGATTTGACATCTGGATTTAATGAGATACTGTATGCAAAAATCCATTTAACAACAATATTGGTGCCTATCAGTGTTATTACTCAGTATTGAGTCAAATATGGGGAGTGTGAATTACTAGAACATTCCCAACTTCTCATTAAAGATAACTCAGTAGGAAAACTAAATGCCTTTCTATATCATTGTGAAAGTCAAGAGGAAACCTTTGCCAGGCTCTCTCAATTCCTATCTCAAGCAGTGTGGTTGCCATTCCTCCTGCAGGGAATGGAATGAACATAACTTTCTAGATCCTCTAACAAAAGAGAATTGAGGGATGATCTGTGGTATACAGTTACTGGGCACAGCACAGATGTACATGTCACCACAAGCTGTTCTTGCCGCTGCAAATTTGCATACTCAAGAGGTCTAGGGTGTCTGTTTCCTGACACATGATTCATCAGGATCTAGATATCCCACAAGGATGCCTGGCTATCCCTGGGTTTCTGTGATGTCTATCACCATGGTCCTCAAGAATGCTTGAGCTGCTGCCATTTTTTTTTTTTCTCAAAGAGAATCACAAATGTGGGGGAAAGTGGCTTTCTGGGCTCTGGTACTTGTCCTGGTGAGGTGTGGTTGATAGGCTGAGGACCAGTCAAGGCAAGAAGTAGGATGTTCTTCTGGAATATCCTGATCCCAAGCATGCACAGAGTTACATGTTCAAGGAGTTCCTCAGCCTACCTTCTCAAGAGCAGAGCCCTTTCTCCAGCACCCACAGCCTATCATGTCTGTGAGCAGTACCCAGGCAGAGGCCCCCCCATGTGCTAGAGATACCTGCCCGGTCTCCCTGGGGTTCCAGCCTCTACTTTGGTCTTGCCAACAGCCATATGCCCACTATACTGTTCCGCATGGCTAGCTCTGAGGGGTAGGCTACAATCTGAGTAGGCAAAGGTGTTCATGTTTTACTTTAATCACATCTGGTTGGATTTGTTGCAATGAAAATGTGTTCTGTGGGGGCACCTGGCTGGCTCAGTTGGCAGAGTTTGTGACTTTTGTTCTCGGGATTGTGAGTTTGAGCCCCATGTTGGGCATAGAGCTTACTTGAAAAAAGAAAGAAAGAAAACGTGTTCTGTGAAATACTTCTTCTTTTCTTTCCTTAAAATGAAGGTAGGTGGGAGCAAGAGACCCTTACATACCTTGTCAGCAATGAGAGCTTCCTGTTGACCTAACTCAGATGGGGTCTTGGCAACTTGGGGAGGAAGTGGTGCCCAGTGTTCTTCTCATTCCCTTCTTGCTTCCAGACACTGGATCTCCACAGGCTGAACTCACCTTTTCCCCTTCAAGTCTTGTTTATTCTGTCCATGAGACTTATTCAGAGGCTGTACTCAGACCCCAACGCCAAAGCTAATCCAGACACAGCACATGGATAAAGCCCGAAGTTGCCACCACTTGATTCTTTTTTCTACAATGTCTCATGGTCTTGCTTTGACACCATTTCTTCCAGTGACTTTAAAAATATTTCATTTGTAATACCCCGATAACCCCACCCAAGTTATAAGATATCATAATTAACAGCCGTGCCCACCACCCAGTTTAAGAAACAAAGGTTTAAACAATAATGTCAAAGCTCATCACATACTCTCTTCCCCTTCCTCAGAATAACCTGAATTTGGTACCCACCATAAATACCCATTGAGATTAAGTCTGGCTAAAAATAACAGAAACCACAAGAGTTGCTTACATGAGGGAGAAGTACACTCAGCTTTGTAAAAAGAGATCTGGAGGAAAATAGCTCAGGGATGCTGGGGAGCTCCATGATGATCAAGGAGTAGCCATCCAAAATGCTACCGCTTGCAGCATGGGTTCTTCCTCCCGGACTAAGATAGCTGCCAAGCTCCAGCCATCTTGTCTACTTCTGAGCCAGCAGGAAGGAGAAGAGAAGGAAAGAAGGGCATGTCACCTGCCTTAAGCAACATCTTGAAAGTTGTATGCTATCATTCCTTTACGTCCCAGCAGCCAGGCTTAGTCACAGGGCCATACACAGTGACAAAAGAAGCTGGAAGTTGTCATTGTTATTCCAGCTGGCCCTGTGCCCAATTAAACATCAAGAGTCTCATTCTAAAAAGGAAACAGAGTGAAATTAAGAGATACTTTGTGGGCCCTGCCTCATTATAGTCTTAACCAGAATGCCAACTTAGGACCTTAAATTATTGAAGATGCCCCCCCCCTTATTTTTTCAAAAGAACCTCTCTATATGTTTAACGTACTTCAATAAAAGTATGCAAATGAGAGGCACCTGGATGGCTCAGTGAGTTAGGGTTAAGCGTCCAGCTCTTAGTTCCAGCTCACGTAGTGATGTCAGGGTCTTGAGATGAAGCCCCAGGTTGGGCCCCACACAGAGCATGGAGTCTGCTTGAGATTTTTCTGCCTGTCCCTCCCTGCTCCGCCTCTCCCCTGCTCACATGTTTTCTATCTCTCTCAAATAAATAAATAAATAAAATTTAACAAGTATGCAAATAGGGGCGCCTAGCATGGTTCAGTCAGTTGAACATCTGCATTCAATTCAAGTCATGATCCCAAGGTCTTGGGATCGAGCTGGGCATTTGGCTCCCTGCTCAGTAGGGAGCCTGCTTCTCCCTCTCCTGCCCCCTGCTTGTGCTCTCTCTCTCTCAAATAAATAAAATCTTTTTTAAAAAAAGTATGCAAATAATAAAGCTCAGTGAATTTCACAAGTGGATCCAGATGTAGAATGTTACCAACACCCCAGGAAGCCCCCCTCATAACAAGAAAGGAGTCCGTTATTAAGGAAAATCCCAAGTTAGTGGCTCTCTCATTCAGTGTTGGCTCGTGAGACATTAGCTTGCATTACTCCTTACTCTCAAAGGGCTACATTCCACTTTCTTTTCGGTAAGAATGTCTCCTGAGGAATGGACAAAAACGGAAGTTGAACTTCCCTGAAGAGAAATCCTGACAACGGCACATGTCCACGGACTTGGTTCTAAGCTGTGTTAGATACGGAGAGAGGGCATTTACTGCGCACCCAGTATGTACCAGCAGCTGTCCGGAGTCAGGAAGCCCCTCCTGACGTCCTCCCCATTCCTGGATCTGCCCCTGACGGGACGTGTGTGACGTCACATGGACTTGGCATTCGGACCACCTCTCCTTTAGGTTTCTCGTCTGCAAAGTGAGGATAGTATGGTTGCCATGATCAAAAGAGGAAAATGTTGCCGAGGTGGTCTGTAAATTCAAAGCTCCATGAAAAGACATTGCCCATTCCTCTTGGGAGACCGTTTCCGAGTTCTGCCTCTGCGATTATCCCGCAGCAAACGGCTTCATTTCTGTTGGTGCCCCTTGACTCCCAGGAAGCAGAAGACACCACCACCTCCTACCGCAGAGCTGAAGAAGCATCTGGTTGAGGGACCCAAGGGCTTGTCGTTTTTCTGTTTTCTACTGGATCTGAATCATGACCTTTTCGCCCCATGTTGCCACAGCCCTCCCCTAGGTTTCCGGAACACTGGGGCTGACTCCGTGTTTTCCTTTTGGGCTGCTTTCCTCCCTCCCCTTCTCACTTCTCATATTGTGCCAGCTCGTATATATTTAGCTCTTTTAACCCCACTCCATAAATCATTCCTGCAGGTCAAATCCCTGAAAATGTTTCCCCTGAACTCCCTCCAAACCGTACCTAAAATACTTACCTTCCGGTAAATGCATCATAACGAATTCAGTGTGTCACGGCTGCCTTCATTACCAGGAGGAAGACGACAGGGACTCTGCAAGGAGCAGAAAAGGCGGGGCCCTAGCACTCTGTGTAGAGTGTTCTGGGTCCCCCCCCCATGACCCCACCCCCACCCCAGCTTCTTTTTTGAAGATGCTGAACCAGCATGAAGGGCCTAGGGTGTGATTTATTCTCCGTCTTCACCACGGCAGTATAATCCGGTGATGAAGGATTTGGACTCGAGCATCTGAGTGCCTGGGTTAACATCCTGGCTTCATCATCTCTTGCTATGGGGTCTTGGCCAAGTCACTTAATTTTCTGAGCCTCCGCATCCTCAGCTATAAAATGGGGATGATGAGCGTTGACCTCCCTGGGCAGTTGTAAGAATTAAAAGAGATAAAGCGTACAAAGTTCTCAGCATGTGCCTGGTACTTGGTCAGTAGATGTGACCTGTGGTGGCTGTATTTCCTGTGGCCTACCCAGTATCCGTTCTCTCTGCCATTATTATTAGCAGAGCCCTGGCTTTATGCTGGGTGCCAATATACCTCGACATAAAAAATAATGATAACTTTTTCTGGCTTCCCCTGAAGCTGGAGGTAGACACGTGACATGGTTCTTGCCAAGGACATAGCCCCTGGAATCCCAGGAAGGGTTTTTAAAGGAAGCAGACAGAATTGGCATGTACCTATCTGCCCTTCACCCCTTCCTCCTTTTTCTTGTTTAGAGTACAAGTGTGATGCCTGGCGCTTCAGCAGCCATGGTTTGACTCAGAGGCAAATTTGAGACCCTGAATTCAGAATGGTAGAACAGAAAGGTAGTAGGACCCTGGGTCTCTTCTCCCAGATGATGCCTAGAGCTGCCAAAGTAGCTGTGCAGTGCCTCCCTGTGGATGTTGTTACCAAATAAGTGAATAAATAAACAGCCCCCTAGTCTCCTTAAGCCCTTATTTCTCATGTTCCCACTACTAGCAGCCATTCACAGTTCTTAGGTAGTACAAACATCAGACTCCTTCAGATGAGGGGTAATTCCAGTTAAAGCCAGACAGGAACCTGAAGTAGTTTTCAAACTGTGTGCTGCAGAAGCTGGGGGTCCCACAGAGGCCCCCTTCTCAGACTGGAGATTGGTGTTGTGGGGTATGGGACCATGCTGCTTCTCCCTACCCCATCTTTTTTTTTCCAACTTTGTTTTAATATGTTGTGGGGAGAGAGGTAGCCCAGTTCATTTTTATTTAAAGAACCAATTCCAGAAAAATAATAATAATAATAATAATAATAGAATGTTTGGAAACTTCTGTTCTTGTCCAACCTCTTCGTTTTACAGACGAGTGATCTGAGGCCTCGAAACTGAGGTCATTTGCCCAGTCAAGCTCAGCCAAGCAAAGAAGAGGAGAACCCAAGTTTTCTGCTCTTTCTGGGGACCCTGCCAAGGGCTGGAACTACCACAAAAACAAAACAAAACAAAATCAAAGGCAGATCCGAAGAGTTTACAACCACTCACAAAGCCCCAACTGCCTGAGCCCTGATCGGCTGCCCACTCTGGGGGGAACGGACAGACCATCCAGTTAAAACTGACAGGAATGTCCGTTCAGGGCCCTGGGTAGCCAGTCCGCCCTCCCACCGAGACAAAGTTGGACCCCGTTCCTTTTCCCCCTCTCTCTCTCCACAGCAGTGCATTAATTGTTTGTTTATTTTTTTTTTAAGATTTTATTTATTTATTTGATAGACAGAGATCACAAGTAGGCAGAGAGGCAGGCAGAGAGAGAGAGGAGGAAGCAGGCTCCCTGCAGAGCAGAGAGCCCGATGCGGGGCTCGATCCCAGGATCCTGGGATCATGACCTGAGCCGAAGGCAGAGGCTTTAACCCACTGAGCCACCCAGGCGCCCCGTTTGTTTATTTTTTTAAAAGTGTCCACACACTAGATGTGTGGAACAAAGGGGGTGAATGGATGGTGTGAAATTCTCAGTATTTGGGGTTCTTTGTCCCATTCTTACAGTTTTCCTTTTCACAGTGCTGGCTTCCTCAACTCCAGATCAGTGGTGGTGAAGCTACAGCTGAAAACACCACCTCATTCAAGGTCAACCCCGTTCTACAGCTGGGTTAGCTGTGGGAGGAGGGAAGGGAGAGTATTTATCACGGGGCCCATAAAGTGTTTAGAGGCCCCGTTGTTGCTGCTTTGCTGTCTGGGCAAAGTGGAATAACCAGATGTAAAAACAGTTGGAAATATCTCATTCTAGCACTTGAGCTACAAACTCTTTTTCTCTCCCCTCCATGGGATCCTGCCTCCCACCTATCCATCCACGACAAATACTGAGCACCCCCTATGGGCTCAGCCCTGGTTCAGAGAAAAACAGGCAAGGTTCTCACTTGGAGCTTATTTTAGAGGAGTGGGGAGAGCCTGAAAACAACCCAAGGATGTGACCAAGTCAACAAAGAGCCTCTAGAACAGCCCAGAGGAAGGCGCCCTGCACGCCCTCCCGGGGTAGCCTGGGCGACGCAGCCCAACCTCTGCCCCCAACTTATCAGATGTTTGCTGGTTATTAAGTTATTAAGTGTTATTATTATTCTTTTCTTTAACTCTTTTTGGAAACAGGCTTTCTTCCCTCCCCCAACCCCCAGGACTCCAGTGGGAGAGAGGAGCCCCACAGGCTCTCAGGGAAGCCCCTATTTCAGAGTGAGCTCAGCAGCACTTCCCTTTGTGAGTGATGGGCGAGGGCCACAGCGGCTTAAAGGCTCTTATTTGTAAACTGGGAAGGTTTCACAACAGCTGTTGAGCCAAAAGAAGTCTGCATGATTCCATCTTTCATAAGTTCATTTGGCAACTACTTGGAAAGACAGTGGAAGGGAACCAGAATTGACACTATCCTTAGAATTAGAGACCCAAGTTCAAGTCCTCCGTCAACCACCCCTGACTCCCCTCACAAGCCCTTCCTTTCCTGAGCCTCATTTTCCTAGTGATACCACTATTCCTCTCATGGAATTGTTATGAGGATTAACAAAAAAAAAAACACTGATACTCAGCACATCTCAGACATAGAGTGGAGGCTCCACAGATGGTGACCAAGTCTGCCCTGAGGCAGAGAGAGCCATGGAGAGATTGGGAGGGTGGCTTAGGGTCTGACCTAGACCAAGGGCACTAGGGGTGGGAACAATGGCTGGCAAAGACGGTAAAGAGCTAAGATTGATGGGACTTGGCCAAGTATCCAGATAGAGTAGAACAACCATTCATGAGGGCAAGGAACTAGGAAAAGCTTGGGAGACTTGCTGGGAGTGGTGCCATTGGTAAAGACTGGGACACCAGGGAGGCTTAGTTCAGGGGTGCCAGTGGGCCAACCAGGTAAACATTGATGGGCATTTGGCTGTTGGGGGCTGTAGGCATTATCCACATGGTGGAGTCATAGGAGCAATGGGGGTGGCTGATGTCTTATAGGGGATATCTCCCAGCTCTCACTGTCCAGCATATACACACACACTGCTTTGAAGAACTGCTCTTCCTCCTCTCCCATCATGGGCATCTGGCAGGACCGCCCTCACTGCATTCACTGCTCCACAACATACAAGAGTAGACAACAGGCCTGGGTCTCCTTGATCCTAGCACACGGCTCCATGATTGTGCCAATGGTGAGTGTACAACCCAGCACAGGCGCTCGGAGTCCTTCCTCAGGATTCTTAATTTGAAACTGGAGAAGAGCTTTGTCTCAGAGTCCCAAATGGGAAGAAATTGAAGGCTGCCAGGGGCCATCTTCTGTGATGTGTGAAGAAAGCTAATGCGCTGGAGAGAATAAGCCAAGAAGAAGCCAGCCGAACTGAGAAGTCAAGAGAGGGAAAATCCTAACAGCAACGTGTTCCTGAATCCAGTCCCCAAACTCCAAAACTTCTGTGCTCCCTTCAGTCCTTCGAGCTGCTCCAGGCATGTGAGTTGTTCAAGTACCTGTTTGTTCAACTCTCCTTAAGTTGGGTTTCTGTCTCGTGCAACCCAAAGAGCCTTGGCTGACTCAGCTCTCGAAGACAGAAAGATTATACAGCTGTGACTTCCAAGACTTTACTATTCAGAGACCTGTTTGTGAGTGGACAAAGAGCTATGCTGTGTATGAAGTGGGGTCTACAGTCGTAGGGAGGGCCCATCCAAGAGCCCGCCCATGGGGGGCTACATCCCTTAGGAAACAGGAAACAGCAGAGAGCCTAGGACTGAATGCTGGGGCACAAGGAGAGACTAGGGCCAGAGGAGAAGAAGCGAGAGCACAGAGGCAGAAGGAGAACTGGGAAGGGGCATCGTGATGGAAACCAAGGATGAACGGTCTTGAGGAGAAAGACCCTGCCCGTGACTCACTGAGGGTCGAGAAAGGCTGTGAAATTTGGGGGCTGCTTAGTGGAAGCCTGGGAGAGCTCAGTAAGCGAAGCTTGGGGCAGGTCCATGGGGGCCAGGCTGCGAGGTGTTTAAGCAGGAGTGAACCTTGAAAACATGATGCTGAGTGAAAGAAGCCAGACACGAAAGGCCACATATCCTGTGATTACATTTACATGAAATGTCCAGGATAGAATCAGTAAATCCGCATGGACAGAAAGTAGTTTCGTGATTGACAGAGGCGGAGATAGTAGGGGATGGGGGATGGGAAATGCCTGCTGATTGGATGGCCTTCCTTTTTCGGGTGATTTCAGTGTTCAGCAATTATATAAAGTTGGTGGTCATATACCTGGTGAATACACTAAAAATGGCCAAACTGTACACTTTGTGTTGCATACTTTAAAAGAGTGAATATTATGGTAAGTGAACGATATATCAGTTTTTTGTTTTTTGTTTTTAAAAGAGCCACTGATGGTGGACAGGAAGTGATGGGACTAGACCCTCCTTTGGGGAGTTTGGCATGGAGTCTAACAGGAGGGTTGGTGACACTAGAGGCAAGTTACGTGTTCAAAGAAATGATTTTCTAGGATGAGAAACCCTGACCTTAGAACAGGGGTGTGGAGGGTGAGATAATGACCCCCCAAAAATGTTTCTGTCCTCATCCCGGGAAACTATGAATATGCTCGCTTACATGGCAAAGGGGAATTAAGGTTAAAGACAGAATTAAGGTTGTTAGTCAGTCGACCTTAAAATAGGGAAATTATCCTAGATTATCTGGTGCGCCCAAGGTATCCCAAGGGTCTTTAGATGTAGAAGGAAGCAGCACAGTGAGCGTCACAGTGATGTGAGGACTCTTTGGCCATTGCTGGTTTTGATAATGAACAAAGGGAGCCATGACCCAAGGCAGGGGAGTAGCCTCTAGAAGCCAGAGAAGACAAGGAAATTATCCTCCCTTCCAGAAGGGAAAGCAGCCTGCAGACACCTTGACTTTGGCGCAGTGAGACCTATGTTGGACTTCCGACCCATGAAATTCCAGGAAAAACTTGTGTTGTTGTAAGCTACTAAGTTCTTGGTAATTGGTTACACAGCCCTTAGGGTATTCCAGGGGTGCAGTGACTAATCGAGAGGGAGCTGAGTGGATATGAGATGGTAGTGGGATGAGACGCATGTTGGCCAAGAACCAACGAATGTGTAAAACTGCAAACTGCCACTAAATTGACAGCAGAGCCATGGAGAGGTCATTCTTTTTCTTTCTGGGTCTCAGTTTTCCTGTCTGTGAAATGGGAGTATTGGAGTGGCTGGCCTCTGTGTGCCCTTCTAGCTCTGGTAATCTGACTCCAGAGCCTGGCCCCTGGGCTTTCCAGCTGCCATCAGCAGGACAAATCACACTGTGTCTCTGTGCTGGGTCTCATAAGGGATGCTGATCTTATTGTGGTTTTGCACTCTGGTTTGTCAGAAAGGTTATCCTGCTAAAGGATGGTAACAAAGGAGGTTCAGCTGTCTTCCACCAAGGCAGGAGAGTTGAGGGGACCTGGGACACTCAATATATATATTGCCACACCGCCACAGTATATATATCCCCCCAAGCCCCTGAAATGCCCCCTTTGAGTTTAGGCACGGAAAACATCCACTTGGTAGGCGCTGCCCCCTCATCCTTCTCCCCACTGGCAAACCCCACAGATGAGTCTGAGCTTCAGAATCCTCCTCAACACAGTGCCTCATGCCTCTGAGCAGAGCTGGCAGGGCAGGTGATAGCTCGGGGGTAGCCTCGGGTTGAGGGATCGCCGATGCTAGCCTCCTTTTTGAAACCTCAGAAACCTTTTGGGATTCAGTAAGACCTTAAAATGGTTTCAGATCCTAAACAGAAAACCACATGGTAATGAGTTCGCCAAGGCTCTGATCGAAGATTCCTGGTGGCACACAATAAAAGTCCACTCTGGCCAACTACGGAGAGACCACCAAATCGGAAGGTATTGGGGTGTTCGCCAAATCGAACAAGAGGCAGAGAAGAGACCATGGAAGTTAACGGTGAGAACACAGTCACATTCGTTCTGCAGAAGAGGCTTGATTGAGGCACTGACCTTGGCACCACTGGACATCCCCCCGCCCGCCACCCCCATAGCCCCTGCTTTGGCAGCTCAGCCACTGCCATCTCTACCAGAGCCCACGTCTTCAGATCACTCCCCAAGTTCCAAGCCCCAGGGGAGAAAGCCAGCTGCTTGAGCACAGATCCAGGGCTGGCCCCTGGTTGGTGAGAGCAGAGGGAAGGCCTCTGCCCTACTCCACCTTCTACAAGGATCTGGGGGCCCTGCCTGCCAGCTTAACCCACGCCCTGGAAGGATGCCCCAGTACCAAGCAGTCTCACATACTAAATCCCCCTAAAAGTGTCCAAAGTCCTCTGCATTAAGATAATTGACCATGAAATGTTCCCGCTAGGAAAGACTTCTGGTGTCAGGAGCTCAACACTCTTGTCTCAGAAGCTCATGTGACTGCTTGGCATCAGAGCAGAGACGAGCACAGCGGCCCCCCAGGCCTTTCTGCCCCACCGCACTGTCCTCCAGCCTGCAACGGGGCCACTCCATGAGGTGGGCATTGCCATGGCAACAGAGAGTCACAGCTCTTCCAAGATTGGTTGATATCTTGAGGGGTCCTAACCTGAGACAGGACGAGTAGCAGCTCTACATAATTTAATCTTTAAACCTTTGTAAACACAGCTTGCAGATGAATACATTTATAATTCAGTGAAACAACCCTTTGCTAGGTTCTGTATGTTTTTTTCTGAGAATATGATTGCCCCAGGGACAGGTTCCTAAACATCACAGCAAGGACCTCTGGGCAGCAGGTCAACCGGGGTCGGGGGTGGGTGTTCTAGTGCCTGGGGTAAGAGGCGGAAGAGGAAGCAGGAGGCAACCCAGGCAGACAGGGGAGGAAGTTGGAACTTGCAGTGACTTCATTATTTTTCATCAAGTGGCAGACTGTGTCTTGGCTGGACAGAGCAATTAACAGCTCCCCAAGCTCCTAATGAGTTCTGTCCTTGAGATGTAAACTACCCACAGAGTTTCCCAAGGGAATTTATTCCTGGAAGCTAACTTCTCAAAAATGGCCTCCCCTGGGTGCCCCTGGTCCGGGGCTACTGGATTTGGCCACTTGGTTAGAAAAGGGAATTCTGTGTCCAGAACCACCACCGGAAATTCGTGAGGGGAGAGCAATAGCATACCTCAGCCCTGACTCCAGTGCTCCTAACTGTGCCTGACAAGGACAATTCCCCTGACCACGGGACAGCTGAGGGGTCCTTTTCAGAGACCATTTTTCCACAGGGGCCTGTCATGCTTTGTACCCTAGTTCACCTGGGCATGGACACAGCCCCCCGAGGCAGGGTTTATGGCTGGCCAGGAGCCCAAGCTTTGTACTAGAGCAGAGCCCAACCAAGCAGATTCTCTCCTAGGGAATTTGGAACTTGAGACTAACAGAGAATATCTTACTGTTAGCAAGGACAGTGGAACTTGAAGCTAAGAGTCTCTGAGTCTCTGAGGAAGAGAGGAAGGCTCTTGGAGCATGGCTACTTGAGAGAATGCAGAGAACGAATCATCTGAATTTGTTCCAGATCTCTGTGACCCAAAGGATCCCCACTCACACACCAAACACATGCTCACATTGCCAAGTGGACAATGAGACGTTTTGATCCAACTGACTCAAGCCTAAAGGAGTCCACTTTTGCCTCACACAGAGAAGACATGTGGGACTCAGCGAAGTTTTAAAAATTTTGATGTTTTAAAAAATTTTTTTAATTTTAGTTTGTTAGTGAAACACGAACAGGGTTAAAATCTAGGAGCAATTGGTTCCTCAACAAGAGAAATATTCTCAGTGCAACATAATCCTCTAAAGCCCCAAGATCTAGCCTTTAGGAGCCACTAAACAACCTTCCTTCCATCTAGAGATAATGGAAGACGGTGGGAGGCCTTTGGTTCAATGGAAAGCACTGACCATAGGTAAATTAGGGAGATTCCCAGAGCCATAGTCTTCTGATCTGTAAGCTTAAGTGTGGCTGCAAAGCATGGGTTGACCCCTGGACCTCTCAAGCCTCACCACCCATTTTCTTTGAACAGCTCTTGCCGTACCCAATGCTTCCATAGTGCTGTTTCATGCCTCCATACGAAGACTACCTTTATCTAAAATGCCTTCCCAAGACTTGTCTGTGTAGCAAACTCCATTCCAACCTTCAGTACTATAGGAGCTAAGATTCTTTGGGTTGTAGGATATGGAAAGAGACACTGAATGATTAGAAGGCTCTGAAATGTCTTGCAGATTAAAAAAAAAAAAAGTTTAACTACCATATTTCTATATGGACTAGGATAAGAAAGCTCATGATTTGAGAACAGTCACTCTAAAGAAGTGGTCCTCAATTGGGAGTGATTTTGCCCCCCAGGGGACATTTGGCAATGTCTGGAGGTGTTTTTGATTGTTAAGACTGGGATATGGGGTGTTAGAGGCATCCGCTGGGTGGAGACAGGGCTGCTGCGAACTCCCCTACAATGCAGAGGACAGCTCCTCTCACCCCACCAAAAAAAAAAGTAATCAACCCAAAATGTCAATGGTGTCAAGATTGAGAAACCCTGCCCTAGAGGACTTTTATCACCACGATTCAGTTCCAGTGATGTCCATCCTATAATACTCTCCATTCTAGTGTTCAGTTTTCTGTGAAAGGGAACTTGATTGGCTCACCTTGAGAACTTGTCTACCCCTGGATCTATCAGCTATGGCCAGGAAAGCAGAGTCGCCTAATATAGACTTGGCCATTGTGGACCCTTCCTCTGTATTGGGAATGTTCCCAGAAAAAAATGACCTCTTGTAAGCTATGCATCCCAAAAGCAATGGAACCAGAGCCCAAAAAGACATCACCCTTCTGGAAGAATTCCCACCCCCTTCAAGATGGAGCTACCCATCTGTATTCTTGGCTCTCACTTTATTTTGTACATGCTTGATTTCACTGAATTCTAATTAATTTTCCATGCGTCCACCTCTCCTCAGAGACTTGGAATTCTCTATGGATTGAAATGGGCCTTCCTTATCTCTGGAAGCTCTGTGCCAATGTTCTGGTTACCTGTTACTATATAACAAAATACCCCCAAATTTCGTCACTTAGGGACCATTTTACTTCATGATTTTGTGAGCCAGGAATTTAAGCAGGCCTCAGCTTGGTGATTCTTCTGTCGCACACAGCCTCAACTGGGGTGACTTAGGAATAGTCAGCTGTCAATTGGGCTGGTCTAGAGGGGTCCAAGATGGCTCCTTGTAGAAGTGGTGCCTTTGTAAGACAGCTAGAAGGAAAGCTGGGCTCAGCCAGAACCCTTTGTCTAGTGTCATGGCCTCTCTCTGTGGTCTTTCTAGAAAGGTAGCCACATTTCTTTCTTTCCTTTTTTTTTTTAAGATTTTATTATTTATCTATTTTGGAGAGAGAGAACAAGGGGAGGGCCAGAAGGGGAGGGAGAGGGAGAGCATATCTCAAGCAGACTCCACACAGGGCTCAATCTCACGACCCAGAAATCATGACCTGAGCTGAATCCAAGAGTCAGCTGCTTAACCAACTGAGCCACCCAGGCATCCCAGGGTAGCCACATTTCTTATGTGGCAGGCCAAGGCTGAAAAAAGCAACTGTCTCAAGAAGATACAGGCTGAAACTGAACAGCTCTTAAGACCTCTCATTAGAAGTCCCGGAACATCATTTCAGCTGCAACCTCTGAGCCAAGCAAGTCACTAAGAATTTCCCAGATTCAAGGGGAAGAGAAGTGGATTCTACTTCCGGATGAGGGGCAACATGCCAGAGCAGAAAGGGGAGGAACTAGTGGTGGTCATTCTTACAGGTGACCTACCATAGGCTAGTACGGTAATGGCTCAATAAGTATTTAATGGGTAAATTAATCAGTATGAAGGCAGATTTGCCCTCCTGAGTTCACAGAGTTGATATAATGGTTAAATGAAAACAAAGCAAATGAAAATTCTGTTGAAACTATCAAGTACTATCAAGATGTAAGGGGTTCCTGTTCAGAGAAATCGTGCCAAGCTCACTCTACCTTTTAAGTGGGTGTTTGCAGGGTTCCCTCCGGGCTCTCCTCTCTTTCATTGCAGAGATCCGTGACAGACATCACTAGTCAATCACTGCTCTTTTCTGCTGGTGCTGATCGTGGTCTCGGAATCCTTCTCCACACGACACTCCTGACATCCAGTATGAACTGATCAAAATTAACGTAGGAGTTGAAACCTATGGGCTCTCTTTGTTCTTGCCTAAATTCCTACTGCTAAGCCATCCCCCAAAACCGAGGTCCTTAGTTTCTTAAACCATATACACAAAACGTTTCATTTTTTTTAAAAGAGAAAAATATAAAGTTTAAACCCTGAGGAAGATAAAATGAGACACCGTCACCCCTCAAAATTGGATTTACAATGGAAACACAAACTGATTATGGTACCCAGCTATGCCATTACAAATTACTTTGAAAAAAATAACTGTATGTAAGAATAGTCCTATGACATCTCATAAAGGAGAAAATCTGTTTACCTTGACATATTTTCCTCTGTGAAAGCTCCATTTCAAGGAGAGGCAAGCCAAAACTTATCTACCTGGATGAACACAAGCCGTTGGCCGGCCACCATCGGCTTCCACGCTCCTCGCCCCCCGCAGATTCCCCTCACACCCATCCTGCTGACGACTCAGCTTTTTAGGGAATTTGGAAAACACATTTTGCCTGTTCACCTAAAGCGCTTAAGGGAAGACAGAGAAAACACCACCACACAACCTCTAGTTCTAGAATGACTTTCTGCCCTCTGATTATTGAAGACACAAGGTCATACCTTCGACAGGTGCAGGGCGCTAAAAGCTGTTTCTCTTCCTTTCTCAGTCTCCAGGCTCCCACCACTGTCCTCAGGGGAGAAAACAGGCTGAAGATGACTAGGAGAAGTTGGGGGGCCCCCGATGTGGGTCAAGGCTCTGAGCCCATTTACTCACCTATGTGATAGGAACAATAAGAGTGACCTTAAGGGAGCTGAACAGTCCAAAGGCAGCAGGCAGATGGGAAACTTGGGGCTCTCTTTTCACAGCTGTGCCGGGAACCACCAGCAAAATATGGAACAGAAGAATCACACAGTTAGCTTTCCAAGTGTCACCTTTGCGACTGCTTCAAATGTGGAAAATTCCAGGATGTGTGGCAACCCCTTGCTACATGGCAGGAATCAGGCCCTCCTGACTGGGATATTGCTTCATAGAGCTGTGTTCCATACTGTCTGTTTAGAAACAGCCCCATAGCTAACCCTATTAGCACTGTCCTGTCCACCAGCTCCCGCAGCCAGTGCTTACAAGCAAGGTTATAGAGTAGGTATTATTGTTCTCATGTGACAGATGAGCAAATCAGGGCACAGAGCGGTTAAGTAGCTCACCCAGCACTTTCCAGCTAGCAAATGGCAGAATCTGGCTCCAGGAGCTTTAAGCTGTAGGCTATGCTACCTTTCCAGAAGACACAGATGGGGCCAAGTGGGTCAGCTGGAAAGAGTTTCTCTCTCCACTGCTTCTTATGCTTCGCAAGTAGCATTTTCAACTTTATACCACAAGGAAAATAAACAAACCAGAACTGCCTGTACAATCATGAGCAAATCTCATGTCTGATGTCAAGCATTGTGCTGAGTAGAAAAAGCAGAAGGATATGTCATCATATGCTATGATGTCATTTATATAAAGGTTTTAAAACATACAGAAGATGAGATGAGATGAGATGAGATTATCTGGAGAGGAGATAATTTCTGGAGATTTACACATATACAGCAGCAGCACTAAGACGTTCCTTGGGATGATAAACATCGTTTTCAAGATTCACCTTGGGGACAGGTGCATACTGGGGAGGAGAACACGAAAGACTTCACATATATCTGCAGTTTTGAAAATCCAGTTCAGGGGTGGGAACGTGAATGTTCAGTAAACCTCTGTGCCTTTCTGGATGTCTGAACTATTCCCTGATTTTAAAAAATTATTTTCTACCTTAGAATACTCACCTCTCAATGCAGACATCCCACTCATTTGTTGTCCCTTGGTTTGTATCTGCCTCCACCTCTTTAAGTCAGTCTATTATCAGATGGCCTTGAGCATCTCCTGAATATACCCTTAAAATATGAATGCCTTACCTTTGGAAGAGCTTAGTATGAACCAACACTTAAATACTTTACAAACACGAACTCACTTGGACTCACAATAACTCTAAAGGTGAGGACTGTTATTATAACTGGAGGAAACTCCAGTTTAAAGGGAACCAGGGATTTTCTGGGGTTCCTCAGCTGGTAGGTGACAGAGCTGGGATTTGAGTCCGTGTCTGTCTTGACCACAGGGCCTGACTTCGAGCCAAACTCAGGCGCCAGGGGAGAGGTGAAGCAAGCAGGCAGGATGACATGGCCCACACTCAAGGGGCCTCTGCTCCATCGTGGATGCCTTGTGCCCTCATTCTTCCAGCTGCTGGCTGCAGGGCTTGGCTGTGTCCCTCTACAAGACTTGCCTTTCGCGGAGGGAAATCCAAGGTCATGACCTCTTCCTGGAGCAGCAGCTTCCAATGACTGTTGATTTAGGATTATAAAGGCCAGCCTTTGGCCCTCTCGGAGGGGCCTCCTGGTTTAGAGCTCCTGGGGATGAGGACCTTGGATGTGACCCCATACAGCTCCCCTTCTCCCTCTGCCCCTCCTGCAGTCATCGCTCCCACATGAGGTTAACCCCAAGAGCATCCCCCAATAAACTTCTTGCTTGTAGATCTCCATCTCAGAGCCTGCTTCCTGGGGAACTGGCCTGCTGCTGTCCCACGGGGAAGGAAGGCTCTTAGAGGGGAAACTGGAACGATCCCATACAACACTGTGACTATCCCAGGGAGAGGTCAGTTACAGACAACTTCCTGCTGGAGGTAGGGACCCAGCTGAACCTTGAAAGACAGAGAGAATCAGATTATAATTTGACCATCAAAAGGTATGAAATACTGATACACACTAAGACATGCATGAACCTTGAAATAGGCTAAGGCTAAGCTGAAACCTTGAAATGAGGCTAAGTGAAAGAAGCCAGACACAAAGATGGCGTGAGGGACTCCGCTCATGTGAAGCATCCAGAGCAGGGAAACTGATGGAGAAAGAACGCACATTACTGATTTCCTAGGTCTGGTAGCAGGGGCTCAGGGAACTGGGAGGTGAGAACTAAAGGATACGGGGTTTCTTTTTGAGGTGAGGAAAATGTTCTAAAATTAACTGTGAGAAAGTTGCATGTATCTGTGAATATATTAAAACCATTGAATCTTACATTTTAAGTAGATGACTTGTGTGGTGTGCAAATTGTATCTCAATAAAGCTGTTTAAAAAAAAAAGACAGGGGAGGGGTGCCTGTGTGGTTCAGTTGGTTAAGTGTCCAACTCTTGATTTCAGCTCAGGTCATTATCTCAGCGTCAAGAGATGGACCCAGCATTGGGCTCTGTGCTCAGCGAAGAGTCTGCTTGGGATTCTCTCTCCCTCCCCCATGCCCCTCGCCCCCCGCCCCAAAAGAAGACAATGTGGATAGGGTGACAGGAGGGTGAGAGGACTGTAGATGGGCAAAAACATGAACAAAAGCATGGCAGCATGAGCGTGTGTGTGTGTGCAAGCACGTGCACACACGTGGGTATGTATGAGTGAAACGGGAAGTAGAAAACCACAAAGATGGCCAGGAGGCTTTGGTCAAGTAGGGGAAGGCCTGAGGCCCACACAGGAAGATCTGGGAGTAGTGGGGTGACAAGGGTGCTCTAGGCTGAGCAGTCTGTGCTGAAAGGCCAGTGGGTGCGCTGGGAGCCGACAGACCTGTCAGGGGACTCTTGAGGCAATCCAGTGTGGGCTGGGGGACAGTGTCTTTGCTCAGCAAGATATTACCCAATTTAACATGCACACATACATGCACACACTAAAGTTGCATGTCCTCTTGTGTCTTTCTCAATTCACTGGGCTCATCCCTGGATCTCTCCTACCAGTCCAGCCATGCCACACACTTGAACACTCCCCCACCACATCAATATCCACCATAATTGCCTTCCCATAAAATTCTCTCTGCCAGGTTCTAGCACTTCCTCTGAGATGACGTGAGCTTATAATGGTGGGCAGCCTCCCTATAAATCTTGTCACTTACCTCAACGATGCTTTCTCACCCCCTAAAATCAAAGCTGTGATTTGGGCAGGGATTTGTGTTTGGTTCAAGATAAAAGCAATCTTGTCCTTCCCCCAGGACCTCTCCCATCGGCCACCTGGGACTTGATTAAATCACTCTCCCCCACTGCCAAAGGTAAGCTGAGTCTCTACCCACCTCACTCATCGTGAATGAGGTCAGCAAAATGCGACTCAACTCAGCTTCCTTTAGAAACATAGGACATTAGAGGTGGATGGACTTGAAAGGTCATCCAGCCCCACTTGGCCATTTTACAGGTGAGGACCCTGGGGTCCTTCCCCATCACTAACTGGAGAAGACAGAGGTGCTTCCTGTCCCTCTGAGTTTCACCATTGAACCAGTCCAACATGGCCTTCAACGCCTGACATGGAGAAAACAGAAGTCAGTGTGTCTTCTTCACTCCCCAGGACAGTGGGCAAGAATTCCTGAAGAGGCTTTTCTCCTGGGTGTTCCTTCTTTCTGAGAACACAGAACATCCCATATAGACACAGTGAGAGTCCCTGTGAAAAATCCCAGCAGCCACTGGGATTTGGGTAAAATGTCAGCTGAGGACCCCAGCAAATCATTCCCTAGAACCAAAGTCCATATCTCTTGTTTCTTATGATAGAACACCAACCTCACCAGCCTGGGAACACAAAAGTGGTGATAGGCATACACACCCAATGTCACTGTTCAGGTACCTTTCTGCGTGGCTTAAGAAAGTCACATGCACTTGGGGCACCTGGGTAGCACAGCTGGTTAAGCTTCTGACTCTTGATTTCAGCTCAGGTCATGATCTCAGGGTCATGAGATGGAGCCCCATATCAGCTTTGTGCTGGGCGTAGAGCCTGCTTAGTTTCTCTCTCTCTCTCTCTGCCCCTCCCCTGCTTATACACATGCTGTCTCTCCATCTTAAAAAAAAAAAAAAAAGTCATGTGCATAGATATCAGCTCCAAAGGGCAGGGACCAACCCCATTTTTTTCTCTGATTTACTCCCTGAATCTAGATAAGAGTAGTAAAAAAATAAATTTTATGACAAAGGAGCAAAGTGATATGGAGATGATGGAGAAAAGACAGTCTTTTCAACAAATGGTGCTGGAACAACTGGACATCCACATGCAAAAAAAGAATCTAGACACAGACCTTATACAAAATTAACCTTAACTGGATCGTAGGTTTATTTATAGCAAAACTATAAAACTCCCAGAAGATAACAGAGGAGAAAACATAGATGACCTGGGGTTGACATCATCTTTTTAGATAAAACACCAAAGGCACGATCCACAAAAAAAAAAAAAAAAAAAATTTTTTTTTGCAAGTTGAACGCCATCAAAATTAAAACTTCTGCTCTGCAAAAGACAATGTCAAGAGAATGAGAAGACAAGCCTCAGACGAGGATAAAATTTTTGCAAAAGACACATTTGATAAAGGACAGTTAAGATATACAAAGAACTCAGAGCTTAATAAGAAAACACGCTGATTTTTAATTTGGCATAAGATCCAAATGGAACTCACCAAAGAAGATGGAAAGATAGTAAAAACGATTATGAAACTATACTCCACATCCTAGGTCATTAAGGAAATGCACGTTAAAACAATAGTGAGATACCCTTACACTCCTATTGAAATGGACAAAATCCAAAACACCGACAACAGCAAATGCTGGCAAGTATGTGGAGCAACAGGAACGTTCATTCATTGCTGGTGGAATGCAAAATCGTACAGCCACTTTGGAAGATGGTTTGGAAGTTTCCTACAGAACTAAATTTATTCTTATTCAGCAATCACACTCCTTGGTGTTTATCCAAATGAGCTGAAAACTTATGTCTGCACAAAAACCTGCACATGTACACTTCTAGCAGCTTTATTCATAACTACCAAAACTTGGAAGCAATCAAGATGTTGGTTCTTCAGTAGGTGAATGAGTAAACTATATAGTACATCCAAACAATGGAATATTATTTAGCCCTAAAAAAATAGCCCTTGAGCTATCAAGCCCTGAAAAGGCCTGGAGGAAATTTAAGCGTGCTTTACTAGTAAAGGAAGCCAATCTTAAAAAAAGCTACATGCTGTATGATTCCAACTATATCATGTTCCAGAAACAACAAAACCGTGGCTATTTACTGAAGACAGCAAAAAGATCAGTGGTTGTCAGGGATAAGGAAAGAGGCAGGAATGAATAGCAGAGCCCAGAGGCTTTTTAGGGCAGTGAAACTACTCTGTAAGTTACTGTACTCATGGATACGCAGAATTACACATTTATGCAAACCCACAGAATACACAGAACCACGAGTGATCTCTAAAGTAAACTATGGACTCTGGGTGACAATGATGTGTCAATGTGGGCTCACGGAAGGTCACAAAGGTACTACTCTGGTGTGGGAGGTTTTAGTGGCGAAGGCTGTGTGTATCTGGGGACGGAAGGAAAAAGGGAACTCTCTGTACTTTGCACTCAATTTTCTGTGGACCTAAAACTGTTCTAAAAAATAAATTCTATTAAAAATACATTTGGAATCAATATTCCACTTTTCCTCATAATTCCAAGGTTTACAGAGGTGCCTAACTGTACCCATGAATGAGCCCTGGTCACTGCTTGCCTCCGAGTCCAGGACTCTAGGCCCTGTGATGGACCCATGTCTTGGAGTGCCCCTCGGAGGTTCCAGCTGTCTCCAGCAAGGGTAGACATCCTCACCATATGCCTAATGAAATACGGGAGAAAAACATACTCCCTATGGGTTATGCTTGTTCTACAGATGACCTACAGCAAAGGTTTCTGGGCCCCAGAACACCACAAGTCCTCCCAAATTTTATTTTAAGTCATGTCACCCTGTGCCCTGGGGGGCCCGGTCAGAATGTGTTGACCACCAGCCACTGTGTTCACCCTGTTGCTAGGTTTCCCTCTATGACCAAAAGGCCCTGACGATATGTGTACTAGACTGAGGGGACTGGAAGGCTGCCTTGAACTAAAAACAGCTCCTAGGGACTGAGAAAGAGGGGTGGGGGAGGCCAGGACCATCTGCCAGAGTAGAGAGAGCAGAGTAAGTCGGGGGTATACGCTGCATGAGGAAAGGCAGGGAGGGCCCCAGGAAATGCGAGCTCTCTGCTCACCTGGTTCAGAGCTGTGCTCGTGCGGGTGGTCAAATCTGCCTTCCGCCTCCGAAAGGGTTGCCATGGGCATCTGGGCTGGTCCCCACGAAGCAAGGCCCCTGGGCCTCCCCTTTCCTAGGGTCTGATACAGACATTTGGACAAGCCCGAGAGGGACCGTGAAAAAACATTAGAGACAGTCAGGAAGCCCCAGTACTTTGGCGTGAAAAGCCCCAGTCCACTCTCCCTAGCCCCAAACATTGTGCAATCGTGGACAAATCAAGCAGAGCTGCTGGCTGACTGTTATAGGAGGCCATGACAGAACAGTTAAGAGCATGAGTTCTGGAATCAGTCCGGCCTGCATTGGAAGCCCAGTTCCACCACTGGCTCCTCAGACACCTTACTTTGCCTCTGTGAGCCCCCATTTCCTCATCTAGAGGACCTCATGGGGTTGCTATAGGGCCCACAGGGATGTGACTGAGTTCGTGCAAGGAGAGTGCCTAGTCCAGGGTCGCCCTGACTCTAGCACCCAGCACCACTGGGGCCTGTCCCTAAGCTGGTCGTACCTTCCGTTCTTTCCCTGTCCTCCTCATTTACTGGCTGCTCTCTAACACTTGTTCTATTTTTATTCGTGCTACACACTTGAATAGTTTAAAGCATCATAGTTCTTCAAGGCTCTCCCCCTCTCCTTTTTCCCTATTTCAAAGACAACCACTTCAACTTTTTGCTTTATAATACTTTTAATACACCGGGAGTTGTACTGTCCTTGGGGAAGGAAAGAATCAGCCAACAGAGACGTTCTAGGGCCTGCTCAGAAGGCTGGTTGTTCTCTCACTCTCGTTAGCTCGGATCCAGAAGAGCTAGCTACAACAATGGAAAGGCAGACTCCAAGAAGAGCAGCCTGTGAGCCGACCATTCAATGAAGATACGTAATCACTGGACCCTTGGCTTTTAATCAACATGCTTCCTCCTGTTCCATTTTAAATCCTGGTGCTGATGGCTGTGCCTGGTCTGGGAAGAGGTTCAGCTATCAGGCATAGATCAGTACTGACATCCAGTGGTCACAGAGAATCGTCTGCCTGAAGCTCCCCCATCTCTCTCCGTCCAGAATCCAGTGGATGTTCACCCAGAGGAAGGAGGAGTGATAGAGGCTGTTGGTGGGTGGTGTTAACTTGGGGGAACCACGTGATTTGCAGCCAGAAGTTCTGTAACCCGGGCCAAGGCCTTGCCCTCTTGCAAGAGGCCCATGGGGTATGGGAATGCTAACCCCAGAGTCATAGGGAGAAATGCGGCTCGTCACTGGCAATGTGGTAAGTCCGGAAAAAATAAAACGTCTGTGGCTACACAGGGCTTTAAGTTAGAAACCCTGATTCAAGACCTGAGGCTGCTGTGTCACGTTGGGCAAGTGCCTTAAACTCTCTGTGCTTCAGCTGCCTCATCTTTGAAGGGAGGCCGATGCTACCTGCCGAACCAGCCTCACAGGGCTATGGTCAACGTCCAGTGCGAATGCCTGCAAAGCGGTTTATAAATTGCAAGCAGCTGGGCCGCCAGGATGACGGTGGTGATGGAGAAGACCAAGCAGAGCTGGTAAGGAGGTACCAGAAAGAACTGGGATCTGGGGGCACAGCCATGTGATAACACTTCCAATTTCCAACGTCACGAAGCTCTGGAGACTTGGCCTTGGACTGCCAGCGCGGCTTCATGAGAAAAGCATTTCCTCTGCATGTTCCTCTGGACACATGTCTCTTGAGATAAGCATTGGTGAGTAACTTCAAGAGACATCAAACTTGAAAAATTACATCTCAAAAAGATTTTATAAAATAGAGATATAACTCAAACGAAAACCTGGAGGCGCTACTCATCCTTATGTCAGAGGGAGCTCTGGTTAATATCAGCCCGACTAGTAGAGCACACCCTTGTTCATTTCCTTATTTTTGTTGTTGTTGTGTTTCCATTTGTTTTTGGCCTAGGGCTTTGTGAGGGAGACTAATCTCACAAGTGGCTCTAAATGAAACCACGAGATGACCAGCGGCAGAGAAACTGTGTGTATGTAAGAGAGAAAATGTAGAGGGGTGATTTTAGAGACTCAAAGACCACATTCCTCATTCAGTTTGTGCCATCAGATTTCATCACTTTTTAGAATGTACCTTTAAGAGTTGAGTCTCCTTAGTGAGCTTTATTTAAAAGAAACAACCAATTCACTTATGCTTCCTAAAGGTATCAGAGGGCTTTGAACCCAAAGAAATATTATGCTGCTTTTTCCGATTTCTGTATAAGTGTATGTGTTGAGCAAAGAATCCATTCTAGCCCCAGAAAGGGGTTTATCCCTTTTATAGGTTTATCCCAGTTTATAGAATCATAGGAAACTGAAAAAAGTACAACTTCCAGTCCCACAGCAAAATCAGGCCACTGGGGAGCAGCTGACTCTTCTAGCACCAGGAAGCTACCCTCTGAACTGGAAAGCTTCCATTCTGCACTGCAGAGGCGTACCACAGTCGCTCTAACCCAGGCCCGTAAGTGGTGCCCCACACCCTGTCCCCACAAAGTCAGCGAACGATTAGACATTGAAATTTCCACTAACACTGCCCCAGTAGAGCCCCCTCCCTCCTCATCTGTGCTTGTCAGAGCCAGCAGCATCAGAGTGGCCTCGACTTCATGTCCACTTTCCAAATCTCTCGGGCTGGATAAGTAAAAGTCACACCCAGAATCCTAGCTGCAAGGGATTCTGGGAGATGTAGTTTTCCCATTTCTGGCTTCTTGAATTTGGAAGGGACACCAGGAGGGCCGAATGAATGTGGAGCACCAATCCACCGTGCCCACCATGATGGCTTATTTTTATTTTCTTTTAGAGTTATTTTTCTTCTTTTGTATTAATCTTTTTTTTTAATTACATGCTCACTATCAAAGATAACAATAGAGAAATGAAGTAAAAATGAAAGTACCCTGCCCCAATGCCATTTTTCAAAGGCGATCACTGTTCACTGTTTGGTTTCTGCGCATTTTGGTGGTGGTTCGAGGCAGGGGGGCGTTGTACTACATACTGCTCTGAAATTTGTTTTGTCACTTGAACTTAGATCCTGGACATCTTGACCGGGAAAGGACATGTGATTCTAACTCATGCTTTAAAAAGAGTTGCCAAGCATCCCATCAGAGAGGTACTCTAGTGAGGGACATTAAAGTTGTCTCTAATTGTTCCCTATTATACATCATTCAAAAGGGTCAGCTGTTCAAGCATTTGGAAAGGTCCGTTTTCCAGAAGTGATAAGACTGAACCATATTTTGAAGCTGTGTCTTCCTAATCACCACACAGTCAGGGGATTGAGTTCAGCTGGCCAGAATTTAAGACTCAGGAAAATTGGCTTAAGCCCTGAAAATTTTTGACTCAGCAGACACCGATGGAGCCTCAGTTGTAAGCAAGAGGGGTTCACAAATACGCTTCCCTCCCCATTCTTATCCCCAAGGGGCCTGTTCTCTGCCAGGACCACACAGGTCTATGGACACAGCTGTTTAGTACGTGGTCCAGGGGTATGAGACGCAGAGGGGTAGAAGAGCTGGAAAGAGGACATGGTATTGACCTCAATGGGCAGTCAAGTTGAGAGTGCCAGAAAGCCAAGATTAAGAATCCTCTACCACATGAGTATCAGGGGGTCAGAAGGAAGCCTGGGTCACACATCATCTGCTGGGTCCCCAGATGGCCAACCAGGACATGTGACATCCCTTGGCAAAGTGGGCACAGCTGCTACAGATCACGTCTGTTTCCTCCGTAGTTGTTTTTAAATCCTTCACTTCAGCTCATCTCTACATGAGCTAGGCCTCCACCAGCATCTCAGCCAATCCCAGCCCGAGCCTATATACACAGAGACCTCAGCAATAAGGTCACAGTGGGTATGTGCTGCTCTGTCCATCACATCCATCACTGTTTCTCTCCCCAGCAGATGAGAGAATATGCCCTCCTCCATTCTCTGTTCTGAAATCTGGCCAGAATTGCTTTCTACCCTCTCCACAATATATCCCCCTTCCTAGACCAACTGTTGATTTTAAGGATGGACATCTGATGCAGCTGTGATCAAGGGAAAGTAAATCCCAGTACCCAAAATCTGTGGTGAAATTTATCCTTTCTCCGAAGATCTGAAACTGAGTCATGCTGCTGCTCTAAGGGGAAGGCTGAAGCCTGAAGCTTCTGAGGGTCATTCTGTGAACCCAAGGAAGGCAGATTAGAGAGGTAAAGTAACGACTTCCGAGACATTATTAGAGCCTGGATCAAGCATCACCTGAAGGCAGACTTCTCTTTAGACTTCTAAATTACATTAGCTATTATATCTACTTGGTTGACTGAACCAGTTTAAACTGTAGTTTTTTGTCATTTGCATCAAACAGAGTTTGAACACTTTTTTACATATCACCCAACAGGGGCATGTCCTTTCTTTCACCTCTAAAAACAACTGATATGCAATGTCTGCCCTGCATCCAGTTGCTGCCCCAGAAAAGCACTCCTGCTGGCCTCTCACTGAGAGCTATTTGTATGTGTGTCCTAGAAAGTTAACTCAAACTGACTTAGATGAAAAAGAATCATTTTGGCAGGAAGAGCATAAAGAATCAAAACAAGGGCCTCCCAGCACTTCAAGATTCAATTTCTCTCCTTGGCCTCTGGGTTCATTCCTCAAATCTGTTTTCTCTAAGAGCCTGGAACAATGCTAACCTCAGCTCTGGGTTCAAACATATATAATTACTCCCCAAGAGGTAAAGGTTTACTCCTCCAGCTGAAAGTGTTAAAATCCTCGAGAGCTCTGGTTAGCCCAACATGGGTCACATGTACATCTTGGGTCAATCAGTGCAGCCAGCAGAATGAGGTATGACGACTGGCCCAGCTTTCTTTTTTGTTTGTTTAATTGTTTGGGGGTTTTGTTTTTGTTGTTGTTGTTGTTGTTGTTGTTGTTGTTTTGGCTGGGGGGGGGGGAGGCAGGATCTACTGGCTTGACGCTAGACCCAGTTCATTGTACAGAAGAAAGTGTGGTTCCATGAAGAAAGGGAGCAAAGCTGAGAAAGAGGAGGCTGACAAGTCATGATAAAAATGTCCATGAAACCTCAGCATTTTGTGCAAACCCAATGATAATGGGTGCAAAAGAGATTTTGTAAACCCATTTATAAAATGGGTTTTGTTCAAAGCTCGTGGTCGTTTGCCAACAGAGTCACTGATAGAGCTGAGGGGCCAGGCGGTGGGGTGACCGAGCAGGGACTTAAAGGGAGGCATGGCGGTTTGCAACTAGGATTGTGACCTAGGGCGAATCACAACCCGCCAAGCTCAGCCTTAGAAGGAATCAACGATGTCACGTGCCTCACACAATGACTAAGGCTTTAGTTCCTTCCTCCCAGCATGTAGTATCATTGGGGAAGAAAAATTCAAAAGCCTAACTGTGAAAGTCTTTCCTAAAGATGTCCCTAGCCGGGAACTTCAAAATGAAGACTGAGCAGGAGCCCAAATGTTCAAGGGGTTGGGGGAGGGAGGGAACTGAAGCCAAATCAGCCTTGACCTGAAAAAGTTCCAAGATATAATCCATAAGAAGGAAATGCCAAAGGAAGGAAGTGAAGGAAATGTGTGTTGGGGTGGGCACTTTTTCCCGGCTCAAGCCATTGTAATGCACCCAGTGGGCATCCACTATGATTTGGCGCCCAGTGGTGTGGATTGCCACTTTGCCTCTTCAGTTACTTTCATCATGCTAAGAGGCGTATACTCTTCTTCTTTTTTCTTTTTTTAAGATTTTTATTTATTTATTTGACAGAGAGAGATGACAAGTAGGCAGAGAGGCAGGCAGAGAGAGGAAAGGAAGCAAGGTCCCTGCTGAGCAGAGAGCCCAATTCGGGGCTTGATCCCAGGACCCCGGGATCATGACCTGAGCCAAAGGCAGAGGCTTTAACCCACTGAGCCATCCAGGCGCCCCATAGGCATATACTCTTCTTGAATGAAACCAAAACCATCCAACTTTCAGTGTTATTAAATAGCAAGACAGAGATGGGCTGGTTGACTTTGCAAGGCCCAACCAACAATCTAGCTGTGGCTTCCCGACGGCACTCTCTCTCCAGTCCCAATACCCTTTCCGACCTGAGCATCCCTCCACTGCCTCTTTCTACCGGTGAGCCCAGCAGGGCTGGAAAATACCCTCCTGGACTTGGCTGCCAAGGAGGGTCTCTGGGGCCAGGTGAGCCATAAGGGAAAAACCCGCCCGCAGATGCAGCCCTGGGAAGGGTCCACCGTGCTTCTCAGCCCCTCTGACTCCAGCCCCCTCATTCACCCAGCCCCATATGGCAGCCCGCTGCCTGGCAAGTGAGAGAGAAGACCACGATGTGCAGAACATCAACACAAGATCAGCCCAACTGGAAGATGGCAGCTAGCAGCTCACAAGCTGGTCCTGGTCCATCAGCCCCAAGTTAGAGCTGCTGGTGCTAGGCCAAGATTACAAAGGACAGGCCTCTTTTGGCCCAGAGAGGTCTCCAGGGCACGGCCCAGACCACAGAGGGTTTATCACACCTGGCCCAGAGGAAGATCCCCCTTCACAGGCCAAGCACTTCTGGTCGGGGAGGAGCGGTCCTCATGTCAGAGCTGCAAGCACTCAGGAAGCATGGCAAGCACCTTGGCTTCTTCTTTTGCTCCCAGGAGCTGTGGGGGCCCAAGAGCAGTGGCACAAAATCAACAGGAGTGGGTTGTCAGGGCCGTGCCCCTGCTCTTGAACTCTCTCTCCGCCCCCTCCCTTTAATGAAAGGCAACTCTTCTGATTAATTTCTGGTTTCCTGTCATTGTTCCTGACTTGTCATCCATCTCAAGGTGTGCCAGGATGCTTTACATTTCCTTGGAATAGCTTGCCTAGGCCTGCTGACTCGGCAATCCTATTAACAGGATTTTTTTTTTCCTTCGTTGTGTTTGTGAAATGAAATAAAATAAAAGGCCCTGTCTCCAGAGAATTCTTCCTGCCCCATTTCTCTGCACGCCGTCAAGTTCTGGGGAGATCATGAGGTCTCTGGGGGGAGGGGAGGCGACCGTGCTTCTCTACTTTGGTGTCCAGGAGGCCTGGGAGGAAGCATTGCTGGTGCAGCCAGATGCAGGCGGATCCAAGTCCTGCCTGCCTTTGCCGTGCCCAGAATCGTGGGGAGGGCCGTGGAAGCGATCCTTGAGGCCACACCACATCCAGAAGTCATGCCACTGAAATGGCTGAGAGGCTGGCAGGGGCTCCAAGGTAGGAAGGTGGGTTCCTAGTTCTCAAACAAAGATTTCAAGCTCCGTCTGAGGCTCCCTCTTCTCATTTGCCACATGGACAGAACAATTCCTGCCTCATAAGGCGGCCGGGGGATTAAATGAAATCTCAAACGTATAATGCTTTGGCACAAAGCCCAGTGCAGGGATGGCATCAAGCAACTATTCTGGTCGTTCCTTTTTTGGCATGATATTCCAGAGTGCTGTACCTTAGAACATGGCTCCTGGTGGCTCCGGGAGAGCCAGGGGCCTTTTCTGGGGGGGAGGGGGCAGGTGGATATTAAAGGTTTGGGAAAGGCTCCAAGAGCCTGAAGCACGCATAGGGCTAATGAGAGGAGCGGACAGTAAGCTTCTGAACCTGCTCCCAGGACGTGATCTATGGCAGAGAAGCAAGAGGGAGAGGTTTTCCAGGACCAGTAGGTGGGGGGAATTTGAGAACACTTCTCTCGGTCACAGAACTCAGCCTTGCACTTGCCACACTCCACGTGAATAGTCTTGTGCTAGAGTTTACAGTAAGTTCGTTCTTAGCTGGTATTCTTTGTGGCTGGCTTCTCCACCGTGGTGAGCACAGGCTGTGTGCAAAACAAAGGGCTCCTTGATTCCTGTCTGCGAGAGAGAGAGAGAGAGAGAGGAGAGTGAGTTCTCTGGTGAAATGTTTGGAACCGCTTAAAGCAATTTTCACAGAAAAGAAAATGCTCCTACAAACTCCCTCTTGGGTGGAAATCTCAGTCCAATCCTGCAATAGAATATTACATAGTCAGTAAAAAGGCTTTGCATTTGAAAAGGTCTGTAAAAAGAGCAGAGTACACAGTTGCACATACTGTGTGAGCTAAGCTACGTTAAAATCCATTTTTAAATTTGGAAAATGAAAATACACCTTACCTTTAGGCAATGGCTGATGAAAGCTTTTCTCGTCTTCTTCCTACTTTTCTGTGTTTTTCTAATTTTTCAAACAGCATGTATCTTTATAATAATGATGACGACCAGGGGAAGTAGGAGGAGGAGGAGATACAGAACTTTTAAAGACCTCTCAAGCCTCCATGTATTGTGAGGTCCCATTTAATATCATACTTTCACTCCCCCGGGACACCAGGAAGTCCCTGGGGAGAGGGGAGAGAGAAAACAGCACCAGGTGACAGGTGTATGAGCATCAGACATGAATCTACAACTGCAGGACCCGAGGCCCCTTCCCAGTTCTGCAGGGCGCCGACGATGTAGGTAATTACACATCCTCGTGGTGACTGCCTTAGCACGTCAAGTGCCAGAAATAGAGAAGATCCATGAGGCCAGGGGCTTTCCAAAGGCAATCTCCGTACAGAAGTTAGTATGCAAAACAAGTTACAAAGGAGCCAGGCAACTTCTTGTGAGAGAGGGATGAGGCGGCTTCACCCATCCCTCTCTATCCCCCACATCCCCACCCTCAGTCCTTGTTTTGATCTCTGTGCCTAGAAAAGAAACACAGCTAGAAAACCTCATGTTCAACTGGCCTGTAATGTGGAGAACAGAGGAGATGATGGTGGGGGAGGTGGAGGTTCTATTTCTAAATAATTAGTAAATACATTTTTTTAAAGATTTTTGTTTATTTATTTGACAGACAGAGATCACAAGTAGGCAGAGGCAGAGAGAGAGGAGGAAGCAGGCGCCCCGCTGAGCAGAGAGCCTGATGTGGGGCTCCATCCCAGGACCCTGAGATCATGACCTGAGCCGAAGGCAGAGGCTTAACCCACTGAGCCACCTGGCGCCCCAGTAAATACATTTTGCTGAAAATTCATATCCCTTTGAATAGCTCCATCCAGCTCTGTTTTAGAAACAAACAATAAGGCTGTTTTTACCAGTATGTCCTCTGGGAAGGGTATAGAGTTCGATCTAGGAAAACATTTAAGTCTTTGATGTACCTAGTTGCTATGCAGACCCTGCAGTTTATGAGACCGAATAGCAGCGTGATTACTAGCAGCTGATTTGGGCTTACGGTAAGTTGTAAGTTGTCTGTTCCTGGGGAGTTCTGTGCTTGGTTTTGGGGCCGGTGCGCAGAAATACTCTGATTTGTTTCTGCCTAGTTGTCTGCTGGAAGAACAGATTGTCGCGAGTTCTAGTTGTTGTTTTTTGACCCACGTGAGTCTGTGCGTTACGAGTACTTATTTGCAAATATGATCTAAAATATTAAAGGCGTGGATCTTTTCTGTGTTCTGATCATTTAACCTGACGTAGCACCTTGGTGACGTCTAGGTCCTGGTGAATGGGGAGCTCTCAGCGGCTTTCAAGCACATCTGCCTCTGAGTCTGTGTAGCCACTGGAGGCCTGAGTGGTCCCTTTCCTCTGTCTCCAAAGAGGGGAAGCCAGAAGCTGCAGGCAGCATTTGTAAAACACGCTGGTGTGAGTGAGTGTGTATGCGGGTAGGTGTGCTCAAAGGGTCGCTGTGAATGCATTTCTGGACAGCCATGTGCTGGGGGTGGAGCCAAAGAAAGGGTCCGCAGAGGTGCCAAACTTTCCTGTTCCCCAGAGGCAGCAAGCACCTCCACTGGGACCGACAGCCCAGACGGTAAGGACGGGCTCTGGAGGAAGACTGCCCCCCCCACCCCCACCCAGCTACTTTCTGGGTGACCTTGGGCTAGACCTCCCGCCTTCTTGAGGCTGAACAGTCACCTGGAAAGTGGTGATAATCACAGCAGCTTGTTAGGAAGACTTTTTACATAATCTCATTGGCTTTGTGATTATGTAAGAAAATGTTTTCAGAATTACTTACAAATTATGTAGAGATGAAATAACATGCGATCCGGGGTTTGCTTTAAAATAATTCAGCAAAAACAAAGTGGAGGGTGAGTCCATGTGCACTGGTTTCAAGAACAGGCGAAACTCGTCTAGGATGATAAAAATAAGATTGAGAATTGAAATGAAAATGAAATGAATAAAGAGAAATGAAAAATGACAAGTGGAAAAGAGCACCAGAGAACTTTCTGGAGTACTGAAAATATGCTGTAACTTGATTTGAGTGATGATTACATGGGCGTAATATTTGGCAAAACACATCAACCAACAAATGGTTCAGAAAAATGTGTGTGTGTGTATGTGTGTGTGTGTTGTATAATAAAGCAAATGTGGTAATTTGTTGCCATTTGGGGATCTCTTTGAAGAGAATGTGGATATTCTTCCTATTTTTCTTTTGTAACTTTCTGTATGAAATTATTTTACAACACATTTAGAAACTCATCAAACTTCACACGTAAGTTCTATGCATTTACTGTATATACATTATACACCAAATAAGAATTAAAAATCATATGTAAAAAAATCTTGATAAATGTCAAATCTGAGTGAGGTGTATGGAGGTTGGTTATATTATTCTTTGTACTTTTTGTGTATATTTGGCTATTTTTATAAAGCAAAAAGAAAAAAATTAAACATTAAAAATGACCAAACCAGCCATTAAGTTCCTGGCCCTGGGTGCAGCACTGGTGGCGTCCCACTCTGAGAATGGCCCATGAGAGCCACCCTGCACCGTCCCTCTTGGGTGATCTGGAAACATACAGACGTCATACGCTGACGCTGGCATTGTCTGTGATCGTGCTTGACGAGATACGCACTCCAAACTGGTTTTCTCCATCCTTCAGCTAAATCAAGAGCCAGACAGTCCTGAAGATTCTTACCTTCTCCCAGCTCCCGCTCACAGTGAACGCCTTTGCCCGGCTGTCTTCCTCCCTCAGAGGCATGTAAATACCTTGTTAGACAAGCAGGAACCACTCTGGTTCTCATTTCATTTTTGCAAGGTAAACACTTGCCGTGGCCGAGACAGAGGGAAAAAGTGAGGGCCGCTGACCTTTGTGAACCAGACGCATCTCTTAAGAAAGCCTCCGTTTTTATGAGGGTGGTAGTTGCCTGCTCCCAAGAGCTCCACGGGAGGACAGACCCAGAAGACGGGGGTACCGCTCCCAGCTGTATCACTGGTGATCTATGTGACCTTGGGTAAGTCACCTCCTCCTTCACTGGCTTCTTTCCTCCCTCCGCAAATGAGGGTTTGAAGCTAAGGAGATCCTGGATACGTGCCAGCTTTGCGATTCTTTAAAACAAACTTCGAGCCTCTGGGTCAGGGAATAAGCCTTCTGTGCTTCCAGGGCCCGGGTAGGACACAAGTAAGGACGCAGATAGGACAGAGACTACAGGAAAGATACTGGATGTGGCCAAATCTCCCCAAGTTTTCAGAAACGCTGAGAATCTAGAGTTTTCTGTCCTATCTCCTGATTTTTAAATGATAGTAATGAATTCAAAATTTTTTATATAAATTCCATGTGAGCCTAACAAAAATATTTTAGGTTTTTCATTTTTTTTAAAAGATTTTATTTATTTATTTAGTTGACAGAGAGACAGCAAGAGAGGGAAAACAACAGGGGGAGTGGGAGAGGGAGAAGCAGGCTTCCCACAGAGCAGAAAGCCCAATGAGGGGCTCGATCCCAGGACCCTGGGATCATGACCTGAGCCGAAGGCAGACACCCAATGACTGAGCCACCCAGGTGTCCCTAACAAAAATATTTGTGGACAGAATTAAGTCCCAGGGCTGGCAGAATGGGCCTTTGGTGTGGTGTCATAGCCTCCTGGTGGGGGCAGGGGAATGGGGCTGGATCTCTGTCTCCAATCTTTTCAACATTATGGTCATGGCTGCCTAAGTCTCAGAGCTCATCTCCTCAAGACTGAAGGTAAATGTTAATGACACATATTTCCTGCACTTTTTACCAGTACTTTTTTACGGTAAAATACTCATTTTACATCTACCAGTGGTCATACACATATACATCCACACACTAAACTGAAAGAAAACATTCACAAAATAAAATTTGCCCCTCCTACAAGCAATGCCCTCAGATATTTTCTATTCCATTTTTGAAAATTTTGATGACAACCCGTTAAACTGACTTCATGGGTCTTGTTGGGAAAACATTAAGGTCCACGTTTACTAAATCTTATTTAATTCTCCTCCTTACCTTATGAGATAGGAATTATTATTATGCCCATTTTACAGAACAGAAAAATGAATTTCAAATTTCACATACCAGATCTGATCTTCTTTCTTCTATTCTTTCAATCCAGAAAGGCAAGAATGAGATGAATTAGAGGACTCCAAAGGGCAAGGTCAGAAAGGAAAAGTTCAGAGGCAAAGCAATCCAGGAGCACCTTGGGGAGATAGAAAAGTAAAGCAGGAGTAAGGCTCTACGTGTTGGGGCATGCAGTTTAAAGGCTCTTTTCTGTCTACCCTATGGAATCCACAGAAAACTCTGTGTGGTTCCTTACGCCACGGATAAGTGACTTCTTCAAGGAGGGGCCAAGATCGTCACCTGGAGGCTCCTGCAGACTCAAAGGGGATGACAAGGTCGCTAATGCCTAGGTCACTTTTATGAACTTGAACTTCCAGCTCCAGACTTGTAGGGATGGGTGATTGGTGGTTGCAGGGGGAGAGAGAATGGGTAGCATTCAAACTTGGACCACGTGACCATCAAGGCTGGTCTGAGAAACCTCACTGCTCAACTCTACTACCTCCCAGTTCGTTACGAATAAATTGACAGAAGTTCCACGTTTTCTCCGGAGGCATGGTCAGAGAGGACAAGAGACACATGGGATGTCAACGGGGAAGATTTGGGGTTTTTTCTTAATTTATTTACTAGAGAT
Source organism: Lontra canadensis (assembly GCF_010015895.1). Lineage (NCBI taxonomy): Eukaryota > Metazoa > Chordata > Mammalia > Carnivora > Mustelidae > Lontra > Lontra canadensis. The sequence goes on from NW_022630997.1 coordinate 3,210,891, forward strand.
AGAGCATGCGTGTGAGTGAGGGGGAGCAGCAGAGAGAGAGGGAGAAGCAGACTCCCCACCGAGCATGGAGCCCAACGCAGGCCTCCCTCTCCGGACCCCGAGATCGTGACCTGAGCTGCACTCAGACAGTGAACTGAGTCACCCAGGAGCCCCAGAGATTTTGTTTCTTAAGACTGATGAGCTTGGCTCCCTGCTGGACCAGTCAGCTGAGCCTAATACTACTTTCTCTGTTCAAAACAGCAATCTGGGTGGGAGCAGTCGACCCAGCAACACCCTGGCCGACCTGGCCCAGCCCAGCACACTCTGCACGGCCTGGCCAGCCTTCACCGGCAGCACATCTGGGCTACTGAGTCTAGGACGGCTGAGTCTATCCCCAGCAGCTGTTTGTCTCTTTCCTTCATGTCTGGCACCTCCAGATGCCTCGAGAGAACCCCTGGAGGTGAGTGTCTTGTAGATAAAGTCCAGACGCAATGATTCCTGACATTGTGTTGGGTGGCTTTCCGCCTTCTCCAAGGTGTGGGGTACAAGAACCATTGCTGGGTCGTATTTAAAGCCGGAGAATCTCAGATTAGCATCTCCAAAGTCAATTAGGAAGGCAATTTCTTCCCTTGGTTTGTATTTGTATATTATTAATGAACTACGAGGCCTCCTCGTGCAGTAAATTAGCCTACGTAGCTGGGAAGTGGAGTACAAATATTTTTCCCCCTTAATGGCCCCGAACATTTATCTCACAAGGAGAAAACTATATACAAGCACAGGGAGGGCTCCCCGTTCCGGCGGCTGAGGAAGCACACAGAAGCAGCTCTGATAAATATTGATGTTTGTTTATCCAAATTTCACAGACCATCCTGGCAAGCTGCCACCCTCTGCCACCCTTGTCTGCCATAACTGATAGCACTTATTATGCAAGGAGGAGATACAGGAACCCAACTGCCCTTGCCGAATGATGTACAACCTTCGTTTCCGAACACATGCGCAAACACACACACACATGCATGCAGGCACGCACACACACATGTAGAGAAACCAGCTGTCCTGACCTACAGGTGTTAGGAATGGGACCCGAAAACCTATGTCCTATCTCTCATCGAAGAGCAGACGTGTACACTTCTGTGTACAGAGAGAACGGTCACAGGAGATCTGGGTCTCCCTGCAGTAAATCATTCAAGGGTGTGTGAATGCTACCTCCAAGGGCTGCTTTGTCACAAAATCAGTGCCAGTAAGAAAGGAGCTGTGCTACCTGGGAGTCCCAGAGCATTAGCATGGAGATCTTTATAATCACTGAGCTGCTAAGTCACCATTGAGTTCCTGAGTACCTACCAGGTCCAAGGCAGTGCGAACAATATCCCTCATCGAGTCCCACTCATCTATTTCATTTTTTTAAGGTATTTATTTATTTTCCTCCTGTGCACGAATGGTGGGGGATGGGAGGGGGAGAGCAGAGGGAGAGGAGCAGAGGCGGAGGGAGAGGGAAAGGGAGAGGAAAGGGAGAGAATCTGGGGCGCTTGGGTGGCTCAGTTGTTCACGAGTCTGCCTTCGGCTCAGGTCATGATCCCAGGGTCCTGAGATCGAGTCCCACATGGGGTTCCTTCCTCGGAGAGGAGCCTGCTTCTCCCTCTGCCTGCCACTCCCTCTGCTTGTGCTCTGTCTCCCTCTGTCTCAAATAAAAAATAAAATCTTAAAAAAAAAAAGAAGAAGAAGAAAAGAAGAAAGAAAGGGAGAGAATCCCAAGCAGACTGACTCTGTGCTGAACAGGATCCCAAACACTGAGATCACGACCTGAGCCAAAACCAAGAGCTGGATCCTTAACCGACTGAGCCAACTGGGCACTCCCCTCCCCCAATCTATTTCTAAGCAACATGGTTCAGCTTTAGAATGTTTGAGGACTAAAGTGTAGTTGAAAATTAATAAGGGCCATGTATTCATTCCTTTAATAAATATTGATCGAATGCTTAGCATGTGAATGCCGGGTGCTGGGCACGCAGCAAACACTGGGAGAGACCCTGTCCCTCGAGAAACACAGCATCCAGGGGGCAGACAGACAGGGAGCAAGGGGGAGCAAGGCACTCTAAAGCCGCCGTGAGAGAGAGAAGCACCCAGGCTCCCGACTTGCAGGAAGGAGTGGCCCGTGGCGAGTGGTCAAGAAAGTATCCTGGGAAGCCATGGGCTCCCTACTCACGTCCTCTGCTTTTCCCAACATGATTCCTGCTCCGGGGGTGAGAAACTCACTCCACCAGGAGGCCCATTCTGGAGGACTGGCGGATGCCCAATGGGAGAATCCCAGGTAGGCGTCTCCCCACGCCCCCGATTCCCTCTTCTCCCTTCCTGCTTTCAGCATTTTCTTTCTTACAGAATCTCCTGTCTCTTGTCTGTCTGGGCTCCTTTACCCTGCGAGCTCCTTGATACACTCTAGATGATGTGGACACCGAGACCCCCGGGGGCCCTCAAGGGGGCCAGGGAGGCGGGAGTCTCTGACCACGCTCTGGGGAGACCTGCACCGGGTCGGACGTGGTGGGAAACCTCGTGCAGCCTCTGGCCCCCGCAAACGGCAAAGAACTAGAGCATCACTGCCTGATGTCGGCATCCACACGACTCCGTGGGTCCGCATGTGTAGGCAGATCTCTCATTTACAGTTTATGGGTTTCTGGCTGGATGGCGTAATGAGTATCTGCACGCAGGGTTCTCTTCGCCTGGAAGATCGTCCCCTCCCCACCCCCATCAGCTTCCCCTGGTTAACCACCCACTCACCCTTCAGATCTCTGGAAATGTGCCTCCCCTGGAGAAGCCTTCCCTGACCCCTCGGGCTAACTACCTGAGTTATTCACTGTCACGGGCCAGGTCCTTCTCCTCCATGACCTTGGGATAGTCTGCAATGGTGCACTCACCTGCATCATTTCCTTTGATCCTTGTCTGCCTCTCCCGTGGCCATAGTCTCCATATGAAAATCATGTCCAGGTCATTGCTCTCTGTCATCCAACTCTGGCTCGATGTCCAGCCCCTAGGATGCACTCAACTAATTCCCTCTGGGTCATGAATGAAGTTCAAGGAATAGGAGTCTCCCCAGACCCCATTTCTCCAGACTCCACACTCCTGTCTGGCTTGGACTTCTGTTTGGTCTGAAGCTTTGCTGTGGGGATCAAAAGCATTGTGAACAAAGTCCTTCAACCTCCAAATCTCTCCTGTGCCACTTGGCCCAAAGGAGCCTTTCCAAGACAACATGAGAAAAATAATAAACAAGAATTTTAAAAAATTGAGATTTGAGTCCAAAGCAAGCCAAATATTTTACTAATAGTAGCACACATTTGTTGTTTCAGGAGAAGACTACAATAGATAAAAATCAATAATGCTTTTGTTCCAGAAGATTAACCTCATATTTCAAGCAGGAAGAGAATCTAATGGACAGCTTTTCTCCCGCTCTCCCCACCCCCACCCCAATAATATGATGTGGTTACGCCAGAGAGAGGGGTTTGAGGAAACAGAAGGTTAGAAGGCTCAGAACATTGTCTAAATGCAGAAAGGAAGATCTGGAAAGAAGGTCAGAATCTCTCTGACATATCAAGTTGGTGGATAGATGGAAGTTGTCTGCCCTTCACACCGTCTTTGGCATTCAAATAAAAACCTCCCAGGGTATCAGCCATCAGCCCCCTTACCCTCAAATGAGGGCCCCTGAAACATGGGATCTCACCCCTGGGCAAGAGTTGATTTGAACCCGGGCTGAGAGATTCTGTCCCCGGAATTTAGAATCAAGCCACAGAGACACCTCTTGGTCCATTAGATGCTTCAAATGTGCTCTGAGGACAGGTCAGGTGATGGTTTTGGCCACACGCACAGAGAACCAGAGAGAGCCAGCCTGCAGGCTGAGAGAGAAGACGACAGGAGTGGGGAGGTCAAGTACCACAAACAAGAGAGTGACTCTGCTCACACCTTTCTGCATCCTGGTCCTCCATCCTCATGAGGCCAGCCTGAGCTTCCTGTCCTCGGAACCCACGATAGCCCCCGTGTCCTCCTGACCAGGTGCCCTCTCTCCACCTTTCCTGTTGTCAAAGTTAGCCCGAGTGTATTTCTGTCCTCTATGTGTCCATTTCCTGTGGTTGCCATCACACATTACCACAAGCCTGGGAGCCACAAGTCTAGAAAGGTGTCAGCAGAGCCACACTCCCTCTAAGCCTCTAAGGGAGAATCTTTGCTTCCTTCAGCTTCTGGTGGCTCCTGACATTCTGTGCCTTGTGGCTGCATCCCTTCAACCTCTGCTTCTGCCTTTCCATGGCCTTCTTCCCTTCTCCCTGCATCTTCTCCCCTAGGGACAATTGTCATTGGATTTGGGGCACACTTGTTTAATCCAGGATGACCTCATCCCAAGATCCTTAATTTAATTGCATCTGCAAAGACCCTTTTTCTAAATGTGGTCACGTTTTTGGCACTGGGGATTACGACTTGGACATATCTTTGTGGGGGGGGGGGTCACCACTCACCTCACCCTACCTTGTAGCGTGCTGAACTCTAGGCCAAGTTTACTAGATATTCCTGACAAGCCATGCAAAATATGGGTGACCAGCGGATGCACAGCCCACAACACAGACTCTTTGTAGAGCCTCAAGGATACATACGCAAATGAAAAGCAAGTTCCCTTTTTAGGGTGTGAAAAGTGTTTCATGGCATTTTGGTTTTGAATATCTGGGGTTGGAGTTAAGCCTTAGTCCATCACGTCTGAAATGACTGTCTTCTTTAGCCTCTTTTATATTATTAATGATAATATAATTACACGATTACTGTCGTGAATCAAGCTCATCTTATGTACCAGGCTCTGTACTTGGCTCTTCATGGGGAATCACACTGAATCCTCACTGTGATGTTCTGAGGGCAGAATTGTTATCCCCAGAACTCATACCCAAGTTGGTCTGGGACCATGTCGATGTTTTTCCCTATTAAGGTGACCCTTTGGGCAGTCCGGCGCATTTGAGGGCTATGGAGATCAGAAGGATGAGGACAGACCTAGACTGTGCCAAGCAGTGTGTTTGCTGCTTCCCATTTGTCGTCTCATTTGATCTTTGTAGCTCCTCTGTGAGAGAGAGGGTACAGAAATGAGATGAAGTCTGCTCGTGCTTAGCCGGGGTTTCCGGCAAACATAACCTGCTAAGTCAGTGGGACAACATATTCCCAGATGTTCTTGCAGGTTAGGGCCAAGGGGCATGAGCCTCTACAGATCTGCTCAGAATAACTTCCAGAAATAAGACACAGGTAGACACCAGAGGGGCAGGTGTAAACATAAGGTCAGAAAGTACCTCCTGAATTAGAATCTCTTTTTTATCCCCCAAAGATTTTATTCATCCATTTGAGAGAGAGAGGGAGATAGAGACACTGAGCATGATCAGGGAGAGGGGAAGAGGGAGAGGGAGAAACACACTCCCCACTGAGTAGGGACCCCGACTGGGAGCTCAATCCCAGGACCCCAGGATCATGACCTGAGCTGAAAGCAGACACTTAACCATCTGAGGCACCCAGGCGCCCCCTAGAATCTCTTCTTTTTTGCAAAGTTACTAATATCATTTCCTCAGCTATTGGTCTGGCTGGGAACTGCAAAGAGGAGGCTTCTCTTGGCACATGTTTTGTCCTCCCAATTTTCCACCCCAATCCCAGGAAAGGATTTCCTTTCCAAAGCGTCATCCTAGACTCAGAGTTTCTGTCCTCCTTATTCCTCCTCTCCCCTTCCAAGTTGAGGACACGCAGCTAAGCTAAAGCTCACAACCAACCTTCCCCCCATTATTCCTCTTCATTCAGCTCCAACCCCACGGTAACTCAAGGAGGCCATCAGGATGTCATCCTCAGCTCCCCTCTGCCCAGGGCCACGAGCTGTCAAGTCCTGCCCTCCTTTCTATACCCTCCGTGGCTTTGTCTCTCTTCTAATCATCACTGCCCTGGATCAAGTCCCCAGCATGTCTTTCCTGGGCTCGGTCAGGTCTCCCTCACCTCAATCAGCTCCTGATTTGGTCTTGCTTTTTTTTTTTTGCTTTCTGCTCTGTGGCAGTCCCCCCATTAACCTACAGCAGTGTTTTTCAAAATGTGTCTGGAGGGACGCCAGTTTAATGAGTCTTGATGATGTTTTAATGAACCCAATAAATGAAATTCTGCCCGAGTTTTGAACACATTGAGAGATACAGGGCTTCAACAGATGGAAATGAAAATATCACCTTTGGGCGCCCTGGGTGGCTGTCTTTAAGCACCTGCCTTCAGATCATGACCTGACCCCAGGGTCCTGGGAACAAGCCCCACATCAGCCTGTCTGCTCAGCGGGAGGCCTGCTTCTGCCTCTCCCACTCCCCTTGCCAGTGTTCCCTCTCTCACTGTGTCTCTCTCTGTCAAATAAATAAATAAAACCTTTAAAAAAAATAAAATATCACCTTTATTACTGTAAAGCTACATTGAAGGATATGGCTTAGCTACGGCCAAACAGCATGAATTGAACCACAGATGCTCTGAGAAGCACAAACATCCCCCCTTCTTGAAAAGTGATTGTTCTTTGAGAAGAGGGTTCCCGTATAGGGATAAAGGAGCATGAATTCATGTGCAAACCCAGAATCAGACTCTTGTAAAGTTGGTCAGGCAGCGTTTCCCAAAGTGTGTTCCACAGAACACTAACCCGGAAAAGAGAGGGTCTGGAAAGAAAGCGTTCCATGATCCAATGGCGCGAGGGAAGTCCGCACCCCACATTCTCCACTGAGAATCCCAGCGCACATGAGCGTATTAGAGGTTTCCAGATCTGCAGGAGGGAAATCAGACTGATTTCCTGAAGTTATTTGACGAAAAAACCCTTTGGAAGTGGTCGCTCTCTTTATATTTCCAGGTGAAGGAAATTCCGTCAGAGCAAGGCTGCTGGCCTCTCTCTGCCCCCTTGGGAGGAGGAGGAGGAGGACTGACCGGCTGCAGAGGGAAGTAGGAGGGGGTGCGACTCGGGCCCTTTCTGCCTCTCTTCAAGCAGCCTTCTCCTAAGTGAAACTTTTTGTTCATTTTTGTTGCTTCTAACAGATTGTGGCTCTAAAGTCTCTTCCGAAACTTTGTGGTTTTGACAGGAGAATGAGCAGTCAGGACTGAAGTGGAGGGCATGAGAATTTCTGATTTCACAACTGGAGCGCAGTTCGTTCAAGCTTTACTATGACCGCTGAGCTCTGAAATAAAGGGGGGCTATGCACGGCCTTTGGGAGTGGCCTTGTGGTTAAAAGAAATAGGAAATCCTTTTAAGGGTCCTTTGCGAAGTAGGGACCTGTGAAACAGTTTCAGAGTAGAAGATCCCTAAACTTCACATTACTTTGGAAATATGTGTCGGTTTTGTTCATTAGGATACGTGAATAGAGAGTGAAGTGTGGAGGTGGGAAAGCGTTCTTGGTCACACTCAATTTGGCTTCTCTTCTTTAAGAAAGGGCTCCACCCCCGATCTCCAGCCCCATAAATATTTGAGGTCACTGAGGAACGTGGAAGAAGAAAGGGCTTCCTAGCTAAGCAATTCTGTGGGAAGAACCATATACTCATCCGTCTAGAGTCTTAATTATTCTCACTCTGATGGGAACTATAGACTATAAAAATGTACGTGGTCTAAACTGGCCAGGACTGATGTTCTCATCCAGCTCATGAACTGTCTCCAGGCCAGAGATATTTTGGTCTGAGACGGGAAGTGAGACAGTGAGGGTAAAAACATCTGAAAGACATGAGCATCTCCCACTAATTGATCCAAAGGTATTAGAGGGTGTAATGAGCCCAAGTGCGGTTTGAGGAAAGGAGCGTCAGTAAATTTGAGAACAGAATTTCCTTGGGGGTTGAATGGGCGTCTAGGTCAATTCCTACAGACTTCCAGGAAAAGAGTTTTGACCACCATTGGTTTATTTGATCAATGTGTTCAGGTCCTCAAATGCACTTCTTTTAAATACGTCTGTATAACCCTGACAAGGCTCTTAATAAACCATTACTTGTCAATGAATCCAATAATGGTCAAAGCTCTTGTTTAGCTTGTACGAGAAAAGCATGCACGCAGGTCTGCCTTTCAGAGCCAATGGTTGTAAGCTGGAGTGTGCCCTTCTACCCACAGGAGTTCACATATATGAGATGTATGTAAACCATTCATTCAACACACTTTGAATTCCTGTGTCTGGAATAATAAAAACAGCTAAGATAGAGTCCCTGCCTTCTAGAAGCACAGTCTAGTTGGAGTGACAGGTGTACCAGCTAATTAAAGGACCCTGTAGAGTGATCGTCAAGGACAGAAGTAGGTACTGAATACCTGGGGAGGGGATAGAGTGTCTTCAAGAATGAAGGGCGAGTCTGGCAGGAAGGCAAGTGCACTCCATTATGAGAGAACTGCTTATACAAAGGCCCTGAGTTATAAAGTCTTAGTATTCAGTGTACTACTCATGGTTAGACATGAGAAGTATAGGAACAGAGAGGGAAGACATGTAAGACGAAGGTGAAGAAATGTAGGGAGAGCCCAGATCTTTCACTCAGTGATTCAGATAATATTACTGAGAACCTATTATGTATCTGGTAGATACTGTTTGTTGCAGCAGTGAACAAGACAGAAGCAATTCCTGCCCTCACGGAAGAAGTCTGCATTCTGCTGAAAGATAGAGAATAAATAAGTTGATAAACCATTTCAGAAAGTGATGAGGGCTATGAAGGAGACAATCAGGGAAATGAGACACAGTGACGGGGTCAAGGAGCAGCTTGGAAAGCAGGGTCTTGATAAGGGCTTTGGAGGACCTGAAGGATGGAAAGGCCAGAGATGAGTCCTGAGGCCCCAAATCTGGAGGTCCCTATTATGGAGAGTACACAGAGAGAGGAAGAGGAGGCAGCAAAGAAAACCAAAATAAAGATTTAAGATGTAAGCTGGGAGGCCAGAGCAACGAAATCCAAGGAGAAAAAGGTGTATGAAAAGAAGACAAGCCTCTACTACCCTTACCCACTTTTCATTTGGTATTTGGAAAAATAAATGGTTATCAGATTCCCAGGTTAAGATAATGGATTGACCCTAGGCATCTAATTTGCTTCCTCTTCAAACCTCACTGAAAACTGCTTTAAGGGATTTATTTTGTATTTTTTATTTTTTTGTTTAGACCTAAACCCACAAGGACAGGTAGAGTAGGCTGGGAGACAACATAAAAACTCTGGAAAGCAGACAGATAACTTAAAAGGCAGAGAGAAGCCAAGTGCTAAGCTGGCAGTGGGGAAAGCTAAGAGTCAACACAACAGAATAGAATATAGGAAGAAAATTCAAAAAACTCAGCAAGTGGTGGCATCAATAACACCAGAAATGAGGGTGAAGGTGGGGAGATTAGAATGAGAAGGACTGGGGTGCCTGGGTGGCTCAGTGAGTACATCTCTGCCTTTGGCTCAGGTCATGATCTCAGAGTCCTGGGATCGAGCCTCGCATCAAGCCCGCATGGAGCCCCGCATGGAGCTCTCTGCTCAGCAGGGACCCTGCGTCCCCCCATCCCCTGCCTGCCTCTCTGCCTACTTGTGATCTCTGTCAAGTAAATAAATAAATAAAATATTTTTTTAAAAAATGAGGAGGACTGCTTGAAAGCTGTTTGAGAAATAGTTTCTTCTATCACTCCACAATACCGCTAACTGCCACCCACCCCATCCCCAGCCACAGGCAGAAGACTGGGGCTGTAACCCTTGAAGGAGTAAAACACAACGGAGGGCAGGAATGCCGTAGTAAACACATGGATCACAAATAAATGTGTACACACCAATTTACCAGATTCCTCCTGATTTCCGCATTCATTCAGTGCCCAGAACCCTGACATTCTGGTCTTTACCTTCAAGGGAGGAGAACCAAAGAGCATTCTCTGAAGAATCTGACTTGCCCCAGACAAAATATCTAAAGAAGCAACATAAGCAGGGCACCTGGGTGGCTTGGTTGGTTGGATGTCTGATTCTTGGTTTCGGCTCAGGTCATGAACTCAAGGTCGTGAGACTGAGCCCCATGTCAGGCTCTGCACTGGGCATAGAACCTGCTTAGGATTCTCTCTCTCTCTCCCTCTCCCTCTGTTCCTATCCCCCAGCCATGCTTATGTGTGTGGTCTCTCTCTCTCTCAAAAAAAGAAAGAAATGGAAAGAAAAAGAAAAAGACACAACATAAGCAATTACCCTGAGAATGGCTGACTCAGATCAGCCTATAGCAAATCTCAAAATCTACAGGGCTCCCAGCACACTCAATAATCCCATCAGCTTTTTTGCCCACATCTCTTAAATGTGTGCAGACAGCCAAGGACTACCTGACTGCTGAAAAAAGGCTTTAATTTAAAAGTAGGGCCTACAATAAATAGTAAACAAACCAACAAAAACTTGAGGGAACTATCAAGAGAGAAGACACCTTCAAAAGTGACCCTAACTCAGAGAGTAAGAAGATATTACAATCATGATATGAGAACTGGAGTCTATTAAAATGGGAGAGGAGAAGTATTCAAAGGACAGGAGGAAAAATCCCTGAGAAACTAAAAGCATTGAGTCAGAAATTAGAACCTCAGCAGAAAGTTTGGAAGATAAAATTGAGCAGCACTCTTAGAGGAGAAAAGTAAAAAGAATTTAAAAAGTTACAGGGAGAGGGGGAGAAAATTAGTTGAGCACACAAGGAGCTCCAATATCTGAATAACATGAGTTCCAGGAAGAGAAAACCAAGAAACTTAAGGGGAAGCAGCCGTCATCTGAAGGACATGCTTTTGGTTGAAAGCCTAGGATGAAAACAGACTCTTTCTGATCACATTAGTGTAACATTTCAGAATTCCAGGAGCAAAGAGAAGATCCTATAAGCTCCCAGGGGGAAAAAGCAGGTCACATGCAAATAAACAATTAAAATAACCTACGATTTCCTAAAAACAACACCATAAGAGAATGGAGCAATATCTTCCAAATTGTGAGGGAAAATTGTTTCTCTACGCCGTTAAAACATTAATCAAGTATGAGGACAAAATAGAGACATTTTCATATATGACACAGCTTCTTCGGAAGGTTCTAGAAATGTGCTTCATCAAAACGAGGGAGTAAAGAGAAAGACATGAAAGATGGGAAAAAGGAGATCCAGAGTAGGGGAGAGGTGAAGGCAATCTAAGAGACTGGTTGAGAGAGGACCCTGGGTGACACTATGAATGTAGAGCGTGACTAGTTCTGATCAAAGCCCACCAGAAGGCCCTGGTAAGGATACTTTAAAGAAGATGATGTGAACAAATGTGCTGAGAGGCAATGGAGATATTGGCAGAGAGGTAAGTGTTCCGTTAGTATTAAGGACTTAGGAAGCTAAGGAAACAATGAAACAGAAGAATTACTCCGAATGAATATAAAAAGTAACAAGGAAAAGGAAAAGTAAGAAAAACACTTATTTTACTGCATGACAGAAATTGACAAGCTGATCCTAAAATTCCTATGAAAACACAAGGGACCCAGAAGAGCCAAAATGATCTTGAAAGAGATCATTTGGAGGACTCACACTTCGTGATTTCAAAATCAGCAAAACTGCAATAATCAAGACAGGGTGGGACTTGAATAAGGACAGATATAGATCAATAGAGTAGAATTTAATGTCCGGAAATAAAGTCCCACATTATGGTCAATTGATTTTTTAAAAAAGAATACAAGACAGTTCCGTGGGGGAAAGAACAGTCTTTTCAAAAAATGGACAACTGGTATCGATATGCAAAGAATGAAGGTGAACACCTACCCCACACCTTACACAAAAATTAATTCAACATGGATTATAGACCTAAATGTAACAGCTAAAACTATAAAATTTCTGGAAGAAAACATAAGAGTAAATCTTCATGACATGGGGTGAGGTAATGATTTTTTAGATATGACACCAAAAGCATAAGCAACAGAGAACAAAAATGGATAAATTCAACTTCTCCAGAACTAGAAACTTTTATGGTGCAAAGGGCACCATCAAGAAAGTAAAAAGAAAACTCACAGCATGAGAGAAAATATTTTGCAAATCATATATCTGGGAAAAGACTGGCATCCAGAATTCCTACCACTTAATAAAGATAAGTAATCTGATTTAAAATAGGCAAAAAATTTGTGCTACCATTTCTCCAAAGAAGATCATTATTAGACATTAAGAAAATGCACATGAAAACCATAATGAGATACTATTTCACTGCCACTAAGATGACTGAAATCAGGACAACGAATAATGGTGAACACGTAGAGTGGAACACTCACACGCTGCTGTTGGGAACGTAAAATGATACGACTGCTTTATAAAGAGCCTAGCAGGTCCTCGAAAGGTTAAACACAGAGCTACCGTATGACCCAGCTATCGGGATTCATAAAGATATATCTAAGACAAATGGAAATATATGTTCATACAAAAACATGTGCACAAACGTTCAGAGCAGCACTATTCATCACACCAAAAAGTAGAAATGATTGAAACGTCTAACAGCTGACAAATGCGTAACACCAACTGTATATCTGTGCAATGGGGTATTATTTGACCATAAAAAAGAATGAAGTGCTGAGCTATAACAAATGAATCTTGAAAGCATCAGGCTAAGTGCAAGAAGCCAGTAACAAAAAACAAATCACATGGGATTTATTTCACATGAAATACTCAGATTAAGCAAATATGTAAAGACAGAAAGGGAATAGTGGTTGCCTAGCGCAGGGGTGGGAGGAAATGGGGAATAATTGCAAATGGGTATGGGGTTTCACTTTAGGGTATTGCAATGTCTTAAATTACATTATTGTGATGGTAACACAACTCTAAATGCATTAAAAACCAATCAGCCATACACTTTCAACAGGTGAATTTTACGGTATATGAAAAATATCTCAGTCAAGCCAAAATCTCATTAATCATAATGATATTGGCAAAATGCAAACATACTGTAAATATCTTCATAGCACTACAATGTGTTTCCTCATCTTACTGATCAGGGCCCTGTTGGCACTTTTTCAACTTGTAGTGACCTTGTAAATTTCGTTGGTTTTTCAAAAGTGAGATAAGACAAATCAACATTCTGGAGTTGGAGGGAAGAGTTAATCCAGAGTTCATGGTCAGGTGTTACCCAATAGGAAAGCATAAGTCAGCAAGTGTTGCTTCACATCTTATAACCCAACACTTTAACACATGCTTAGCTGTTGCAGTCATAATAAGACTTATCATTGGGGGAAACCTGAAGAATAAGACAAATAAATATGCTTAGTCAGGGGCCCTCCCAAATTTTTCTTTGCTGATGTTGATTATTTGGTTCTTCTGGATGTGAGGTGAAAAGGAATAGATAGCCGATATGCCATGGTGGTCACCATGTCAGAATCTGGACACAGATGAACCTGGCTTGGATTACCGCCCCTGCTGCTTAATACCTGTGACCTTGGGCAACGTGCTTGGTCTCTCTGTGCCTCATTTCCTCTCTGTAAAATGGGAATTCTGTACTTACCTTTGTTTTTATTTAAAGGCTTATCCTACAGTAGGGTGCCCATTAAGAGTACCTTTATTTTAAAAGACTCTTAGTAGGCACTTATGAGCAATACATCTTGGCAATTTTTTCCTGACTTGAAAATAAAATAGTGTTGTCATTTTCTGTAGATCAGTATCTTATCCATTCATTAGTTCTGTTTTATTTCGGTGTGTTTATTATTAAGTTATGTAGGCAAGGAAAAATTCTTACTCTACCTTTCATCCTCTCCCAGCTGAACTAAGAATTAAATTTACACGAAACATTAACAGGAGAGGGGAAAAAAAAAAAGCAGTCTTGTTGCAAATGCACAGAGGCCCAATAGTGAAATTGAGACCTAGAGAAATGACCAAGACAGGCAGTGTTTACACTTTTTAGACAAAGAGACAGGGAGGAGGAATTGACAGGACAAAGAAAACAACCTCTGGAGCTTCGATTAGTAAGGAATTTTAAACGGAATTTGGGCTGGGGTAGTAAATTAGTAAAAAGTGACAAGGTTTGTTTAAATAGCCTTCTCAGCTCTAAATTCCCTATCTCTGGTGATCAGGATGGCTCTTTACCTCTTGGTCCAGGGAGGGGAAATTTATTTCCTGTTTTCAGTGGGACAGAGGTGGGTCTGAGTGTCCTTCTTACCCAGGCTGCCTCTTGAATAACTTTTATTTAAAATAATCAGGATATGGGGCGCCTGGGTGGCTCAGTCATTAAGCGTCTGCCTTCGGTCATGTCCTGGGACTTAGACTCGCATGAGCAGGGAGCCTGTTTCTCCTTCTGCTTCTCCCTCCTCTCTCCCACCCCCCAGCTCATGTGTGGTCCCTCTCTCTCTCTCTCAAATAAATAAATCCTTTAAAAAAACAAAATAAAATAATTAGTTTGTCAAGGTGTCACATTCTGGGTCAGCCTGCCCTTGTTCCCTACAGTTACTTGTTAAAGCACTTGCTGAAACTCAGTTATCAATTAGGAAATAAAGCATTAAAGTATTTGATTTCCTTTGTAAAAGATTTATTTATTTATATTGGGGGAGGAGCAGAGGGAAAGAGAGAGAGTCCCAAGCAGACTCTCTGCTGAGCCCGGAGCCAGACACAGGGTTCCATCACACGACCCTGAGATCATGACCTGAGCTGAGACCAAGAGTCGGACGCTCAACCAACTGAGCCAACCAAGTGCCCCCAAACATTTGATTTCCAAGTATTTTATTCCTCAACAAGTGAGCTTAACAAGAGCACATGGAGTGCAGAGTCAGATTGAGTATGCCTAACTGAAGAACCCCATTCTTCTCAGGTGTGGTGGGAAGCAAGGGACAGAACAGGCAAGAGGTACCGTACCTGTTCTTGGCTCCAGATCGCCTTCTGAGGCTCCATTCATCCCAGGGATTCTTAGGGGATAACTGGAAGTCTTCCTTACAATGCATGTCTCCCAAATGACCTATCAGTCAACCATCCAGGGAATTCCTTTCCATACCATTCTTAGACCTGGGCAGGAGAAGAGAGGCCCATGCCCTAGAGGACCCCACGTTATTTCTCACACACACACACACACACACACACACACACACACACACACACACATTAAAGAGCGTATATGTGACTCTGTCACTTGGGATTCAGGGCTCAACACAAGCATATCACTACCCCTAATTCTAAATATCCACTCTTGGGGCCAATACTGGTCAGGTCCCAGGGAAAAATCTTTTTACATTTATTGCCTTTGTCCTCAAAACAAAGGCTACTGGGTCCAAAGGCCATGAAGGTTTTAACTTGCTGCAGCAAACATCAGAAATGGATACTGCTTCAGCATGAGCAGAGGACTGAAGTGGTAGGAGCCCTTAGTAACAGAAAAGGGAAATTAACTGTCTTGTCGATTTCTTCCTCTCAGCCTGAATTGAGTAGATCTTTTGTAGAGCACAATGTCATTCCTCGTAATGGTGAGTATTTTCTTTTTCTTTCTTTCTTTTTCTTTCTTTCTTTCTTTCTTTCTTTCTTTTTTTTTTTTTTTGAGATTTTATTTATTTATGTTAGAGAGGGGAGGGGAGAGAGAGGAATGCAGCAGAGGGGAGAGAAGGAGCCACAAGCGGACTTCACGCAAAATGCTACCTTGAGATCATGACCAGAGCAGAAATTAAGAGTCAGCCACTTAACTGACTGAGCCATCCTAGCACCCCTCTTTTTATTTTCCTTTTACTTGTGTTTTAACTGCAGTTCCTAAAGAACTCATGAATTAGCAAAATCACAACAAAAGTGCACATGGGCAGCTGAGAACCTACTATAATATTAAACAACTTATATGACTCTGAACTATATTTGTAAGTCTAGGCATAACATGAGAGACATGTGATACTGATTATTTATACCAGCAACAAAGTTAAGAGAATGGATGTTAGAATTGGGAATAGATTTATTTGTGTAAAAATAAAGATTTTATTCCATTTTTGGACAAATGTCAAAAACTGCAACTTGATTTAAACAACTTTATTTATAATTCTTTGCTCATGATTATAATTTCTGCTTTGCCTTTTAATGTTACTATTTTTGTGCTTTACAAAATAAGTTTTCTTTTAAAATATTCAATTCTTACTGTTATATTTATCTTCATTTACATTTTTGATGGCAATATATTCAGTTTGATACTCTGAGAATAATTATATGTTCTTTTTAATCCTTTAGATCATTATTGTCAATGGCACATAAACTATGTGTTTATTTTTATATAATTACCTAACTAGTGATTTTTAGGCAATATCTGGTAATTCCTAAAATGGGTCTTTATCTTTCATCCAGTTATCATGGGCCATAAGTAGCACATGCACAATAATAATTAAATTCAGTTATCCTCATATTTTGCCAATTTTTAGTCATATAAAAACTATAGTTTTCCAATTTTAAAAAAATTGCCATTATGAGGCTAGATTTGTCCATGTAGACAACAGATAAAAGCTCGATTTCTAATTTTTATATTTTTTTGGTTTTGATTTTTTAAGAAGATTTTACTGGTTTGACAGAGAGAGAGAGAACACAAGCAGAGGCAGAAGCAGACCCCCACCAAGCAAGGACCCGATGTGAGGCTCCATCCCAGGACGCTGGGATCATGACCTGAGCTGAAGGCAGACGCTCAACCAACTGTGTCCCATCGATTTCTAATTTTTAAACATTCAGGCCATTTGTACTCTAGCCCTGATCACCACAAACTTGAAGCTTCCTCAACACGTGAACTGGGATTCCTCACCTCAGGAACCAACTCTCTATTCACTTCTCATCTTTGCCTGATTACGCTTAGCTTCCTGCCCAAACAAGTATTCTCTACTGGGCAATTCCAGATTCATGTTCTCCCAAGGTTAGCCACCCCAGCCAAAAAGAAGAGTCTCCTTCCTATAGTATATACATTCTTCTTGAGTTTGGGTTCTAATGGGCCCCGCTTAAATCCATGTTCACCCTTTCTAGAACAGTCACTGTTGCAAAGGCCCAGACATGGGTCACGTGTCTATCCCTGCGATCAGGGGTCAGGAATTGAGAACTCCAGGAGAACCACCTAAGAGTGGGGGTTCCCAAAAGAAAGGAGTGCTGGGCAGACAAAAACAGAGCCCCAAACAACAGAAGAGGCTGTTCTATCTGCTTGGGTCATACCCACAAACTTTATAGAAGTTGCCTCTGCCCTTGTGGCCAGAGCTGACCAGACCAGAGATGAGTCCCACAACAGACCGCAGCATGTATTGGCTGGACACTAGGACACTGATCAGCTCTGAGGTAACTCAGCACAGCCAGCCAGTCGAGGCCCTTCACTAGGTGGCTACGAGCTAGCCCATCACACTTTCTCATTGTCATCTCTAAATGTCAGGTTGGCAAAAGAGGAAGGCCGTTTTGCGCTCAGATTGAAATTGCCAACAACCCTCAGCAATTTGTCCAGTTTTCCATGAAACTCACTCTCTGCATCCCTGGGGCATAAACAGGGCTCCACACAGTAAACCCAGTTGGCTGAAAAGAGCCAAGTTTGTCTTCTCCTCCTAAGAAACTGGCCTGTATTGATCAGTAGAATCTGAGGTCCTGGACATTTCTTCCTCTGCCTTTTAAAGGGAAAATGTTTCTGTCGCTGAATTTCACACAGCAAAAAATGAGCCACTCTTCTGGCAAGGAACAATATGGCCAACATAAAGCTTCCCTCGTTGGGAGTTTAAACACTTTGGTAGGTGGCCAGGGGAGATAAAACCACAAGACTTTCTGGGGAGGAAGCCGAAGTCAAAGTTAAACACAACAGAAATAGCTCCCAGCTGGTAGCTGGGCAGGCATACTGGGTTCAAGTCCCTGCTGGGGCACCGTGGGCAAACTGCCTCTCCTCTCTTTCTTCTGGAAAATGAAGGATTTCAAAATCATTCATTCGTGCCACAAAGCTGTGTGCCTGGAGCAAGAGGGAAGTGTGGCTGAGGAGTGAGTAAGGTACAAAGTGGGAGATGAGGCTTGAGAGGTTACAAGGACTAGGCCATCTGCAGCCTTGGACTTTGGCTTTTCCCTTGCATGAGAGAGGGAACTGTATTAGTTTCTTATGGCTGCTGTAACAAATGACCATGAATTTATGGATTGAAAAAACACTAATGTATTACCTTAGCGTTCTGGAGGTGAAAAGCCTGACTTCCAGCAGATCTCATTGGACTGAAATTAAGGTGTTAGCAGGGCTGTGTTTCTTTCTGGAAACTCTAGGGGAGATTTTCTTTTTTTTTTTTTTTTTTTGTCTTTTGCAGCTTTTGGCAGCTGTCCACACTCCTTGCTCCTAGCCCCCTTCTACCACC
This sequence comes from Lontra canadensis, assembly GCF_010015895.1. Lineage (NCBI taxonomy): Eukaryota > Metazoa > Chordata > Mammalia > Carnivora > Mustelidae > Lontra > Lontra canadensis. The sequence goes on from NW_022630997.1 coordinate 3,229,107, forward strand.
TTCCAAGCCAGTAATGGTGGTTGAGTCTTTCTCACATGACATCACTTCGATTTCCCTTCTGCCTCTATCTTCCATTTTGAAAAACTCTTGTGATTACACCGGGCACAACCGGATAATCCAGAATAATCTCCCTATTTTAAGGTCAGCTAATTTCAGTTAATTTCAGTTGCAACATTGATTCCTCTTTGCCATGTAACACAACATACTTATAAATTCTGGGGATTAGGACAGGGACATCTTTGGGGGGACCCTCATTCTGCCACCCCGGGAACCACTAGTGCTTTTGAGCAGGTGAGTGGCACAATTGGATTTGTGCTTTTCTACAGTTGCTTTGGTTTCAGTGTTTGCACAGACATTGGCGTGGTAAGGGCAGAAGCAGACATGCCAGTGAGGAGATCACTCCAATAATCCAGGCCCCACATGATGCTGGAACCAGGATGGCAAACGTATTAACAAGTGGTAGAATTCCTGGGAACTTGGGTGGCTCAGTTGGTTCAGCATCAGCTCTTGATTTAGCCTCAGGTCATGATCTCAGGGTCATGAGATGGACCTCTGCATGGGGCTCTGCACTAAGTGGAGAGGCTGCTTCTCGCTCTCTCCCTCTGTCCTTTCCCCTGCTCACAACACTCTCTCTCCCTAAAATAATAAATCTTTTTTTTTTTTTAAGGCAGTGGTTAAATTCCAAATATATTTGGAGGTAGAACCAAAAGATTTTGTTAACAGAGCACACATGGCTACGAAGGAAAGGCGTCAAGGACAACATAAGGCTTTTGGCCTGAGCAACCGGAAGAACAGAGGTGCCATTAACTAAGATGGTGAGGCCTCCCCAAGGAACTAGTGTGGGGTGAACATCAGCTCCGTTTTACACACAGTGAGTCATTCCACGCCCACACCCAAGTGAAGATGTCTGCTAGGCTGTTGGATATATGGGTTCCCTAAAGGAGTTCAGCGGAGAGGTCCAGACTGAATCAATACATCTGGAAGCAGAGGCATATGGATAATATTTAAAGCCATGAGGCTGATTAAGTCACCTAAAGAATGAATGTAAACAGAGGAGAGGTGAGTGTGCCCTGGGGGCCCAGCAGTCACAATGATCTCCAGTGAATCTGGCTCTTCCGGCAGGTCTCAAGGACTTACCATCACTAGGCCTCTTGCTGCTACAACCTGTTATTTTCTCCCAAGGTCACCTTTCCATTTTGCCAGAGGAGCACAGCCAACAGCTCTTTTTTGCTAGGCAGTTTGAGAAATCCCAATTTTTTTTTTAAGTTGAACCATTTGCTGCTCTCAAATTCTTGTTTTTTTCTTTTTATTATTTATTTATTTACATGATCTCCACACCCAACGTGGGGCTCAAACTCATGACCCCAGGATCAAGAGTTGCATGCCCTTCTGAGTGGGCCACCCAGGCGCCCCTCAAATTCTTCTTTGGAATGAATGGAGGAATGAATGGATTTTGGAGAGGCAGCTAGCAGTTTCTGCCACAAGCATGGGAATAAGGCAAGAACAGGGTATTTTAGGAGCATACAGCTGGGGGCCAAGCCTAAGTAAGCTAGGGCCAGAGGAAGTTCTAGAATGGAATGTTTAAGTCTAGACTTGAAAGGTAGTGATGGCCTGCAAAGAGAAGAGAGAGAGAGCTTCAGGTGGAAGAAGTAGCATGTGCAAAGGCCGGGAGATAAGAGAAAGAGCAAGGCTCAAGGAAGAATCACAACAAATGCAGTTAGCCTGGTGTACAGCCATGAGCAGGGAGAGTGTTAGGGATGGTGTGGAATCTTGAGGCAAGGGCTAGATGGAGACAGGCCTAAGGGATTGCACTCGGGAATTAACACTTCACCCAGAAGCCTGTGGAGAGCTGTTGAAAGACTTTAAGCAGGGAGTAGCTCAATTTGGCTTGGCTGCAGAGTGGTGAATGAAGGAAAGGGAGGAAACCTAAAAGTAGGTAGACCAGTTAGGAGGCAGTGGCAGGAACTTAGGTGAGAGAGGACAGTGGCCCAGACCAGAGAAGCATCAGGTGATAAGTGGAAAGGAAAAGGAAAGTGGAAGTGGAAAGGCTGTAGAGAACAATTTAGGAGGGGTATAAATGCTGATTAAGCCTCATCTATCCAATAAGAATCTGCTAATAGGCAATCTCTCCATTCTCTGGGCCAATGCCTTCGAGTAGTGACAGGCTTCTGGTTTGTTCCTCCTGCATTACCCGTCCATTCCCAGAACCCACATCTTTCTACTCACCCAATGGTGAAACCTCAGTTGCTTTTGAGTACTTCCCCAGTCACTTAATTGCCAACCAAATTCCATTGACTCTTCGCCTAAAATGTCTCTTAAATCCAACCCACTATCATGGCCTCAGTCTAGTCCCTGATCAACTCTTGCCTTGATTCAGGCAAAAGTTCCTCATAAGTCTTGCTCTCCTTCAGTACAATCCACCTTGCAGCCTGTTACTGGTTATGTCTTTAAAAGGATGGCTTTCACTCATCCATTCTTCTCTCCCTCCAGTCCTCCCTCTCTCCCTCCGTCCTCTGAGCATGATCCTCCTAGGTGCTCTGGGGGCTGGGGATACAGAGACAGGAGAGAAAAAAAAAAAAAGCCATGATGGTCTTTGCTCTCAAAAAGCTCGCAAGCAGACTTTGATTCTGAACAAGTACCTCAGAACATAGTAAGAAATGCTTTTTCCATGCTGCGCTCCAAGTGCACTGGAGGCAACAGAAAAGCTTCTAACCAGATTTAGAGGAGGTGAAGGGGGTGTAGACAGTCCAGGAAAGCTTCCTGGTGGTGGTGATACTCCAGTTCAGTCTAAAAAGAGCCCAAGAAAGAGTTATTCAGGCAATGGGCAGGCAGATGAAAGGGTGTTAAGGTCAGAAGGAAAAACATTCATTCACATTTTATTTATTTACTTATTTATTTAGAGAGAGAGAGAGAGAAAGAGAGCAAGCATGAGCAGGGAGGGGGAAGGGATAGAGGGAGAGCGAGAACCAGACTCTCTACTGAGCAGGGAGCCCGATGCGGAACTCGATCCCAGGACCCTGGGATCATAACCTGAGCTGAAGGAAGATACTTAACCAATTGAGCCACCCAGGCGTCCTTATTCACATACTCACAAATATTCATTGAGTACCTACAGTGTGCTAGGCAAGAATGACAAAACTAAGGAAAGTAAGGTCATTGTGTGTTCAGGAGCCTGCAAATGGGATTTCATATGGCTAATGAACACAGCCAGGATTAGGCATTCGCCTTGGGCACTTAAGGGGGGTGCCAAAAACCCAATCTTCAAGATAAACAACATTTAGTATAACATCTAAAAAGTGAAAATTAATATGAAATCTATGATAAGCAAAATATTAAGATTTAAAATAAAGACTGCCTCTGACAGTGCCATGCCAAAATATAGTGGAGCCAAGGACAAAAGGAAAAATGTGAATCCCTACATATACATTTTTATGTTTTTTGTTTTTTTAAGTAGGTTCTACGCCCAGCATGGACCCCAATGCAGGGTTTGAACTCACAACCCTGAGATCAAGACCTGAGCGGAGATCAAGAGTCAACTGCTTAACTGACCAGTTGCCCCCATTTTTATGTATTTTTAATGGCTAATGTATTCCAGAACATTAAACTAGCTGAAAATACATCAAAAGTTTGAAAAGTAGGCACATTAAAGTTCACATCGTCTAAATATTTTGTACCCCTAACAAAGTTTATTATAATTTTACTTTCCTGGCTTTAAATAGAACCAAATTTGTCAATAATATCTTCAAATTCTATTTCTGGAGTGGTGAAAAAAGAAGCTGAAGTGTAAGCCAAGGCCAGATCACAAAAGCCATTTGTTGGCCTTGCTCATGAGTTTGGAGGGCATCCTGAAGGGATGCTGCCCTAAAATGAAAGGCTGGGGGTTAAACAGCTTGTCCAAATCTCTGCTCCTCCACTTACTTAGTGATCCTTAGTACCTCATCTGCATTAAATGTCTGTTTTCTCACCCATAAACTGGATATGATACCACCTACCCCAAAAGGAAATTGAGAGAATGTCAATGCTTCTAAAGCGCTTAGCACAATGCTTCCCAGTTACAGCGTGCTTGATGTAGGAGGGACATTACTATTAATATGGCTGTGGGGAGCCATTGGAGAAATCTTAGCAGCAAAGGGACAGGATCATATTTGTCCTGGAAAAGATCACTATAGCGACAGGTTATAGGAGGCACGATGGGCGGAATGACTGGGTAGGACATAACTGAAGAAGTAAAGTCATGGCAAGTGAAAGGAAGAGGGCAAGAAATGGGCTCTAGTGATAGGGAGACAGGGGGACACATCTGAGATATACTAAGGAGTATAAAGAACATGGGAGAGTAAGGAGGGCAAGTAAAGTTTGGACAGGTGGGTGAATGGTAGGGAACACAAAGGAAGAGCCAGCTTGAGAAGGCTGGTTGTAAGGTGAAGCCATTAGGATTCCATTTGACTGAATGCTACAGAAAATCCAAGGCTGCTCTGGTAGTTCCAAGAAGTCATCAAGGACCCAGGCTTCTGTCTGCTTTGCCATCTTTTAGCATTTGGCTTCCATCATCAAACTTATCTCAAGGTCCAGAAGAACTGCTGGAGCTCCACAAATCTTGACTTTATTTCAGACAGCCAGAAGATGGAACAAGAGAGGAGAGCAAAATAGCATCGCTTACAGCTGAGTCAATTCCCTTTGAGAGACTTCCAGAAGGACCTCACCCCCATACTTCATACAGATCAGAAACCAGTCATATGGACACATCCAAGCATAAGGGAATAGGGGAATAGGAGTCTTTTATCTAGGTGCATTGTCATTTGTGAAAAAATGGGAGTTCTCTTATTGAGAAAGAAGGGGAGAAAGACAACATGCACGCAACCAGCAGTGTCTGCCAGAGGGGAGACCTTCAGTTTTGATCAAGTTGAGATGAAGACATCTTGAGAACAGGCAGGAGAGAAGGGTGGTTGGAGAGGTGTGAGTTGAAGTCTCCAGAACTGGTCATCATTCAGGTAAAGGATGTAGAGTAAAAAAAGAAGAGGGCCAAGTAGAGAATTGTGGAGTCACTCCAAACTCCATGGGCTAGTGGAGGAGGAGGAACCATAAAAATCAAACCCAAACAAACAAAAACAGAAGGGAAGCACAAGGAGAATTAAGTTGAATCCTACTGAATCACTTGGGGTCCAAAATAATGCGGAGATTTTTAGAGATCAATAACACTTCTCTGCCTTACCTGAATTCTGAACCAACTAGAAATGAGCATTGTAGATGTAGCCAATACGGTGATGGAGAAAAATGCTCAGTTGCTTTGAGGGCCCAAATGAGAATGAAGATCATGAATTTATAGATGCAGAAGGGAGGAAGTAGACAGTTGAACTGGCTGAGGTTCTGCAGGTAGAGATAATGGAAAGAAAAAGGATAATGCCATGGTCTTGGCATAAAAATCTTTGGAGACTTTACAAAGACTGAAAAATGGAATCTAAACTTGCTTTGACATTCAAACCCTCCCTAATTCAGCTCAAGCCTGCTTTACCATCTCACCTCCACCACCCCACCTCCCTGCACTAGAATTGTTTACACCACCCTCCAGCCATCCTGGTCCCACTTTCTCTAAACTGCTGGACTTCCAGCTTCTGAGCTTTGGCCTCCTTCTGATTAGATGCCCTCCTAGTCATCAAAGGCCAACAAAAATTCCTCAGCCAGAATGAACTGTTCACCCCCTATTGGACTAGAATTGTCATTCTCAATCCTCTCCCCTTTCTTGGCTAAGTCGCTCGACACACCACCAACCAGAAGAGGCAAGCTCCTTGGGCATAAATGATTGGATTGGTAGAGTCCTTTCTGGGTTGCTCTCCCAGTGCTTGATATTGAAACAGTAGGACACATTAGGCACCAGGAACATAGGACCCTCTAGATTCGGGTGCAGAGCTGGTGTCTTCCTAAGCTGTCTACATGCTGAGGCTATGGGGCAGTTGGGACCAAGAGCCTTGTGGAGGAAAATGGTGCAGACTTGCAGAGAGGTGTAGCAACAAGGTACTGGGTAGGTGGGGCCAGCGAAAACGAGCTAGAGAAACAGCCCACTCTGTCCTGGATTTCTGAGAGAGTCCCGCAAGAGCTGAGCACCTTGCAGCTGAGTTCCTGGGGCTTCCCCAGTATTGTTAACATGAATCCAACTTCAGTCAAGTGAGCTTGGGGCAGTTTCTCTTCCTTGTGATTTACTCTCCCCATCCCAGGTCTGGTAAGGCTCCATTCTGACAGTGCACTGGGTACCATCTCTTCACATCAGTTATGTAGGTGTGTGTCTGCTTCCACCGGGCCCTGGCAGCCCTGAGAGCTGGGACTCTGGGACTCTGGGACTCTGTCCGACTCATTCCAGACCCCAAGCTGGGCACACACTGGATGCTGAAGCATAGTTACTGAATTCTGTGACAGTTCACAGAATGGTGTGATGTATCATTTGTTAGACAATCATTCTAAATTTCTCTCTGCTTCCCCCCCATTTTGTGATATTTGAGTAATTTTACATCATTTTTATCAAATTCATATTTTATGCTACTCACAAACTCTCCATATTCACCTGCTTTGGCTTTCTCATCCTGTTTGGTGGTCAATGTAAAGGATTCAGACTTGAACAGCAAAAGTGGTCCATATCTCTCTAGTTGGTGAGGATGCTAGTCTTAGAAGCATCCCATCTTGCAGGATTCAGCCGCCTTTACCCATGAAATGGATACTTCCCATGAAGTCTATTGGGGCAGCTTAATTTCAATGATGTCATTTAAAACTCATTAAAAGGTCAGCAGGCAGGCTAAATGCAACTTCTTCCTTCAAAAACCTACTCAGAATCATAGATTTTCAGAGCAGGGGCCAAAGGTTCTTAGACTTTTGAGTTTCTATGAACTGGGATTGATTTTTTTTAAAAGGTTGCTGAATTTATGTTCTTCCAGGGAATTCCATTACAAAAAATAAGCTTCTATTAGCACAACATCACCTCCTGCGAGGCACAGGACAGCCCCCATAGTAGAGGATCTTCTCGCTCCAAACAGCGATATTGCAGAGGTTAAGAAACCCTGGGTTGGCTAAATGACCTAGCAAAATAAAAGGCAAAAGAAACAAAGGTCCCAAGCTGGTAAACCTTTGCAGGGCGCAACATAGGGTGGGCTGGCCAAGTAGGTTGTGATGGGGTCAGCCAGTCAGGGGCAAGACTCAATACCCCAGACCTGGATAAGGCCAACACTTATGGACATTTTGATGTTGTTGTTGTTGTTAGAGAGAGAGAGAGAACACAAGAGCACATACACACAGTGGGGGAGGGGCAGAGGGAGAAGGAGAGAGAGAATCTTAAGCAGGCTCCACATCCAGCGCAGAGTCCCATGATCTCACAACGCAGAGATCATGACCTGAGCAGAAATCAAGAGCAGGGACACTTAACCAACTGAACCACCCAGGCGCCCCAAACATTTTGATTTTTAAAAGGAATGAGGCACATAAGATGTTTAACACTGCGCCTGGTACATAGACTGTTCTCTAAAAATATTTTTATTTATGATAACACCGTAATTAATAAAATCATTAGAGGTGTTTAGTAAGTGTTAGCCATTTTTAACACCAGGGAAACATTTTTTTATCTTCCCAAAAGGTATGCTGAGCTCCTTCATGGATTTGGAGTGACAAGTTTTGCTGGGGAATGGAGGGACTCTGTATAATGGATTGAGAAGATTCAGGATTTCCAGAGGCAATCTGAGGGGTGAGACGGGGAGAGGAAGATGGGAGAGGAGGGAGGAGCCTGTGAGAGTGCCACACCGTGGCACATGAGTTATGAATAAGGTTTTTGGGTCAAAACTGAGATAAAGTCTACAATTCCCATTTGGGTTGAAACCATGTAGAACTGAGACGGCAGTCCTGAAGCAGGAGCCAGGAGTCAAAGGCAACCACAAGTAAAGATATTGCCAGAGTTCCCAGAAATCCTAACAGGGCCTTGGACTTCCATAGTATGTGGAATATGCGGTTTAAGTCCAGCTCCTCAGCCAGCACCTGTCTGACATTCTCCCAGTAAAGGAGCCGTTCTGGTCTCACCTGGACAGGAGTAAGGCCTGGTTCCAAAGTTCTGTGCCTGCTCAAGCTGGGTTAAAATGGGATGCAACTCTGTCTTTGTTCTAGAATCACCCAGATTTGAGACGATCGCTAGCTTGAAGATCTTCCAGGGCCAGAGAGAGAGGCGGTGGGTGCCCTGGCCCTTAGGGCCACCGAAAGTCCTCCTGACTTTTTAAGTAGGGAACATCTGTCTGACCTCTGTAGGACTAGAGGTAGAATTGTTGTGGTGTCCAAGCGGCAAGAGCCACATAAGCATTTATGATGTAACAACCAAGTAGCCAGACGACATGAGAGTCAACACTGTTCTGGGCAAACTGGATTCATTAACTCTGTGGCTTTGGTTCAGGTGCTACCCTGTACAAAATCCCAAGTTCTTCCTGACCCTCCTCCCCAACTCACACTTTCTGTGCACCAGGGAACCAGTAAACCGCCTTCCAACTCTAGCAATTTCGTTGTCACGGTACAGATTAGCAATGAAGGGCTTGGGAGTTAGTTTTAGACCAGCCTCCACTGTGTGACCCTAGGCAACTTCTTTGCCTCTCTGTGCCAATGATTGCATCTGTAAAATGGGTGGGGGCTAAGTCTTCTAAGATGGACTTAGCACACACTGCAAGAGCTGGACGGTGAGCCACCATTCATCTTCTCATCATCTGGCAAATTCATCTCACTCATCATCCCTGCTCCTCCCAGCTCTTTTACTACCTTCTCATTTAAATCTCGAGTATCCACCTTGCTGATAAAGTTAGTTTGCATCTTCCGCCATTCTTCTCCGTCCCTCCTTCCCAGGCCCACCCTTCGCAGACGCAGAGCGTCTGCTGGCTGGACTGACGGTCGGCGACGGCGGTCTCTGAGGCAGCTCAGTCCTGTCCTCGGCTTGGGGTGTCTCCGAACGGCCGGCTCAGCTCCTCTGCGGCGCTGCCCTGCAGGGAAAGCCGCTGCCAGCCCATCTCTCAGGGGTGCGAGTGGAAGAACCACACTGCAGCAGAGGTAACAGGCAGGGACCGCGGCCAAAGGGGGGGGGGTAGGCGCGTCAGAAGGTAACGGGAGGACGGGGATCAAGAACGCGCCACACCACCTACTCCCGGCCTCCTTATCCTCCAAAAGCGGCCCCAGTTATCTCCCCGGATCCCGTCGGCGACTCCAGAAGTGACAGCCACGTGGACCGCGGGGGAATGGAATGTTGGCGTGGGGGGCGGGGCTGGAAGGGCGCCCGGGAGGTGAAGAAGGACCCGCGTACGCGCGCCCGGGCGCAGAGTGCCAGGCGACACCGCCGGGAGCGAGCACGCCCCTGACGTCACGCGCCGTTCGTCCAATGAGCACAGGCCGGAGGGAGTGCCGTTCCGCCCCCTCCGCTCCTCCGCCGCCGTCGCGGCTGCCGCCGCCACAGCAGCCGCGTCCCGGAGTGTCTGAGGAGTTGCGGGCCGCTGCGGGCTCGGGCGTCGCACCGCGCCTGCCGGAGCCGCCGAACGAGGCCCAGGGAGCCGCCTGCCCCAACCCCGCCGCCCGATGTCCTCAAGATGGAGGCAGCGGGGGCGGCGACGTGAAGAGAGCGGCGCTGTGGGCGCGGGAGCAGGGGCCCGGGCGGCCCGGGCGGAGGCGGTGCCGGGATGGGGCTGCTGCTCATGATTCTGGCGTCCGCCGTGCTGGGCTCCTTCCTCACGCTCCTCACCCAGTTCTTGCTGCTGTACCGCAAACAGCCCGAGCCGCCGCCGGACGAGGCGGCCCGCGCGGGCGACGGCTTCCGCTACATCAAGCCGGTGCCGGGCCTGGCCCTGAGGGAGTACCTTTATGGCGGCGGCGGGGCTGAGGAGCCCTCCGGCGGGCCACCCGAGGGCGGCGCGACCCCGGCCCCGGCCCTCGAGACCCCCGCCCCGCCGACGCGGGAGACCTGCTACTTCCTCAACGCCACCATCCTGTTCCTGTTCCGGGAGCTGCGGGACACCGCACTGGCTCGTCGCTGGGTCACCAAGAAGATCAAGGTGGAGTTCGAGGAGCTGCTGCAGACCAAGACGGCCGGGCGCCTGCTGGAGGGGCTGAGCCTGCGGGACGTGTTCCTGGGCGAGACCGTGCCCTTCATCAAGACCATCCGCCTCCTGCGGCCGGTGGTGCCCTCGGCCAGCGGGGAGTCGGACGGCCCCGAGGGGGAGACCCTGCCCGCCACCTCCCCCGAGGAGCTGGCCTTCGAGGCGGAGGTGGAGTACAACGGGGGCTTCCACCTGGCCATCGACGTGGACCTGGTCTTCGGCAAGTCCGCCTACCTGTTCGTCAAGCTGTCCCGAGTCGTGGGGAGGCTGCGCTTCGTCCTCACGCGCGTGCCCTTCACCCACTGGTTCTTCTCCTTCGTGGAGGACCCGCTGATCGACTTTGAGGTGCGCTCCCAGTTTGAAGGGCGGCCTATGCCCCAGCTCACCTCCATCATCGTCAACCAGCTCAAGAAGATCATCAAGCGCAAGCACACTCTCCCGAGTTACAAGATCAGGTGAGAGGGAGGGAGGTGAGGGAATGACACCCCGCAGGCGCGGGGACCTAGCCGCCGGGGATCCGGGCCTGGGCGGGGTGCTGCCGCCTGCGTGGAATGGGAAGGGCAGAGGCTCCTCCCCAGCCTTTGCTTTTCCAGGGATCTCCCCGACCCTGGCGGGACAGTACCCGGGGAGGGAGGCGAGTAGCGCCCACAGTCTTCGCTGCCAGAGGGCATCAGGATGAGCCAGAAGCCTCCTCGCGTGTTCGTGGGCACTCAGGGTGCTGTCCGCGTGGGTAGGAGCAGCATGTTGAAAATGGCAGGGCGGCCGGTCCCCCTCGTCGGCTTTGGGACTGGTGAGAAACGGGTCCTGTGTGTGGTGGCGGCATTGAGGGCGGTTTTGCAGCATCACCTTGACCACGTTGAGAAATTGTTGCTGGACCCAAAGTACAGGCATGAGAAAGAAGTGTGGGTAGCCCGAGGATGTTGTATTTTGCAACGGCAGGCCGCTCTTGCAGTTGGCGCTTTGGCAACTTTCAGGGCAGAGATGCAGTTTGCGTTGTAAAGGAATACTTCGCACAGCGAATTGAGAGCCAGCTGGGAGCCTGTACATGTGGTAGTTCTCTGTGGGTTTTGTGTTAATGTCATCTTCCCCCTCGGGGTAGGTTCTGTAGCACAGACCTAGATGCTGCCCTTCGTGTGTCAGCTCTGGCTGCGAATTTCTCACGCAGTACCTGAGATCAGCCTGCAGATGGAATGTTAATGATCCGTAGTGATTTCAACTTGCTAAAGCTCTCCGGTATGTGGTGGCGTTAGTTTCACTTAGTATACTGTTTTGATTAATGGTCCAGGGATTTTTGTTTTGGGGTGGCTTGTTTGTTTGTTTGTTTGTTTTTAATATCATAGAAGAAATGAAGGGGAAAGGAAGTTTTGTAGGGATGGGGCTTCATCTACTTTAGTCTGAATTGTTGGAGTGGAAAGGGTCGTACATGGCTGTCTCTTCAAAATCAGCTGAATTTCTTATGTCAGTTTCTGTCCTCTAATTTTCTGTTCATTAAAATGCTTGACTCTTGGATTTGTCCTTCCTTATAAAAGTGTGTCAGTCTGGTGTTTGCCTTACTTAGTGTCCTCTAGTTGCATATTTCTGGATCACTAATTTTCTACCAAAGTGTCAAACAACAGTGACCCAGGTAATCCAGAGATATTTTATGTTTGGGGTTGTGATGGGTAATTGACTTGTGTATGTGGCAGATAGGCCTTCCTAATTATGTTTAGGCTGATAGCATAGAGTGAAAGCTTAAAACTGTTGAGTGGCAGGAGAAATTTACTTTATAATGGATATAGTTCCATAGATTTGCAGAGGGTGGTGAACTGGTTGTTCACTGTGTTTGATTTCCCATTCTGTGAAGAACAACATACTTTGGGAAACCTACGCTTCAAGCTTTGGAATGTAAGTGACTAAATTATAAATGAGTTCTGGTATCTAACCAGTAAGATGTTTATTTATAGTAATGTGTTGCTAAGAAAGTAATGAGAAAAAATTACAGATTTTGGTATTCTGTTTTCTGGGTAACTTTCAGGTAATAAAATTTGAGTATGCTCTTATTTGGGGGATTATTTGCAGAATTGATTATTCTGCAAAGAACAATTAGGTGGCAATTAGGTTGGGTATCATTTTGAGGGTTCTTGGGTTTTTTTTTAAATGTAGATTTGGAATTCAGTTAAATCTGAAGGAAATGAATGAATAGCAGGTGTGGAGATATTAGTGGGTTTTATTGCTTTCATTTACTATGTCCGAAGAGATTTTTTAAAAACATAGCATTGTGTCTGGTTATGTATGGTAGTTCAAATTTTAAACCTTACACATTAAGCAGTCACCTCCAGAAATGTGCACGTTTGTGCTCTTTATATTAGAAGGCATTTCGGTAGTAAATCAGTAAATACTAACAGAACTTACCACTTAATCTGCAGATGTTTGTTGTACACCTGCTATGTGCTTATCATTGTTTAGGTGTTGGGGCTTCAGTACTGAACAGCCTCAACCATTTTGGAGCCTAAAGTTTAATGAGAACTGAATTAGCAGTACTTAATATGATTTAACTAGAATGTGATTGATTAATGGAAGGTTGAAGTAACTAGGACGCTGATTTTCGGTAAGTAAAGGAAAATAATAGGAGTGTGAAGATGAAATGGGCTGCTCCAGGAAGTGTTGAGTTCTCTTGTCTATGAAGCTCTTTGCCAGAAGTATTTTAAGCTACTGATGTTGTGGAGCGGATTCAGATTTCAGTTAAGAGAATGAATTAAAATACATTTAAGATGTATCACAATTCTCATAATGAGAATTAAAGTAGCTGTTGTTTACCCTTTTATATAGACGAGGGAGTAGTGCTCAGAGTAGTTAAATAACTTGCTTAAAGTCACACAGCTGTTATGTAGTGAATTCCAGCCCTGATAAAGCCAGAGCTACCTTTTTCCATTCAACTCTGTCACCTTGTTCTTAATGTTTTGTTTTTTGTTTTTTAAAAGTACACTATCAATATAACATGTATATATATATATATATATATGGAGGTAACTTTACAAATCAACTGAGAACTCTGAGAAGAGTGTAACTAAAGATTTTTTTTCTTACATTGGAAATTTTGAGAGCGGATCCTTTAAAGGTTAAATCTTTGGGTGCTGCCCCACATAGTATTTCTTTTTTAATCCAGCAGATTTTGTTTCCAAATAGAAGGTCTGCTAGTTTATCCTTTTTAGCCATCTAATCTACTTAGAGCTAAAGCAGTAAAGAAAATTCTATTGAGTCTTAGGATCCTTTGGCACTTTAATTATTATATAACAGAAATACCTTGCCAGTTAACGTTGTTACTTCTCCCCACCCTTTATTTATTTTTCCATTTCATATTGCTAAAGTGAAGGTGGCCTTGAGGAATGCCAGTTCCTGATGTCTCAATCTAGAGATTCAAGGAGTTCAAGTGGTTGCTTTCTAAGGATTGTGATGATTAACTCTTCATTTTATCCAACTAACATAGTTTGTAAAACATTATAATATTTTTAAAAGAATTATACTATTACACATTTCCCATATATTATAATTTAGTTTTACTAATATAATTCTAAGTTCATCTCCCTCAAATGTTGTTTTGAATTTTTTCCCTAAAATGTATACTTTAAAATAGTAAATTAAAGTACTAGTATTTGGGGGGGGTTACCAAGTTTTTTTTTTTTAATTAACCCAAAAATTAGTCTTAGGAAAGAAACATTACCACTAATATTTATGATTACATGAAATCTGAGTAATAGTCTGGGGAAGTTTAGAATTTGGGAGTCACCTACTTGAGATTCTTACTGATGCTTCTCTTCCTAGACTGTTATTGCTATTTTTTACCCCTGGTTGCATACTGAAAGGCCAAATTCTGTTTGCAGGTACTTTTTATTCGGCCTCATGGTATTTTTGTTTGTTTCGTAATTGCCAATACTTTACAAGGGAATATTTTGCATGATTTTGGATTTCTGGCTTCTCTTAGAAGACATTGGATGATCTCGTTGCACCAGGCCTGCATTCCTTATAGCAATAACCGGTTGGAGAAATAGGTCTGGTAGCAGCTGCAGGAAGTTCTTATGCCTGGTTTATAGTCCCCACCTACTTGCTAATGGTAGTTGTCTGGCCTGGCATCATATGAATTTGAGATCCTTCCTAAATAGGGAGTAATACTGTTGCTAATCAGTGAAAATGGAAAGTACTGGATAGTAAAGGGCGATAATTATTACCCTTCTTTAAACATTATTATCTTTCAAGGGACTTTCTTTGAGCAATTTTATTTTATAAAAGACTTTGATATAATGTTGAATTTTTTTTTTAAGATTTTATTTATTTATTAGAGAGAGAGAGAGAGCAAGCACAGGCAGACAGAGTGGCAGACAGAGGCCGAGGGCGAAGCAGGCTCCCCGCCGAGCAAGGAGCGCGATGTGGGACTCGATCCCAGGTTGCCGGGATCATGACCCGAGCCAAAGGCAGCTGTTCAACCAACTGAGCCACCCAGGCGTCCCAATGTAGAATTTTTTTAAAAAATCATTCTACCAGAAGTTTTTAAAGAATCCTTCGAAACATTTTCCATTCTCTGCAGTATATTGGTAGTAAGTGCATAGTAGCTGTTTCTCAGTTGAGTGCGCTGGATTTTTGCTTTGATGTCAAGTGGGTCATTAACTATATACAGATACTTCTCTGATCTACAAATAAGGAGACATCTACTTGTTGATTTTTGAATTTGATGATTGCGTGTGGAACATATTTGGGGGAAAATTTCACTCTTCAGGTTCATGGAATATCTTCTGAATATGGCTACTTTTGTCATAACTGTTCTTTTACTTATGGAAATTTTTTGAATATTCCTGCTGACTGGAGATCAAGGAGGACCACTGTCCCACCAAAGGCAAGGACTGGACTGTATTTAGTTAGGTAGAGCTTCTTAACATGTTTTTATTTACCTATGTCTTCTCTAAGTATACCATTAATTTCAGAGAACTAAATTAGGCTTGGTCTGGAAAGCCTCATACTGTATAATGTGGTTTGTAATTGAATTATTTTTTCTTTGTCTTCTGAGATGAGGAAGAAAAACATTTACTCATACCATTAATTATAGCTTTCTCATTTTACTGATTATTTGAAGTAAAGTTTTGTTTTGTCGTTGTTGTTTTTTTAAGATTTATTTGTTTTAGAGAGAGAGAGAGTGCAAGCACATATGTGGGAGGGGCAGAGGGAGAGGGAGAGAGAATCTCAACCAGACTCAGCTCTGAGTGTGAGCCCGACACAGGGCTTGATCGCAGGACCCTGAGATCATCATCTGAGCTGAAACCAAGAGTCAGATGCTTAACCGACTGCGCCACCCAGCCATCCTGTATAGATGGTTTGAGTAATCATGTCTCAAAAACTTTCAAAGTGAATCTACTGAAAGCTGACAAAATCATTTGTAAGCGTCCTGTAGTATATTTATTCACTTAACTCTTCCATACACTTTATGTGGACAACTCTTAAAGGTGTCTTAGGTTGGAAAATATTTTACAATAGTTTCCAAAATCCTTAGTGATTGTAGGAATTATAGTTTTACTTACTAACATCAGTAGGAAATATAACCTTTGATACTTTGGGAGAGTTCAGACTGGGACATTATTATATCACTGTAGCTGTTCTGGAGTAATGATGAGGTAGTAGCTAGTTTTTTAATCTGTTGTGCTTTGGTTTTCCTGCTTCTTAGACGAATATCTACATAAACAGAATTGAAAGATCATTGTCTTAGATAAATAAAATTGTTTTTAAAATACTTATTTTCAGTTAACTGTTCCCTAAAGACTAGCATACCTAGCGTTATGGTAGGTGTGGTGAAGGATTAAAATGGTTATAATGTAGTTCATGCTCTTAAGCTGGTTAGTCTTTCTGGAGAAAACAGAGAACAGTTGAACCTCATTATAATGGCATCTTGGATATATTTGAGACCTTCCGTTTTGTGAGGAACAAAAAGAGGAGAGCTCAGTATCTCTTCTGATGAATGTGTCGTATAATATTTTGTGACCTTAGGTCCTTGGTACACCTAAATATACTCCCATTAATTCTGGTTTTACTTTTTTCAAGTGGGGTTTTCTTAAGCTCTTTGGTGATTTGGACATTTATAACACTTTAGATGGAAAATAACATATTGATAAATTAAATCTCTGCCCTAGAAATGATTCACACATTGAAGGAAGAGAGTTAATTATGAGGAGACTATTAGTTTCTAATGAGTAACGTGCATGTCTGCTGGCTGTCCAGGAAAACCCCAGTTAGTTTCTGGAAATAACCAAAGCCGATCATTATGAAGTAGATTATATGGGAGGGGCATACCCACTGATCAAACACTTAATATTGAGTTATAAATATCACTAATGATCTATCATATGAGGCACAGGCCAGGATAATAAAATCAGTTTGCTAACTATATGCCAGGGACTGTGTGGGCAGTTCTGTACACTTGCTGCCACAATACTTGAAACTACTGTGTGGGAGAGTTTAGTATCTACAGATGTGGAAACTTGACACTCAGAGGAGGTTAGTGACTTTCTCAAAAAAAGGGTCTGTGTTATTTCTGTAGAAGTGAACAACTGTTACTCTAAAACAAGCTGGTGTTAGTCCTTTTGAGTTAAGCATGGTTTTTACATTTTTAAACTTTACATTTAAAGTTAATCAAAGAAGAAGAAGAATGTGAGACACATCATATGCACCCATGGATTCTAAAATATTTACTGTCTGGCCTTTTGTTAAAAAAAAAAAATTTTAAACCTTTAAACAAAAAACCCTAAAAAACAAGACAAAAACTATGCTTAAATGCCTACAAAAAAGGAGCAGAGGTACATATATGTTGAAAGGTACTTTTTTTGAACGTTTTATCTTTTTGGAGTTTGGGAAGCTAATGAGAAATGTGGCTCTGTGCAGAAAAATGCATAAACAAATTTTCATGTGATTTCATGAAATTTATAGAATACTTAGGGTGCTTAGACTCCAAGTTGAGTAATAAGCACAGACAGAAGGATACAACTTTGTTGCCATTAGTATAACTAAAACTAACATGGTTAAATATTAAATACTTTAATAATTTTGTTGGCCTTCTTAGAAGGCATACGGGACTCATATGGCTCAGGCATTCCTAAAAAATCTCTATCCAACAAAGTGTAACCAGTCACTCTTTTTCTCTCTCTTTTTTTCTCCTCTTAGTAAGATTCCGTATAGCAGGCTGAGGCTTTTTGAATCAGTTGTTCAGTAAGAATACTCGACATTCAAAGATAGAGTTTCTACCACTCAATACCATGTTTAGAAGTTAAATATTGACCTGACATTTCTTCCTATCAGATTCTCTCTTTTCTCAGAACAGTGTCACCAGGAAACAAGGGCCATTAAATCCCTTTGTTCCATTTCTAGAGTCATAGGACCTACCAACACTTGGCATGGCATCAAAGAACATCATACCTCACTGGAAAGTCATAAAGCAACTACCTAGTTATTAGTACAAGTTTTACAGAAGTTTAGTTTGAAAATGTTTCTTGTCAGATTGCTAAGCACTCTCCCAAGCAAGAGCCCTTGAACAAGAGGCCTTATCTTCCCTAGTCTCAGTTTCCATATCTGTAAAATGGAAATGGAAATAATATCTAATTGGCGATATTAAATGTCACATATATGATATCTGCTGAATAAAAGTATCTTCCCTTTGGTAACTAATTGAATGTACATATTTATTGATTATCCTACGTCTGTCAGACATATTACTCAAGATGTGTCAGACATTTGCTAGGTGACACTTGTTTCCCCTTTTAAAGGAATGATAAGCTTGTTGTAAAAATTCAGATAGAAAATATGAAATATCAAAGTGAGAAATCTACTTAATATCTTAAAATGGTTAAATTCAGGGACTATTCTCCCATACTTTTTCTTAAATATAGGATAATTTTTTATTAATTAATAAAAACAGGATCATCCCTTTCTTAGCATCTTGCCCTTTTTTTAAAACTTACTGTATCTCTGCTTTTCCAAATATACCGACTTCATTTGTTTTAACAGGTTCTTAGAAATACATTGATCAGAAGTGCTATAAGTTAACCAGTTCCTTACTGATTTTTTTCATTTTGCTAACTAATGTAAATAATGATACCATAAACATCTTCTACCTTTATCTTTGTAGATAATCAGTTTTTTCTTCTGATTGTTTCTTCAGGTTGTTTTTTGTTTGCCGTATTTTTTGCAAATGTTCAAATAGTGTTTAGGAACATAAAAAAATTGAAAATGTGCTCCTCTTTTAATTCCATCCCCCATTATATCTAGTGTTAAGTTTGATGTATACACATAACTCTGCTCGGATACATATTCAGGCCTCTTGCATGCTGAGGAGGTTCTTCTCTTTTCCTCTCCTTCTTCCTCTTTCCTTAACAATACAGTGAGGGAGTATTATAATAAAAGTGACCCCGCAGATGGGTTTGTAAGAGTATAACATGGATATCCCTCCTGGCAGTTTGTATAGGCCCATCCCATTCGCCATTTTATTTCACTCCTGGTCATGTCTCCAGCTTTGACCTTATCTTCTTTAACTCTTCCTTTTACTTAGTCTGTTCTGGCCTCCTGGCTGTTCTCACCCTCCATGAATGCGCCCATCACAAGGGTTTTGCTGGTTTTTCTTTAGGAATGTTTTCCCCACAGATAGCCAGAGAGCTCACACCATCATTTTTCATGTCCCTGCTGAAATACCATCTTTTGATTATTCTATATGAGAAAGCACATTCCCCCTTTAAATGCCAGAACTTTTTTTGTGTATAAACTTTTTATTGACATATATGTGTGTGTTTGTGTGCATATGTGTGTCTGTGTGTGTCTGTCTGTGCAGATAGAAACTGTCCAAATCCTAAGTGTATGCTTGATAAATTTTCACAAAGTGAACTCAGCTATGTAACTGAAGTACTGGAATTTTGAATTCATTCTAAAGAGCTCTGTATTCTTTGAAGTTCATAAACAGATACACGTAACATATTTAACCTTTTTTTTAAAGGGTAGAAGGTTGTTATTATAAACACAGGCTGCTGATATGTAACTTAATTCTGATTGTAAAATCAATATTGATGAGGAGTACCTCCTCCCTTTACACACACACACACACACACACACACACACACACACACAGAGATTATGCTGATTGTAAGTGTCCAGCAATTCACAGTGCTGAGTTAATGTCTGTTGGGCACCTTAGGGGCACCAGCTCTCCTTTCATTTCCACAAAAACAAAACATGAATGTGTTTGCAGTCTTCTCTGACACTCCAGAAGCTGTGGCTCTTAGGAAAGGTCACACTCTTAGGAAAGGTCAATGTAAACTATAGATGATCCTTTCCTTGGACTGATATAGAGTAACAGTAAAACTAATTTTCACTAATCTGGTACATAATTATCAATTTTCATGAAACCAGCAGAATGGTTAGTACAGGTATTTTTTTCTTCTCTAATCAAAACGTTGGGTATTTGTGCCCATGAATTCTTCATGTATTGTTGGGAGAATGGAGCTGATGATATGGTGGGTGGAGTACTGAGATGTCTGTGCTTTGGTTTGCATAGCTTTGAGAAAAGAGCTAGAAAATGTCCTTCTGCCCAGCGTAATTAGTCCTTATTGGTATGTACTTAAAAACAAGAAGACTAGGGGGTCGTCAGTTGGGTGGCTCAGCTGGTTAAGCATCTACTCTTGATCCCAGCTCTTGATCTCAGGGTCATGAGTCCAAGCCCCTCACTGGGCTCTACACTCGGCCTGGAGCCTACTTAGCAAACAAAGAAACAAACAAGAATACTGTGGTTAGCCCAGTAAAAATGTTTTGTTTGGGCTTTTTCCTTTGTATTAAGTATCTGTATGCATACAGGTATTTAAATAGGTATTTGTGACCTCAGTATGTTTAGAAATGGTGTTTCCTATAGGATCAACTCCCATATTGTACCTGTATAACCTGCAATTATAAGTAACTATTGTTTTTTGCTGTAAAATCTTAATAATAATGAGGACATATTTCTATTTAGTAGCTGGCTACAGAAATCTGTATTTTAAAAAAATAACTGTGTTCTGTTCTTAAATACAGCCTATTTCATGCAGACATCAACATCTACTAAATAGTGCACCTGGTGTTTGTGTTGTGTGCTTACAGTCTTTTTCACACAATAGTCTTTCATATATACTCAGTTATACTCCTACTCATTATTAAGGATGATCGTGGTTGCTGACTACACAGTCTTGCTACGTTA
Source organism: Lontra canadensis (assembly GCF_010015895.1). Lineage (NCBI taxonomy): Eukaryota > Metazoa > Chordata > Mammalia > Carnivora > Mustelidae > Lontra > Lontra canadensis. The sequence continues at coordinate 3,249,426 of NW_022630997.1, forward strand.
GTTATTTGGTCAAGCAAGTAAATAATTCAAAGCTTTTAGTTCTGTGAAACTTGCTGTGGCTGAAGTAAGAGCCATCTGTCGTAACTAATTTCAATGTATGATAATCATTTTTATAATGCACTGAAAACCTCATTTTGTTCTTATCATAAGTATAATATTTTGTAAGATTTAGGACAGGTGATGTTATTTTAATATTTGGAAAGGTCATTAGTTCTCAGTATTTAACTTTGGGTTTTAAACAGGACTAAAGTTTGACATGGAAAGAATTTAAATGTTTGTAGCAAACCAAATGTCCTTATATTTACTAATTCTGAAGTGGTAGATAGTACAGATTTTATGTAGTTCAGGCATGTTGAAATTAATCATATTTAAGGAGAAAATTCCTGACAGTCTTAGTCTGTAATAAAGCCCGTGTATACAATTTATCTAAATTATAGGCCATTTTTTTTAGTAATTGTTTATTTGAAATATTTGGGTAAATTATTCAAAATGTTTGGATTTTTTTAGTGCTACAGACTTAGGATTTGGACTTGTTATTTCGAAAATCGTGCCAGTCAAAAAGCATTTATTAGACCAGACTTTCTGGTAATAATTGTTGGAGCCTTGGGGATACTTTGCGCAGTTAAGGTTTCTTTCGAAAGTAACTCAGCCTCTTTGTCCTGCGACAACAGGATTAGATGGCTGGGAATTTCTCTTTTACTTCTGGAATTACTATTGATTTGTGATTTAGTGTATTTTTAGGCAAGTCATGCAACTTGTTATTTTTAAGACTGAAATGAAAAGTTTTAAAAATTCTTAGAAAAAGGAATTATGTAATTATGAGGTGGCATTATTCACTTATTTGTGTAGAGGTCTCATGTAGAGTCTCTCAAATGTGCAACTACAATAGTAAAAATTTAGTAAGTTCCAACTTTAGGTAAGAGAACCAGAGATACAGATAATATTAAAACCATTTATGTTTCAGGATATGCTGTGCTACTTTTATTTGGATAGAGAAAAAATTAGGAAAAGCTGGACATTTATATAACCTCAAAGAATTAACTTTTCTCCTGATTTCTCTTGTTTAGATCTTTTGCTGTTCCTTCATGTCTCTAGTGGAGTTTTGTCTATTTGATACATCTAACTGGCTTAAGATCAGACATCTGTATTATGTACGTCATTGGTTATGTCTTTACCATAGTAGGGAAGAGATAATTTTTGCTTTAAGATGTTTTCTCTTTACGCATCCACTAGGACTTAAGAAGAGACTCAGTTTACTTCATAAGTAAACTTTGTCCAGGGCACTATATACTGTAAAGAGAATTAGTGCTAAGAGGGAATAAATAAAACAGCCCTTCCTTCGAGATTTTTTTTTTTTTAATCTAGTACTGAGAAACAATGTACTAAAAGTAAAATAGAGGGTTAGAACTTAGAGTTTAAGAATTGCCATGATAGCTGTTAACCTTCTAACTTAAGTGGTTTTCAGAGTGTGGCTTGGGGACCACTTTGGATCTCCAAGACCCTTGCGGAAGGGGTCTACTATGTCAAAACCATTCTCATAATAATTCAAAAAAAGTGCTATTTGCCTTTTTTAGCCTTATTCTTTCACAAGTGTACAGTGGGGTTTTCCAGGAGTTACATAATGTGTGATGATGTTATCACCCTGACAGCAAATGAAATGTGAGCTTGTGTATTCTTCTGTTTAAAATAATGTTATTTGGGGGGGCACATTGGTGCCAGAGGGAGAGAGACAAGCAGACTCCCTGCTGAGCAGGAAGCTGTGGGTGGGATGTGGCTTGATCCCAGGAAGAGGATTATGACCTGAGCCTGGAAAGAAAGATGCTTAACCAACTGAGCCACCCAGGTGCCCCTAAAAGTGTTATTTTTAATTTCTACTGTGGTAGATGTATGTATAAACCATATAAACCGTCGGTCTTTATATTCCTTAATTTTTTAAAATGTGTAGGGGTCCTGTGAGCAAAATACTTAAAAACTGCTGCTCTAATGTTATTTATTGTTACCATATGGGAAGGAGATATCCCTGTTGTATCACTCTCTGAGTCAGCTTTAATGAACATTATATACATACATTATTTTCAATTCATTTATAGTATTTACATCTTGGTGTTATAAGGAGCACAGGTTTGAGTGGATCTGTTGAAGTTATGATTATGAAAGCCACTTGAACTTCCTCATCCTTTGTTTCTTCATATGTAAATAAGACTTACAGTGTTACACATTGTTATGAGTCATGAGAATCAAGGATGTATATGAAAGTATTACATCATTCACAGACATGCTAGAAATCAATAAAGTAGTAATTTTTGTATTCTTTTATTCAAAGGTGTGTGTTGGAGCTGGTAGAGAGGAGTAGGAGTTTGGATTTGAGGATGGTTCTAATGGTTCTTCCTTTTCTCCCCCTGCTTTGTGAAAGCTGAGAATTTCAATTTTATTTATCATAGGCTATGGTAGGGACCCTCATGTGTGAGTTGTGATGAACATAAAAAGACAGGAGATTTATCAGACATGTTCAAGAGGGTTACTTTGGTAGCTGAGTGGTTCATCTCATTTGATACTGTATCTCTCCCATGCATCGGATATCAGTTACCATTGAACTCAAAGGTGAGTTCTATTATGAGGGACCTGTGGCCTCTGTTACCACTCTTTTGTTCATTGTATACAGTGTATATCTAAAACCACATCAGAAAATTGTGAAGCATTTTAGATCTTGATTCTTCTGTGCAGAATTAGGAGTTTGGATAAAAGTGAATATTTCGTATAAGTAGAGGATAGGTGGATGATGGGGAAGAAATTTTTATAACTGTGTTTGTTGTCCTTATTCTTATTAGTTTCATAATTATTCATGGGTACTTTTTTCTCCTTACAAGTACAGGAATTAAAATCACTTTCCCAAGTATAGACTCTGTCAGCATGGTACACACCTAGGAATTCCATAAATAGAACAATTCTCCATAGGTTTCCATAAGTCAGTGTCTTTTACTATATTCAACTTTAATATATGCTTCAGTTATAAAGCTTAATGATGGAGAGGCAGAAGAGTAACGCCTGAGGTAGGGAGGCATGCTGGCTGTTACTAGTTTCCTTGCACTTACAAGTTGATATTCTCAGAAAGAACACAATTTTTAAAAAATCAACTGGTGTGATGACTGAAATCATGGCCATATGGAATCTAATCTCCTAGGAAGGCCAACAGCTATGACCTTGAACATCATACTTGGTGAATGCTGACTCCTGAAATGGTTGTTTTTGGAAGGGAAGGAGTTTGCTCTGTGGTATGTCTCTAGGAGACCAACCTTAAAATAGATAAATAGAAAGTTTGGTAGGAAATATTTCTGGAGCACCTCCCTGTGCCTAATGCTTTATGTGAATCTTCTCATCTAATCCGTACAGTAACCTTATAATACAGGTAATAATTATTCTCTTACTTTTACAGATGAAGAAACTGAGGCTCTCAAAGTTGAAGTAGCTTGCCCAAGGGCTTAAGCTAGCAGATGTAAGAACCAAAATTCAAAACCCAGCACTGACTCTAAAACTTGTGTGCTCAACAGTGCTTTAAACTGCCGTGTCAAAAAGAAGCTGAGGAGTAAGGGATGCTGATTGCTTTTTATTCTTTAACATAATTTTTATAACAGCTCTGTCAGCTGGTTGTAGTTTTTCCTATGAGGAAACTGAGGCTTATGCCCATGGTTATGTCGCTAAGACATGGCAGAACAGGATTCCAAGCCAAACTGTTCAAGCTCTAGAGTCTGCTCTTACCCACTGTTCTTCAATAGCTGTCATGTATATTTCTTTTCTTCCGGCAGCTAACAATTTAGTTGGGAGGAAGGGTTGGTGTGAGGGAGAGCTAGAGAGAAATAGGTGAACAGGGTGATTAGCACATAGGGCTTTTAGAACACAGGTGAGGAAGCGATACCAGGTGAGGGGGACAGTTTACAGAGAGGAGGTGACTTTGAAATAGAATTTGAATGGTGGAAGAAGCTTACCACGGGGGGGGGGGGGGGGGACTAGTTATGGGATCACAATGGTTAGCAGGCAGACAGTCTCTCAGGAGAAACAATATGGCAGTACTAGCCTTGGTAAGCATGGAGGAATTTGGTGCATGAATTTGTAATGTATTATCAATCAAATTAAGTAAAATTAAAAATTTGCAGTTTAGTTTCATGGTTTACTGATACAGAAAATTAGGAGTATTTTGAACCACTCATACTTTGTTTTCTCGCTAGCTTGTATGTAGTTTTGTGTTGGTGTGCCATACTTTGTATAATAATGTGTGCCGGAAAAGTTATAGTGAATTGAGGTTTTGTAATGATATATGCAGCAGGGGAATTCATTATTTGAAGGAATACTATGAAGAATAATAAATGAAACATTTTGAAAATGATCACCCCTGCTTTATCTAGTTTAGGTATTTGGTTTAGGAGAATTTGGAGCACATTTAGATTATTTAGTTCCTAATTTGAGAGAGCCAAGATTGTTGGACTGAAAGGCAAAAACCACACAGAACTCCCAGTTGCCTCTTGAGAGCTCTTGCTCTGCTCTCTTCCTCAGGCAGGATGTAGTGTTGTTTGTATACCTGAGCATGAAATAAGACTCTAGTCTGAATGCCTGACTTTGGTCTCTCTATTCTCAAGTAAGCACATTTGTGGAAAGGGATGAGATGACATTGGAGCTGACCAGCTAAAGGATAGTTTATCTTTGTACACAGGGGGATGGGATAGAAGTATAGTGTTGGTGGGAGAAATAGCAAAGGAACTGGAATCAGGACATTGTATGGTTATCTGTAGGGATCCAGTGAGGCAAAGGGGAAGCCAGTTTGATAAGACTTGGAAGAAAACCAGAATTTGTGTGTCTGTTACACGACAGGAACTCCACTAGGTGTTTCACATGTGTGAATTCTCTAAGTCCTGTAATAGTCCTATGAGGTAGTTTTTTATTTAAAAAAAAAAAAAAGCAGGCTTTTGTTTGGGATTTTAAAAATACTCTTTTTAAGAAGAAGAAACCTAATTTGGGAAATCACAATCTTCTAAGTAACCAGTGAAAATCTGAGCCAGGTCAGGGGACAACACAAACCAACAGTGGAAGAGACTTCTTAGCAATACCCTAGAGGGGAATAGAGGTGGAACTGATCAGTTGTGAGAAGGGAAAGAGTAGAGTGTAACTGCAGGTTCCCCAGTGTCTGTGAAATCCACAGTGCCAGTAAGAAAATAGAAGGGAGCAAGTTTGAAGAAAAGGTGTCTAATTTAATTTTAGGCATCAATATGTAGAACTTGGAGAAACAGTGAGAGCAAATGACGTTGCTAAAAAAAAAAAAATGTATAGAAGAGAAGGGAGATAGGAGGAGAGAACTGAAGTTGTTTTAATGTGCAGGAAAAAAGCCCTTTTAATTCTTCCATTATGGAAAATTTCAAACTTACTCAGAAGTTAAGAGAATAGTTCAGTAAACCCCGGTAATCCATAGCACTCATTAATTTATGGCCACTTTTGACCATCTCTGTGTCCACATTCTCCCCTCCCCTGATTATTTTGAAACAAAACTCTAAGAGTTGGGATTCTGTGATTCTGACTTTTGTGTTGTTTTCATAACACCCTCCTTCCTTGACAAGGTCTTGTCCAGCTTCTGTCTGAGTGTTTCTAGAGATAGAAAGTATGCAGTGCAGTGAAATAGCTGTGCCTTTTTTTTTTTTTACTTGCTCTAATTGTTAGTAAATTTTTCCTTTTATTGAGCTGAAAACGAGCAGATTTATTATTTTGGCAAAGACACACAAACCCATGCTGAAGTCAAGAGTAGATTTAGACCTCAGACTATTTTTATATTGGGTTTGTAGTAAACCCTCTTTCTCTAAAGATCACAGTGTTTGCAAACAGTTTTACTGCTGCCATGTGATGGAGATGTCACCAGCTGGCGTTCAGGGTGCTTCTAGAGCATTCTTGAAAAAACATCTTAGAGAAAAAAAGTATTTTAGACATTAAAAAAGATTCAGATCCACAGAAGAAGGCTTGGCTTCTCTTGTAGGTGTAAAATTTAAATACTGCATATTTTTAAAATGTTACCAAAGTAATGTACATTTTTAAATCAAACATGGTATTTCTTTTAAACTTCTATAGAAATACAACTAACCCCTTAAAATGTGCACTAATTATAAAATTCAGTTCAGTGCATTTTTACGAAGTGAACAGAAGAGCATTCAGAGCAAGCAAATGGAGTATTACCAGTCACTCCCTCCCTGTTGTGCCTAAAAGTAGCTACTATCTTTACATCTACTGCTGTTGCTTTAGGGTTGGTTTTATTTATCTGTTGTTGAACTTTATACAAATTGAGCCATACTGTATGCACTCATTGTTTTTCTGGATTCTTTACGTAGTGCAGCAGTATATTTGTGAAATTATTCCATGTCATTGTGTACGGTGGTAGTTCGTTGCGTTTGCTGTGGAGTATTCCACTGTGTACCTTAGTTTATCCCTTAGTTTATCCCTTCTGTTTTTGAGGAACTGTTGGATAGTGCTGTTATGATTATTGTTATACATTTGTGGGCATTTCTACTGGCTATATCTAGGAGTAGGTTTGCTGGGTCACAGGTTATGTATCTCTTCAGGTTTAGTAAATATTACCACAGAGCTTTCAGAGTAGTTCTGATAGTCTACACTAGCAGTTTCACATCTTCTCCAGCACTTGTTTTTTTTTTTTTTTCCATTTTAGTTAATGTACATAATTTAAAAATCAAATAAAAAAATCGAATAAAAAAGGACTTAAAATGAAAGTCAGCAGTCACTTCCCTAAACCCTCTACTTTCCCCACTTAAATCATACTCTTCAGAAGCAACCATTTGTAACTGTTTTTTTTTTTTTT